>NC_084622.1:31833291-32433291 GCF_033978795.1 Nerophis ophidion
ATAGAAATGTTAAGATTAAAATCAGGAGGGAAAAATAAATGAAGAAAAGAACCAAATTAAACAAAAAGGCAAAGTATGATCATGTATTATATGTGTTATCACGTATGTTATATGTCGTCCATCCATTTTCTACCACTTGTCCCGTTCGGGGTCAATAACATTGAAATAAGAAGAAAGCACATTCTGTAACCTTATTACTGTATACATATTCTAAATTGTGTATCTAATTAACAATTCAACCCATACACATTTAAAATGTATTAACTGAAGAATCCGTCTCTGGGCCGCCAAACGCACCGATGATTGGGGTGAAGCCCTCCGTCGTGCCGCCGACCGCTGGAACGCAGGTGAGCGTGTGGTGATGAACAAGTGAGAGCTGGCGTAGGTCCCGCAGCTACATTAGCTTCCTCGCCATCGTTACCAACAACATTACTAGGCTTCGCCAGGCGAGACATCATTATCATTGGTTATTGGTCTAGGGTTTAGTTCAGTGTCTCCTGAGAGTAGAAGTAACAGTAAAATTGTAGATCTTCGGTCTATCCTACCAGTCAGGGGCTTGTTTCTTCTGTTCCAATCCGCTGTGGGGCATGAGTGGATCACATTACCTCCGAAGCCCAGGTTCTTCGCCGATGAATTACCAAGGAGGTAGAAATCGCAGTGATTGTCCATTTCGCGTTCACGACTCTCACTTTCAAGAGGGTATTGTATCCGTGGTGGTTTCAAATATAAATCCGTGATCCACAGTAGAAAAATGAGGAAGTGTGGGATCATCAGAGCGGTTGATTGTATTCCCGAGCGGGAGTAAACTATGTCCACGTAATTAAAGTTCCGAATACTACACCCGATCCGAAATGTATACATTTTTATTTGTTGCACTTACTACATGATCATTTAAAGCAACAGTTTATAAATCAAAGCTTTTTAAAATTGATTAATTATGTCAGATCTACTACAAAATAACACTAGTATTAATCAGTTTCAGATTTAACAATTGTCACAGATAATCCACACGTGAGAATTTATTAATTATAACAGTGTTTCAAAGTCACAGTTTTTGCCATATTGTGTGAGTGTGTGTTTGTGTTGCTGGAAAAATGCAACATTTTGAAAACGGGCTCGTACGATTAAGTCAACAACTTTTTTAAAGTGTAGATTTACTACGCCATCCCTCATATTTCTTACATGCATCAGAAAAGAAGTCCAAAGGCGATATTGTTTTGTTTGGTTAGTTTACCCACAATGACAATGATGTTTTTTCTACGCATGCGCATTTGTTAAAATATCTGCTATTGTATATATTAAAGCACAGGGTTTAGTGCTGGTGCCTCACAATAAGAAAGTCCTGGGTCTGGCCCGCGGGCTCAGGCGTCTTTGTTTGGATGATCGCCGCGTGACTGTGTTTGTTCCCTTCGGGTACTCCGGCTTCCTCCCACCTCCAAAGACATGCACCTGGGGATAGGTTGATTGGTAACACTAAATTGGCCCTAGTGTGTGAATGTGAGTGTGAATGTTGTCTGTCTACCTGTGTTAGCCCTGCGATGAGGTGGCGACTTGTCAAGGGTGTGAATGCAGCTGGGATAGGCTCCAGCCACCCCCGTTAACCCAGTAGGACAAGCGGTAGAAAATGGATGTATTGTTGGATAATAGAATGTTAGGAATTATAAATTTAAACAGATAAATCCAATAACACTATAAATAGCTCCGATAACCGATTAAAATGCTCTATTGAGGCATGTTATAGATGGGTTTGAAGGAAAAAAATCAAGTGCCTCATACAGTACCTCGTAGGTCGTAGTAAACTTCCCCTCACCACAGCTCACAATTTGGTCATTCTCAGCATTCAGTGGCGCATTAATTTCACAGACTAATCACAACGTTCGTTATTTTCTTCAACAACAGGTACTACTACTCATGGCAGACTTCATGACGATGACTACTTTGGGACAAATGATGACCCAAAACCTTATGTTTTTCAAACAGAATAAACAGAGAATGGGTTTCAAATCTTAGAAGCTGGGTGTTAAACAGATTCTGGAAGTAGCACTATTGTTAAGTGCTGAACAAGAAATACAAACTATGAACATAATAAAATAATCACTTACTGTACAATTTCTGCTCTCACTGGCATGCTGACTGATGAGATAATTATATCTTCCTGTTTGTTTTATTTACGCAGGTTTAAAAAAAAAAAAGCTTCTTTTGTGCCACAACCCTCTACTATACAAGTGAGAGATATAATGTATTTTCTAGAATTACCTTTTACCAACTCAGAGGCGGTGCAGCAGCTTGCTGGCTCAGTAGGTCAATAGCTGCATAAGCTAGTTGGCTCTCTGATCACGGAGCCGCTAAAAGTAGTTCCTCTGCATTAGTGATTATCGTAACAACATTGCTACTTGGTTAACATGCAGGTCACAACATAAAGATTGTGTATTGTTTATGTTTTTAAATGTTTTTTAGGGTTTTACGGGAGCAGTAGATGATTCCCATTGGCTTCATTGTTAGCCAACTCTTACTGTTATGTATATTATAAATCAGAAGGCATACAAAAAGAAAGACATATGTTTATGTCTTACTTAGGGATTGTGAATGATATGCATACTTTTTTTTTAAAAGTGCAGTTTCCCTGCAAGTAAAAACATGTAAAAAACATGAGCTAATGTTAGCTACGTATGTGTGTGGAATACATAGTGGCTAAAACATGCAGAAATATGTGGTTTTTAATACAAGTATTTGTTTGTACATGACATTAGTTCATAACAAAATCCCACCAACAACCACTTGTTCAGTTCAGTTAATTATAAACAATAAGAAACATTTTAAATAGACTCTAAAAGTAACTGGGAGCCAGTGAAGGGAAGCCAGTACAGGGGTAATGTGCTCATGTCCTTTGGTTTTAGTGAAAAGACAAGCCGCAGGGTTCTGCAGCCGCTGGAGAGAGCCCTGATCCAGGCCTACCTACAACGAATTACAGTAATCCAGGCGTGACGTCACAAATGCATG
This sequence comes from Nerophis ophidion, assembly GCF_033978795.1. NCBI lineage: Eukaryota > Metazoa > Chordata > Actinopteri > Syngnathiformes > Syngnathidae > Nerophis > Nerophis ophidion. Next base: position 31,836,292 of record NC_084622.1, read on the forward strand.
GATAGCTCTTTCAAAGTCAGCCTGTGGAAGATAATGTTTTATTTTTGCCAGGAGTCTTTGCTGAAAGAAGCAAGATTTAATGACAGCTAATTTGTTTGTCTTGCATGTCGGCTGCAATTTGTCTGGTGTTTCTTGCAGTCTGCATGGAAGAGAATTGCAACTGACTATTTGCAATTGACTGTTTAACCTTTGGAAACAATTATGGATTTCAAGCACATATTTTTTGGGGTATACTCATCTTCTTTACTTGGGTTTTTAATGTATTTTGTCATTTTAACACATTTGTTCTTGACCGGTCATAATCAGAAATGTGAAAGGGGAAGTGTACTTTAAAAAAATGTTTTGCCTATCGATCACAATCATTATGAAAGATATGATGTCTTTTTTTTCTAAATAGTAAATATGTGTACCCCGCCTTCCGCCCGATTGTAGCTGAGATAGGCGCCAGCGCCCCCCGCGACCCCGAAAGGGAATAAGCGGTAGAAAATGGATGGATGGATAGTAAATAAATGTGATCAAAAGTCTTTTTACAACAGAGCCTATGGAAGTCACTCTATTTTGCCTGTAAAGCTCTTAGAAAACATCCAAACACATTCATTAAGGTTTTTATATACATGATGTAAGTAAATATATGTAATTTAGTGACAAGCACATTTATAATAAAATATTATTTTTATTATTTTTAGCACACACGGCACATTAATTTAAAAAACGCAAACGCATCCCGACGTTAGCTTTTTTTTTTTTCTTACATACATCACTGATTATAACTAACTGCAGACTTTATGAGAGCCAACAAACATAATAAAACATCACTTACTGTGCAGTCTCTGCTGTTATTAGGATGCCGACTGTTAGGATGTTCATACATTCCTGTTTAGGTGAACAATGACTCATAATCCTTGGAAGAAAGCCGTCTTTTCTTGTCGTTCTCGCCATTTTGGTGTCTAAATTGGCTGTCAAAGTGCACCAACTTTTCAGAATATGTCCTCGTTCTTCTACTGTCTGGGTGAGAGGATAAAGTTTGAAGAGCAAGGAAATAAGGAAGCAGCTGATCAGTTGATCATGTCAACGTAGGCACACAAGCTTGTGATCACGGCGACGCTATAAATAGTTTTTTGTCTTAGCGCTTATAATAATGATATCACTAACACTTGGTTAATATTCAAGTCACAAAATGTAAATGGAGTATTGGCGCTTTTTGGATGTACAGTATTTCCTTGAATTGCCGCCGGGGCGCTAATTAATTTAAAACCTCTTCTCACGCCTGCGCTTACCAAAGGCATGCGGTAAAAGTAAGCATGCGCTAATTATTTTAAAACCTCTTACCAAAGGCATGCAGTAAAAATTTGAGTGTGATGTAAGCTTGGACCTTAAATCCTACTGAATAGCTCTTAATCTTCTTCCCTTTATGCGATTTCAAATTACCTGTATTGAAATCAGCCTCCTCCATTTTGAAAATGATGACAGAGGAAGTGTCACTCGTGACGTCACGAGTTTGACCAGGCGGTAAAACTAAACATGCGCTAATTATTTTGCGAAGCGAGTTTGACCCCGTAGTAATTCAAGGCAGGCGCATACTATATGCCCTGCGGCAATTCAAGGAAATACGGCATATTCATTAGTTTTTATGGGCAGAATAGAGAACCTCCCATTTGCTCCGCTGTAAGCAGACTTTTATGTACAGTTAGAATGCATTTTAAAAAAACACGCTAACAACCAATCAGTTAACAATATTCACTAAACTGATTATGAGTCACCTACTCAGTGGCCTAGTAGTTAGAATGTCTGCCCTAAGATCGGTAGGTCGTGAGTTCAAATCCCGTCCGAGTCATACCAAAGACTATAAAATTAGACCCATTACCTCCCTGCTTGGCACTCATTGGGGGTTGAATCGCCATAAATGATTCCTGGGCGCGGACCGCTGCTGCCCACTGCTCCTCTCACCTCCCAGGGGGTAATTAAGGGTGATGGGTCAAATGCAGTGAATAATTTCGCCACATCTAGTATGTGTGTGACAATCATTGGTACTTTAACTTTAAACAATGGAAGGGACACGCAAACAGCCAATCATGTAATAGCATCGACCACCAGGTTTGATTGTTCCGCCTTTCTGTCTCGCTGTGGATTCACTGCATGGAGTGAAAAGAGAAACTGTTTTATATTGATTTATTAGCTCAATAACATAAAGTTGTATTTAATTTTGTTGGTTTTATTGCAGACGGTGCAGCAACACCCTGGAACTTCCAATGCCGTTTAATTGGTTAGCTTCTCAAACTACTCTGTGTAGTATACACTACTGCCATATTGTGTCTCAAATCTGCAACTATCTTCAAATCTACTTTAATTATTTTATTACCTTAGCCGCGCTCATCCGACCTGGCTACCAGACACTCTCTTTACTGAAAAATAACACCCTTTGGTACATTAGAAATTGTTTTATTGTATTTTTTTTGGCAGGCTTAAATATGTCATTCAAAGAATCAATAATTATTGATAACGATCAAGAGCTGTATATTGTGATATAGTTTTTAGCCATATTGCCCAGCCCTGGGCAATATGTCTAAAATCATAATGTCATGGCTGTCTTGAGTTTCCAATAATTTCTACAACTCTTATTTTTTTGTGATAGAGTGATTGGAGCACATTGAATGAATGAATGGTTTATTTTCAGCCATGCAAACAAAACAAGAAAATGACATAAAATACAAAAGAAATATATAGATACATTATTTTTACACCTACATTGAAAACATTACATGTGACTAATCTTTTGTAGATGTCAAGATTGGCTCAAAGGGGAGTGGGAAGAAGTAAACTTATTAGGTCCCACCCCCATACATATACAATATATATAATACAATAATATATATAATATAATTCAATTCAGTGGTTGCTGCTATATATTGTCTATATAAAATATATTTAAATTCACACACACTTACATATATACATATGTACACACACATATGTACACAACACACACATATATACACACACACATATATACAATTTATATATATATATACATATATATATATATATATATATATATATACACACATACATACACATAATCACATACATACACACATGCATATACCCAAAATACACACACACACACACCTAATATAAATACTATAAATATAATAGTATATATAATATACACTTTTGTGTATTCTTGTTGGTCACAAAAAACATTCACGAAGTTTGGATCTTTTATGAATTTATTATGGGTCTACTGAAAATGTGACCAAATCTGCTGGGTCAAAAGTATACATACAGCAATGTTATTATTTGGTTACATGTCCCTTGGCAAGTTTCACTGCAATATGGCGCTTTTGTTAGCCATCCACAGGCGTCTGGCAAGCTTCTGGTTGAATTTTTGACCACTCCTCATTTTTGAGATTGGGTCTTGGGCGCAGTTGGGTATTCCAACAGGACAATGACCCAAAACACACGTCAACAGTGGTAAAGGAATGGCTAAATCAGGCTAGAATCAAGGTTTTAGAATTACCTTCCCATTGAGAACATGTGGACAATGCTGAAGAAACAAGTCCATGTCAGAAAACCAACACATTTAGCTGAACTGCACCAATTTTGTCAAGAGGAGTGGTCAAAAACTCAATCAGAAGCTTGCCAGGAGCCTGTGGATGGCTACCAAAAGTGCTTAAATGCAATGAAACTTGCCAAGGGACATGTTACCCAGTATTAACATTACCATAAAACGATTAACGTGGACCCCGACTTATACAAGTTGAAAAACTTATTTGGCTGTTACCATTTAGTGGTCAATTGTTCGGAATATGTACTGTACTGTGCCTCCCTCCATCCGTTTTCTACCGCTTGTCCCTTTTGGGGTCGAGGGGGCTGCTGGAGCTTATCTCAGCTACATTCGGGTGGAAGGCGGCGTACATCCTGGACAAGTCGCAAGTTCATGCAATCTACTAATACAAGTTTCAATCAATCAAAAAAAAAAACCTGTATGTTTACTTTTGACTCAGCAGATTGGTTTACATTTTCAGTAGACCCACTCATAAAAGAACCAAACTTAATGTTTTTTAGTGACCAACAAGTATGTGATCCAATCACTCTATCACAAACAAATAAGAGTTGACATTGTTCTTTACTTCCTTTCTTAATAAATAACACTGTTTTTCATTCTGTGTTCCTTATGGTGATGAATTAGTTGTGAAAATGCAACTGTGTATGTAATGTATGTACTTTGCTGCGTCCAGGCGTGGGAGTTTACAAAGCTTTTCATCACCCTAGGCAAACAGCCGCCGCCTGCTCGGCCCCCCTTACCCTAATGCACTCCCCCTCCCTTTAGTCCGTTGACATCTGTTTTGAGTGTTCTGTGCACCTGTAGACGAGGGGTGTGTGTGTGTGTGTGCGCGTGTGTGTTTGCGTGTGTGCGCAAGAGAGGGGAGGAGGACGATAAAGGGAGGCACAGAATGCAAATCCAGGCGTTTGTTTAGGGACTAAGCAATGCAGACCGCCTGACTAAGGACCATTTGGCGTGTGTGTTAGCCTCTTGCTGTCCAGGCCAGGCAGGTCTATTGTTGCAGCAGCAACAGGCGGCAGTGGATGAGGACGCACCATATGGCCTCTGTGTACTATGTGCTCGAGTCACAACCGCTGCGTTCTTGTGCGTGTGTGTAGTGTGTGTGTGTGTTCATGTATCAAACCAATGCGGTCTCAGTATGGTGGAGTTACTCGCTGCAAGCTGCTCGCCGCCTTCCTCCCTTTTGTGTCGTCTGTCGTCTCATTTCTTGACACGAGAACAAAATCTGGCATCTAGACTTCTGCGATTTTCTGTTGGGGATGTCTGATTTATTCCGCCCTTTTTTTTTTAAAAGCTCCCCCTTATAAAAAAAAAAAAATATTTTCAATTAGTGACCAGTGCAGCTCCACGTCAGCACTAATCAACAGGTGATATAATAAATCCGGGAATTAACATTTTTGGCAGCAAAGTGGTCTCTGGTGCCCATTGATGTGCTAAATAAAGACATATATTTTATTTGAAAACTCCTCAGCAGCTTTAATTCCCGGATCACCACCATGATTTATATAATATTACTATGATAATCTTCCTAACAGAGTGCTTTTCTTAAACATTGGATAATATACTGCCCATCTTGTGTTTAAAAACAGAAGTCTACATGAAATTAAATTTAGAGAGCCAGTTTATTAGAGTAACCATGTTGAGAGAGTAAGGGGTGTAGGGGGCAACTAGAGTGGGTGGGAGTAAAGGGAGGGTGGGTTTTGGTGTGGGAGGTTGGCAGGCTTTGTTTAGGGGACGAGGGAACAATAGGCATCCTCTTGGGTGGGGTGGGATAAAGGGGAGGTTGACGGGGGCTTGGTTAGTGGCTGCAGGAGGCCAGCAGAGCCTGTGCTGGCTTGTCTGACCCCCTCAGCACTGCAGGCAGCCTGTCACTCCTCTCCTGTAGTTGTCTGTCTTTCAGTCTGTCTCCAATGGTCACTAATGAAATTTGACCCACAATGCACCCCTGTAAGGCTCTCTTCAGAATGTCAGGTTTCACAATATCAATGCTGGGCATCTTTTGAAAGATTCTCCAATAATATGGACAATATGCACTGATGACATGTGTGTGGCAAACACAAAACCAACTATTAAAGGCCTACTGAAACCCACTACTACCGACCACGCAGTCTGATAGTTTATATATCAATGATGAAATATTAACATTGCAACACATGCCAATACGGCCGGTTTAGTTTACTAAATTGCAATTTAAAAATTCCCGCGGAGTTTTTTGTTGAAAACGTCACGGACTGTCAGGAAATATTAGCGCAGCACTATTTGCAGCTAACAGTCGTCTCTTTTCATTGCGCAATTAAACAGTATTTTGGACATCTGTGTTGCTGAATCTTTTGCATTTTGTTCAATTAATAATGGAGAAGTCAAAGTAGAAAGATGGAGTTGGGAAGCTTTAGCCTTTAGCCACACAAACACACGGTGATTCCTTGTTTAAAATTCCCGGAGGTGAAGCTTTACTATGGATCAGAGCGGTCAACCGAACATGGTTCCCGACCACTTGTCAACCGGCAGGTTTCGGTGAGAAAATTGTGTTAAAAAGTCTCCTCTTACCGGAGATCTGTGGAGTTTGCGCCGTCCTTGTATCTGCCGTTGACTTCCCCTCAGATACTGGCCTCAAGACACCCGTGGACACACCCCTCCGACTATCAGGTACTATTTAATCTCACTAAAACACTAGCAACACAATAGAAAGATAAGAGATTTCCCAGAATTATCCTAGTAAATTTGTCTAAAAACATCTGAATCCGTCCCAATGCAATCGCCTTTTTTTTTTTAACTTTATTTTTAATTTTTATTTTTTTTCTAGTTCTTCGCTATCAATATCATCATGCACAAATCTTTCATCCTCGCTCAAATTAATGGGGAAATTGACGTTTTCTCGGTCCGAATAGCTCTTGCTGCTGGAGGCTCCCATTAAAAACAATGTGAGGACGTGAGGAACCCTCACCCTTGTGACGTCATCGTCTGTGACTGCCGGTAAAGACAAGGCTTTTTTATCAGCACTAAATGTTGCAAACTTTATCGTCGATGTTCTCTACTAAAACCTTTCAGCAAAAACATGGCAATATCGCGAAATAATCAAGTATGACACATAGAATGGACCTGCTATCCCCGATTGAATAAGAAAATGTCATTTCAGTAGGCCTTTAAGACTGCTTTTAGCTCCGCTTGAATTGCTGAGGTTGCTTAGTTGGTCACAAAAAACATTCATGAAGTTTGGTTCTTTTATGAATTTATTATGGGTCTACTGAAAATGTGACCAAATCTGCTGGGTCAAAAGTATACATACAGCAATGTTATTATTTGGTTACATGTCCTTTGGCAAGTTTCACTGCAATACAGCGCTTTTGTTAGCCATCCACAGGCGTCTGGTAAGCTTCTGGTTGAATTTTTGACCACTCCTCATTTTTGAGGTTGGGTCTTGGGCACAGTTGGGTATTCCAACAGGACAATGGCCCAAAACACATGTCAAAAGTGGTAAAGGAATGGCTAAATCAGGCTAAAATCAAGGTTTTAGAATTACCTTCCCATTGAGAACATGTGGACAATGCTGAAGAAACAAGTCCATGTCAGAAAACCAACACATTTAGCTGAACTGCACCAATTTTGTCAAGAGGAGTGGTCAAAAACTCAACCAGAAGCTTGCCAGAAGCCTGTGGATGGCTACCAAAAGTGCTTAAATGCAGTGAAACTAGCTTTTTTATCAGCACCAAAAGTTGCGAACTTTATCGTTGATGTTCTCTACTAAAACCTTTCAGCAAAAATATGGCAATATCGCGAAATGATCAAGTATGACACATAGAATCGACCTGCTATCCCCTTTTGAATAAGAAAATCTCGTTTCAGTAGGCCTTTTAAGACTGCTTTTAGCTCAGATTGAATTGCTGAGGTTGCTTAGTTGGAAGAGCTGGACTAAGGTCTACTCATCTCAAGTTTGTGAGTAGCTGGCTACATGCTGGTAGCTGATATTGAGTAGTAGGGATCTGCTCAGTTGGTTGAATCTGATAAAGAAGCATTAATTAAACGACTAGAACATTTCCACAGAAAGATTGATGGGCCTGCTATCTGTGCCGTGAAATTCAGGCTCCGGGTCAATGAAAGCTAAAAGGCTAGCATTAAACCAACTGGGAACCAATCAACATACTTGCAAGATGCTACAGAGTATCAAAAAGCATGATTTTTTGGTTAAAAACACAAAAAGAGTGAGCATAAAATGTTAGCCTGCCAACGTTGGCATGCTAGCATGTGACTGGATGAGAGAAAATAGGTAATTTTGTATATTTGTAAGTGTAAACATACAAAATTACCTAAAAAGTTAGCAAAAAAATGTTAGCATGGCAACATCCTCAAAGTGTGCTAACATTTTAACGGGCTCACAGTTATCATATTTGCTGAACAGCAACAAGTATCCAAAACCATGTTTTTTTAATGGGGATGGCCATGTTGTCTGCCCATTGAACTTATAATTTGGCCACTGTAAAGAAACACGTCTAACTGGCTGCAGATGGGACACAGACATCTTTATGACACAGCAGTTTGTGTCATTTTCAAAAATATGTAGTTTAAAAAAGCTAGAAGGAACTCCGGAAGGTTCCTGAAGAACCAAAAATTACCCGGGTAGCTTTTGGTGGAAACACAAGGGGAACTTTATTTACCTGGGTAAGTGGGAAAGTTCATGTTGTGGAAAAGGGTCTACAGTGGCCAACCACTTTGAAATATTGACTTATAGAAAAGACTGTCAGCGCCTGAAGGCTTTGGGGAATATTCTGGTGTTCTTAGATTTCAAAATAGGTGGAGAAATGGCACAGATTGAGCGAGTTTGAAAGTTAGTATATTAGTGTTTTTGTCATGACGAGAGGGACATATTTAACATTGAGGTCAATGGGATAACATTTGAACTTGTTTTGCTTTGGGGGTCATCAAAAGCGAAATAGGACACATCCACCGTAAAAGTGCAATTTTCTGAGAGATGACTTGTGTGTCTACGTTTTTACCGAAACACATGACGCTGGGATAAAAGATGTGGGCGTGAAGATGTTATGTTGGCAAAAAAATTTAGTTTTCCCACCCTCTCAGCCCCAAAGATATTAGTGGACGCCATCCGTTTTAATGGGGAAATCCTGGCGGCTGTTGACCGTTAATTCTTTTTAGCCAGTGATAAAGTAGACAAGTGTTTCCACAAAATTAGATATTTCACATCGAGCTACGTAGAAGTACGACTGAGCTACAAGAAGAGGTTATCTCGCTGAATACCGCAGTTTCCTGAGAAAAGCCCAATTGTAAAGACGGTGTGTAAAATGTTTGTAATGTACAGATAGAACAGCGATCTCAACTTCAGAGGCATTCTCTCTCTTTTTTTTTTAACAGCCTCAACTTCAAGTAAGTCCCCTCTTTGCTTGTCAAGCTCAGAGCAGCAGCATGCACATGTCCCTCCTTTCACAATAATAGCATGGTGCACCACATTCGATTTGACAGCGCTAAGAAAATAAAGGTTTCAAAAAAGCACCTAACACAAGCATAATGTGCTCAAAGCACTTATTGATACATTTACATAATTATCATACTTTGATATAAAATACTGGTCAAAATTGTCCAAAGATGTATTGCACCAATAAAGACTTTTGCATTTAATTCAAAATCCATCCATCCATTTTTCTACCGCTTATTCCCTTTTGGGGTCGTGGGGGTGCTGAAACCTATCTCAGCTGCATTCGGGCGGCAGGCGGGGTACACCCTGGACAAGTCGCCACCTCATCGCGGGGCCTTTTTATTTGACACACAAATTACACACTCTATGGTGGTAAAATAAATGTAAAAGGTAATTGTTTATATTGCTATTAATTACATGTATTATTATTGCTATAATTATTATTTAACTTGTGTTTTTTTGTTTACTAATTTATGTTTTTTTTAAAGTTTATTTAAAGTTGAGTTTAGGTGATACAATGAATTCAAATTAATAAATAATCGTGTAATTGTAATTACAATAGCGATCAAAATAATTAATTATTATTTTTGCCTTAATTGTCTAGCCCTAATGTGAATGGGTGTTTGCTTTGCAGCAAGCCCATAATAATGTTTTCCAGTGTTTGTTTGGTTTTATGTACTAAAGTTACTATATTGATATTAATTTTTTCTTGTCCTTTTATTGAAGTAAAACATTTTTGTGTGTTTTTTTGTTTTGTTTACAAACTCGGAGAGTATGTCTCTTGATACAGGAAGGCTTTGAAAGCAAAACCCAAATGATTAATGTGGGTGTAATTTGTAGTTTTTTCTTTTGTTTAGCTATTGTGTATTAGTCACTTTATTTTGCTAAAATATGTATGTAACATTCAATACCATTAATCTGATATCAAATTTAATTTACAACAATAGCAAATTCTAGATTTAATAACATTAAGCTTTATAAAATGTGTTTTTGCTTTTTTGCTATAAAACATTTTCCGTTTGGTTGATGGATTGAGAAGTTCATTGACATATTAAAGAATTGAATTCATGTAATGCTTTAAAACGGCAAATGGATGGCACAAAAAGCCAAAAGGCTTCTTTCCATTGTGGTCCATTCAATATTCAAGTATTCAAATATTTTATAATAAGTTGTCAAAGCACCGGATTGGGACTCACAATCGCATCAGATCTAAGGCCCAAAAACTGGAACGGGTTTGGAGACCGAACATGTTGATCGGGACATTCCGAGTTGGCAACATTTATTCTGACATTTCTTGTACTCATTATAGATGTACATATGATGTGTTTTTTGTGTCCACAGACAATAAGTACAGTGGCAATAGTGTGCACAGCAGAGCCAGAGCTGTTTGGCAGACAAACATGTTTGTTTTTGACTGTAGCAGACACACAGTTATGCGGTATTATATTCCTCGGTCACTACAGTGTAATAGTCAGCCGGAGGAGCCTAATGAAAGATGTTCTGTTAGTCTCGAATCTCTTGAGCAGCAAGTAGCGTGTAAATGGCTCTCATCACCTAATTTATGTATTGATTGAAACTACAGGAGTAAAGAAGCTCATGTACCCAAAACCAAATTCAACAACACATTCCAAGCATTAAATTGAGGATCACATCAAACAAAAAAGAACATAAAAAATTACATATTGTTTATCTTCCACTAGGAATAACATAATTTTCCAAATGTATGAATTTTCACATGATGGGCAGTATAAAAATAATTGACACTAATATTGTACACATTGAGCTATGTGACTCCTCACTAGGAAGCCTGAATCTACCTCTTGTCTATTGAGCCCAGCAGGAGGCGAACAGGAAGTGGGGATTTCAGCTCCAGCTTGCTTACATTCCCAGCTGGAGCAGCTTCAGTGATAAAACGCTGCAAGCTCAGTAATACATGACCATGTTGTCTGATTGTCCAACCGGGGAAGGGAATTGTCCAGTTCAACCATCAATAATGCATATTTGGGTAGGCTAAATATTAAGGGTGCAATGACTAGTTGACATTGTTGACGAATATTGACAATAAAATTTGTCATCGACAATAGTCGTGACGTCATCACTGGTGTTTTTCCGGAGGGATGAGTCACGCGAGTCAACCTGACCACTCGAACAACATTGCAGCTGAAAATATTTAAAGTGTGGAACATTTCCTCTTATTGTTGTTAAAGACACATATTCCTTGCTTGGCAGATGTTACTTTTATGACACTATGTTTGTAATATAAAAGCATTTAAAGCAGGGTATCCTGGCTCGGTTGTGCCAGCAACTTAAGGGTTCTCGGTACGATCCCCGCTTCTGCCATCCGAGTCACTGCCGTTGTGTCCTTAAGCAAGACAATCTACCCACCTGCTTCCAGTGCCACCCACACTGGTTTAAATGCAGCTTAAAATGTACATAATGGGTTTCACTATGTAAAGTGGTTTGAGTCTCTAGAGAAAATTGCTATATGAATATGATTCACCTTATTTAAAGCGGTGAAATTAGTTGTGTGAAAAATATATTTAACTGTAATTTTAGCCAAAATCCACCAGCTAAACATTGTCAAAATCAATTCAAGTACTTTTTAAAACCGAACCAACTTTGCAGGCACAATAGCGAACGTGTCAATCACACACACACTCACACACAACACCAATGCGTTGATATCAAAATATAATCTATTGGTTAGCAAGAGATTATATTCCTTTCTCACCGATTCTGTTCATAACTTTAATGGACAGAATTTTTAGGCGCAGTCAAGGCATTGAGGGGTTCCGGTTTGGTGGCCGCGAGATGAGGTCTCTGCTTTTTGCCGATGATTTGGTCCTGATGGCTTCATCTGGTTGGGATCTTCAGCTCTCACAGGATCGGTTCGCAGCCGAGTGTGAAGCGACCGGAATGAGAATCAGCACGTCCAAGTCAGAGTCCATGGTTCTCGCCCGGAAAAAGGTGGAATGCCAAGTGGAGGAGTTCAAGTACCTAGGAGTCTTGTTGACGAGTGAGGGAAGAGTGGATCGTGAGATCGACAGGCGGATCGGTGCTGCGTCTTCAGTAATTTGGACGTTGTACCGATCCGTTGTGGTGAAGAAGGGGCTGAGCCGGAAGGCAAAGCTCTCAATTTACCGGTCGATCTACGTTCCCATCCTCACCTATGGTCATGAGCTTTGGGCCGTGACCGAAAGGATAAGATCACGGTTACAAGCGGCTGAAATGAGTTTCCCCCGCCGTGTGGCGGGGCTCTCCCTTAGAGATAGGGTGAGAAGCTCTGCCATCCGGGAGGAGCTCAAAGTAAATCCGCTGTTCCTCCACATCGAGAGGAGCCAGATGAGATGGCTCGGGCATCTGGTCAGGATGCCACCCAAACGCCTCCCTAGAGAGGTGTTTAGGGCACGTCCAACCGGTAGGAAGCCACGGGAAAGACCCAGGACACGTTGGGAAAACTATATCTTCCGTCTGGCCTGGAAACGCCTCGGGATCCCCCGGGAAGAGCTAGACGAAGTGGCTGGGGAGAGGGAAGTCTGGGCTTCCCTGCTTAGGTTGCTGCCCCCACGACCCAACCTCGGATAAGCGGAAGAAGATGGATGGATGGATGGTTAGCTAGAATGCTAGGAATCAATTATTGATACAGTTCTATACATTAAATCAATTAGTGGTAGATTGAAAAAAAATGCCCGCCGTTGATTAATAATCATGTGCAGATTTTAAACACATTGTCACAAAATGTGTTTTTCTTTTTGAGGAATTTAAACCGTTTTGGTGTTTTATCACGTCGTATTGCTGCCATTCTAACTGTCCTTTTACATGAAAAAATATACTTAGTTTTTTTTAGCGCTTTGCCTGTCCTTGCTTTTAAACAGACACACGTTTAATAGTTATTTTGTAACAGCCGAATGAGCAGCATAGTTGCAGTATAAAAACATATTTATAAATGAATTTGTCATCTTTGTTGTAAGGAAGCACATGCCTGAAATATCTCAAGCAAAATTTTAACAGTTGACGACTAAATTAGAAACACTGAATTTGTATTGGCTCCATAATCCATTTAGTTGTCTAATTGTTGCTAGTCAATGACAGTCGACTACTGAAGTAGTCATTAGTAGCTATCAACATTTCCTGGACATTTTTGGACCACGATTTTTTTATTCATTATTCTTGTTAGTCTATGTGGTTTGAATTAAAAAATGTATTTAACTCAAAATTCAGGGTAATTTAAAATCAGGCAAATGAGGTGCATGGTACTGATATATTCTTACAATGATGCCTTGGAAATTTACAACCGATTTTAGGTCAGACTTTTTAAATTTTGTGCATATAAATAATATACAAAGCAAGTGAAAAAAAAAAAAGACCAACAAAAAAACAAGGTGCCCTGACATTTACAAAAACGATGGTTGTTCAGGGAAGCTAAACACTTGACAGAATCCCATGCTCAACCATCCCTTGTTGCTGATAATATAAGATGCCCTTTAAAATTGTTGTTCTCTCTTTGTAAAAGACAGTTTGGCTCATTGTAAGCAGGTTGTATATTATTTTTTCTGGATGTAGATAAAAATATTTGATATATTTAACAATCTATCAACAAATATGAATATTTTATCTGATTATATCTCAGTTATCTCTATGTAACCTAGTAAAATCTACACTTCAGCAAATTGGGGGTCTATTTAGTTGTTTGCATCTTAAGTAGTGTAGATTCATTATTAGTTAAATTATACCAGAATGCTGTACGTAATCGAGAATCATGTTCTTTGAACATCCCCTGTCTGTGTTTCTTCCAAATTAAAACCATGATGTAATCTCTGAGTCTGACCTGATATCCTAAACTAGTCTACCATATTTTTAGTATTATAAGGCACATCTAAAATCTTTTTATCTTTTAAAAAACCGACAATGTGCCTAATAACGCGAAGCGCCTAATACATGGATTAAGTTTTGCTGTGCTTTCCGACCTCGAAGCAGTTTTGTTTGGTACATGGTAAGTGTGACCAGTAGATGGCAGTCACACATAAGAAATACATGTGGATTGCAAGATGACGCTAGCAAAGCAAGCTCAAAACTTTGATGTTTCATTGAGAATATAGAACATTACACACGGCGCTCAAAAATCTGTCAACATGTTTTACTACGACTTTGGTAAACTACAAAGCCACACCGCTTGATGGAACATGTATTATTATGGGTACTGTAGTCAGGCGTACCGTGCTTCAACATTGGTGTATTATAATATCGTGTGAATAAGGACCCCAAAATGGCACCTATTAGGAGACATATTATGTTGTTTTGTTTTGCAATATTATGCAAAACCAATTTTCTTACCTACTGGTACCTGCCGATGTGTACTTGGGATATGCATAAGTTACATTGTAGTCCGCGCCAACACTGTAGTCAATAACCCCCTTCTTTTTTTCTGGGGCATTCATCTTGGGGGCATACATAGGGGTGTGGTGAATAGGACATATCCATCCATCCATCCATGTTCGACTGCTTGTCCCATTCAGGTTCGGAATAAACTGAAAAAAATCAATAAAATTATGAAGGTTGAGCTGTAATGGCGCTAGTTTAATGCCAACGTACAATGGACTAGTTCATAGACAGGCTAACTCAAATTAGCATGGCCAATCGTAGGGCACGGAAAAGCAGTCATTCACACTAACATTCATATCTATGGACAATTTACAGTCTCCAATGAAGCTGACATGCATATTTTTGGAAAGTGGGAAGAAACTGGAGTGTCAGGAGAAAACCACACACACACACACACACACGGGGACAAACGCTTACGGCAATGTCCAAATGGAGGTTTGAAGACGCACACGGCGTGAAGTTAGACGTTATTGTCGGTAGTAATGTCAAAAGACTCAGGGTAGTTTACACAAGCTTGAACTATCCGTCCCATCCATTTTCTACCGCTTATTCCCTTTTGGGGTTGCGGGGGACGCTGGTGCCTATCTCAGCTACAATCGGGCGGAAAGCGGGGTACACCCTGGACAAGTCGCCACCTCATCGCAGGGCCAACACAGATAGACAGACAACATTCACACTCACATTCACACACTAGGGCCAATTTTAGTGTTGCCAATCAACCTATTCCCAGGTGCATGTCTTTGGAAGTGGGAGGAAGCCGGAGTACCCGGAGGGAACCCACGCAGTAATGGGGAGAACATGCAAACTCCACACAGAAAGATCCCGAGCCCGGGATTGAACCCAGGACTGCTCAGGACCTTCGTATTGTGATGCAGACGCACTAACCAATTTACAACCGTGCTGCCCAAGCTTGAACTAGAAGTGCATTAATTATCTTAAAATACCTTTTTCTTCAACTTTCTCTCCTCACTTTTGCTGGGTGTCAACTCGTTAAGGTGGGCGACCAGCTGACGCGCTTCTGACAGGCGATTTAGATTCACTTTTTTTTCAAAATAAAGCAATGGGGAATGTTTTTATGATATATGAGCTGTATTTCAAACTTGTTATATACCAGACCTGGGCAAATTATGGTATATACCAGACCTGGGCAAATTATGGCCCCGGGGGCCGCATGCTTTTCAATCTGGCCCGCCGGACATTCCGAAATATTTATTTTTAGATCTTTAACATGGAAACTGTAGCTACCATTACGTTGTGCAGTGATGTTTTCAAAAAGTCTTGCACTATACAACGTATTTCAAGGGTTGTAATCTGCGCTTTCGCATGATATACTATATGCTAGTTACTACTAGGGAAGGTGTGGCGCAGTGGTAGAGTGGCCGTGCGCAACCCGAGGGTCCCTGGTTCAATCCCCACCTAGTACCATCTTCGTCACGTCCATTGTGTCCTGAGCAAGACACTTCACCCTTGCTCCTGATGGGTGCTGGTTAGCGCCTTGCATGGCAGCTCCCTCCATCAGTGTGTGAATGTGTGTGTGAATGAGTAAATATGGAAGTTGTGTCACAGCGCTTTGAGAACCTTGAAGGTAGAAAAGCGCTATACAAGTACAACCCATTTACTATGGTAGTCTAATTGGTTACAATGGTAATCTAAGTCACAGCAGCTCAGGCACCAAGTAGTGTGGGTGGGGAGCGTTTCCACAGAGTGTTTTTACAACAAAGTTCTAAAGCTTAGTGATTAATCAGATATTTCAGATTGTAGGTGAGGTTGTTTTAACCCTTTGCGTTCCTATTTTGCTGTGTTTGTTGCATTTTTGTTGCGTTTCACTTGATTGTAAAATATGTCGATCGAAGGGGGGTGTGATGTTCATATGTTGTCAATATTCATTGTTTTATCGTTAATAGTTTTCATTTTTTAAATTTATTTCAGGCAATGACATAGAAAAAAAATTAGAAGGTAGACTACACAAATTAATATAATGCAAAAGGTAATTTACAGTACGTAAGCATGATGGTCCAGTTTTGCCTGAAAGGGAGTGGGTAGAAGATAACTTATTTATTCCCACCCCTAGTTCTGTATTCATTGATTCATACATTGAGTTTCACTGTTACTTTGTTCGAGGATTATGATACAAATGTTCTATCAATAATAAAGTTAATATTGTAAATCCCACATTCTTTATTTTCATGTACATTCTGGGTGTGCCATTCGGTAAAAATTCCATTCTGTTTAAGGCGGTCTGTCATAACGTTTTTAGCATTCAATCAGACATTGTGAGGTTTTGTATTAGTATTTCTAAAAATAGATATACCAGCCCACAGACGCATTG
Organism: Nerophis ophidion; assembly: GCF_033978795.1. Classification (NCBI taxonomy): domain Eukaryota; kingdom Metazoa; phylum Chordata; class Actinopteri; order Syngnathiformes; family Syngnathidae; genus Nerophis; species Nerophis ophidion. The sequence continues at coordinate 31,852,993 of NC_084622.1, forward strand.
TTTTCTCTAAATTTGGCCTCCAAGTCAAAATAATTGTCCACTCCTGCTCTATAGAGTATAGTCATTCATACAATACATCAATTACGTAAATTTATGTTAAAAAAATGCTTTCATGGAAAAAAACACCTCGACACAAACACTTTCACACGCAAATGTACACAAACACAAGCATTCAGAGGCACACGCAGGACCACAGTCAAAAAAGATGGAATGGGGTCGCGGGGGGTTGCTGGCGCCTATCTCAGCTGCATTTGGGCGGATGGCGGCGTACACCCTGGACAAGTCGCCACCTAAACCCAAGGCAAATGAGAAGTTTATATAACATTATCAAAACTCATCATGTTATGTTTTTGGGTAATATGGCAATGATGATGCTTCATTGTAGGGTTGGGCAAAATGGCCTTTTTTTAATATCTCAATATTTTTAGGCCATTTCGCGATACATGATATATATCTCGATATTTTGCCTTAACCTTGAATTAACACTTGATGCATATAATCACAGTAGTATGATGATTCTATGTGTCTACATTAAAACATTCTTGTTCATACTGCATTAATATATGCTCATTTTAAACTTTCATGCAGAGAAAGAAATCACAACTAAGTCAATTTACCAAAACTGCATTCATTAAAAAGCTATTAAGCAGTGGCACAAGCATTCATGTCATTTCCAAAACAGAAAATGCGAGATTGTAAGAGACATTTTGAAACAAACTATTAGTGCGCTTTTGTACATGATGTCACTAAGATGACATATCAAAACACCACTGAATTAAAGTGCACTTTTTCTACAGAATGCCACTACAATAATTTAAAACAAATAAAGTGCATGATGTGAGACAAGATATATTTCAATAACTGTCAAATAAAAATGAGCTGCATGATAGGAAATCAAATAGTGTTCGTCACTCGCTATGTGGTAGGTTACTGCGGACATTATCTCCTTTTGTTGTTGACAAGTTTTTTCATACGGGATTGATCTGGAAATGTTTGCCTCAGCATTTTGATGGTGTGGGCGTGTGGCAGAAAATGGAGATGTTGACATGCGGAGTAAGCGCTCTTCATTCTCTAGCAGGTGACTTTTCAAATGATGCTACATATTAGCAGTAATGCTACTTTTTGTAGCAACACTTTTTCCCCACACTTGACAAATTACGGTTGTCTGTTCGACTTATTCCCACTTAAAGCCAAACCGCACCTGCTCTTTTTCTTGGGAATTAATTCTTCCTTCATTTGTTACCTGATTCACACCTTCTTTTTCTCGTATTAACACTCGCACGGCTCCGCTAGCATCACAGCTAACGTTACCCATGCTGCTACCGCTCTGCTTCGCGAGGGCGTATACGTATGTGACGTATGACGTGACAGTATGTGACGTATGTAAGAAGGTGCGCTTGCTGTCTGTGAGAAGGAGAGACAAGAAGGAGTGGGAAGAGCCTATAGCGTAAAGCCAGCAGCTAAAAGCAACTGCGTGAGAACGTATACTTGAATATCACGATATAGTCATTTTCTATATCGCAAAGAGACAAACCTGCGATATTTATCAAGTACCATATTTTTCGGATTATAATTCGCAGTTATTTTCATAGTTTGGCCAGGGGTGCGACATATACTCCGGAGTGACTTATGTATGAAATTATTAAAACCATACCGTAAAATATTCAATAATATTATTTATCTTATTCGCGGAAGAGACGAAGACAATTTTAGCAATCGTCTCACACACACGTCAGCAATCGTCACACACACGTCAACCAATAAGAATTCAGCGGGGGAGGGTCATGGCAGAAGTGCATTGTGGGTCTTGGGATGCTAACTGCTATATGTTATATGCTACTGCCGTACCTATTAAAATTGATGATTTCAGCGTTGGCAGTAATTTATAAAAACTGAGAAGGGCTGAACAAAAATTGGACCGAAAAGGAAATAATGTACTGCAGATTATAAGCTGGAGGTAGTGAAATATGCAGCAGAAAACGACAAGAGGAAGCGGCGCATACTTTTGGAGTTGGCAGAGTTGTTTAGAAGCGACATCGAGGAAGAAGATTTCTTCGGATATATCGATTAGGAGTTACAGATTGTTTGCTAAATGTATTGCATGTTCTATATTTCATAGTTAATTGAATGACTCTTACCATAATATGTTACGTTAACATACCAGGCACCTTCTCAGTTGGTTATTTATGCCTCATATAACGTGCACTTATTCAGCCTGTTGTTCACTATTCTTTATTTATTTGAAATTGCCTTTCAAATGTCTATTCTTGGTGTTTGATTTTATCAAATAAATTTCCCCAAAAAATGCGACGTATATGTGTTTTTTTTCTTCTTTATTATGCATTTTCGGCCGGTGCGATTTATACTCCGGAGTAATTTATAATCCGAAAAACACGGTATATCGGCCAGCCCTACTTCATTGGTTTTTGTTAAATATCTTTTGTGTTTGTTTATATAACAACAACTGAGGCTTCACTACACATCTCGTGGCCTGTCTGTCCCCAGACCATGGCACAATAAGAAATATGGGATAAAATCATTGCATGCATACAAACCTGTGCAGCTTGAACATACAAACAAGGTCTAATAAGCCTGAAACAGTTTATATTTCTTGTTATGGTCTTAGTCTTTTTTATAATATGGCCGTCACATTTTAGCTTCGGGTCCAAAATAACACCCTAGTGTTTAAATTCCTATACCTGCTCTATTTCTATACTCGGGCATTGAAAAAGGCTGCATCAAGGGCGAGTCCCCAGAATGTAAAACAGCCCTGTAAGTGATTTACTTTTGGATCCTGAACAAACATATATTTAAAGTGTTTGGATACAAGAACGTTTTGGGTGTATTTGGGGGGAACTCATTTGTACAATTTGTTGCACCACTACACTAAAACAGTTAGATACAAAAGGAAATTAATAGGAGTGTAACGGTACACAAAAATTTCTGTTCTGTACGTACTTCGGTTCAGAGTTCATGGTTCGGTTCATTTTCGGTACAGTAAGAAAACAACAAAATATACATTTTGGTTATTTATTTACCAAAATTTGCAAAATCTTCCACCAAAAATATTTTTCTTAGTGGAGTATTTGGATCATTATTTGGATAATCGGAACTTTGGATAGGTCGATAATTCAGAATAACATTGATTTTGATTCAATATTATGTTTTGAACAATGACAGTTTGAAAGAAAAAAAACTGCTTTTTTTCATTAGTCAAAGTTGCAACTTTTTATAAACTACATTTAGCCTTTAAGCTTTTTTTTTCACTTTTTTTTTTTTTTTTTTTTTTTAAATAGTATTTTTAGAATGTGCCGTGGGCCTTTAAAACATTAGCTGTGGGCCGCAAATGGCCTCAGAGGCACACTTTGACACCCCTGCTATAGATAATAAAAAATAAAATCTGATTAATCTATGGGTAAAACACAGAGCCTGACAAGGCATGCGCATTTATCATAACTCTCTCGCTCTCTCTGTCTCTGCCCCTCCCTCACGAATGCTGCTGCGTGCACAAATTGCCTTGTTTTTAACCCCTTCTTAGCCCTGGACGTACATTGAAAATACAAGCAACCCTACCTTAAAATGCCGGACATTTGAGGCATTTAAGAAACTCCACCCGGACAGCCCTGCAAAAGAGGACATATCCGGTGAAAAGAGGAGGTGTGGTCAGTCTATCGTAGCCCGGTCACTGCTAGCATGCCGTGTGTTGTGCCTCGGTGTGTAATGTTTACACCACGTACGGTACGCTACTTAATATGTCCGTGTGGAAACTCTTTCAGTTGGAGGGTCTTCCAGCTCTGGCTTTTACATGTTGTCCTAGCCCGGCCGCTGCTAGCATGTGTACTCGTTCGCTACACCTCCGACCCGATCCGAAACCCCCGTACCGAAACGGTTCAATACAAATACACGTACCGTTACACCCCTAGAAATTAAATCTACAGATTCATTTAATAAATTGATGAAGGAAATTGATTGATCCTACGCATCTGGTGGCTACTTGTCGTCCTAAAATGGTGTAAAAAAACACCACGCTGCTGCTAATGCTAACCGATTAGCCATTGTTGCTTATGCGACCAGAGCAAATTTCAAAATAAACCACACCATTATCCCAACCTGCTTTTGTCAACATGAAGCAATTACAACGTTATAAATGACCAAAGCATGTGTACCGTATATTTGTGTTTGGGCAACATTTTAGATGGAAGAGGATGAAATTGTGGTGTAAGGTTAAAAATACTTATGCATGGATGAAGTATTATAGGTACAGTACAGTACGCACACATACACTCACACTTTCTCGGCCACAATCCTAAATTCGCACTTATTAAATGGTGTTGATATACCCTGCCTGGCCTCTCTTTTCTCTGCTGAAGATTGTTTCCCGTGTGTGTGTATGTGTGTGTGTGTGTGTTTGTTAGAATATGTGTGCGTGTGAAATGATCACCGCCACTCCACCCATTAGGAAAAGACTAGATAATGGCCCCCAATGACTCAGCAAAACCTCCGTTGAGCAGAAAAAAAATTGAAACCTTCTATCATGTTTTTCAGGAAAAAGTCATTCATTATTATCAGTGTGCAGGCTTAGATCAATTACCACATGTGTGTGGTTCAATGCTACTGAAGACTTGGTGAAATACTGAGTGTGCGCTGCTAGTGAAAGCCTGTGCACCACCAATAAGCATCCCCTTCACAAACTCATGCTCATACTCGCATCAAGGAACACAAAAAAATATGGACATACTTTGTTTTGAATTATTACGACATGCCGTTTGAAATAAAATAAACTCAACTAATTAATGACAAAATGTTATTCACAAACTTAAAATCGATCCTCAACGTACGGACACATTTATTTGTCAATTACAATCAAGGCTCTCGCTGACTTTAGCGGAACGTACGCACATACAATAAGCGGATGTCTACCAAGCCTGTGCATGCGAAACTTAAAATGTCACTGCTCGACATGTACACTATATTGCCAAAAGTATTTGGCCACTTTATCCAAATGATCAGAATCAGGTGTCCTAATCACAGCTCTATAAAATCAAGCACTCAGGCATGAAGACTAATTCTACAAACATTTGTGAAAGAATGGGCCGCTCTCAGTGATTTCCAGCGTGAAACTGTCACAGGATGCCACCTGTGCAACAAATCCAGTCATGAAATTTCCTCGCTCCTAAACATTCCAAAGTCAATTGTCGGCTTTATTATAAGAAAATAGAAGAGTTTTGGAACAACAGCAACTCGGCCATGTAAACTGATATAGATGGGTCAGGGAGTGCTGAAGCGCATAGAGGTCACCACTCGACTCTAGAGCAGCGGAGACGCATTCTCTGGAGTGATGAATCACGCTTTTCCATCTGGCAATCTGATGGACCAGTCTGTGTTTGGAGGTTTCCAGGAGAACGGTACATTTCGGACTGCATTTTGCCTAGTGTGAAAGTTGGTACAGGATACAGAAACATTTTGGACAATTCCATGCTCCCAACCTTGTGGGAACAGTTCGGAGAGGACCCCTTCCCTTCCAACATGACTGTGCACCACTGCACAAAGCAAAGTCCATAAAGACATGTATGACAAATTCTGGTGTGGATAAACCTGACTGGACTGCACAGAGTCCTGACCTGAACCCGATAGAATACCTTTGGGATGAATTAGAACGGAAACTGATATCCAGGCATTCTCGACCAACATCAGTGTGTGACCTCACCAATGCGCTTTTGGAAGAATGGTTGAAAATTCCTATAAACACTCTCCGCAACCTTGTGGACAGCCTTCCCAGAAGAGTTTAAGCTGTAATAGCTGCAAAAGATGGACCGACATCATATTGAACTCCATAGGTTATGAATGGGATGGCACTTCAAGTTCATATGTGAGTCAAGGCAGGTGCCAAATACCTTTGGCAATGTAGTGTATTTCTCACATCATTCCGCATTTAATGTGACATCGATCTTCACATTACACAGAAAACTACAACGCGGAAATGAGTGCAACTCTGGAAGCTCTGATGAGAGCGAACATTCAACGCATAGTATGTGAGAGCCTTTACTGTACAAAAATCTAAGAAATATGAAATTTGCTATGTGGAAATATATTTTCACCCAAGAGTTGGACAATGTGGGTCTATAAGTAAATCTGTGGGCTCAGATGAAACAAATTGAGCTGTTTGGCCACAATACCCAGCAATATGTTTGGAGAAAAGGTGAGGCCTTCAATGCCAGGAACTCCATCCTACTGTCAAACATGGTGGTTGCAGTATTATGCTCTCGGCCTGTTTTGCTGCCAATGGAACTGGTGCTTTACAGAGAGTAAATGGGACAACGAAAAAGGAGGATTACCTCCAAATTCTTTAGGACAACCTAAAATCATCAGCCCGGAGGTTGGGTCTTGGGCGCAGTTGGGTGTTCTAACAGGACAATGACCCCAGACACACGTCAAAAGTGGTAAAGGAATGGCTATGTCAGGCTAGAATTAATGTTTAGAATGGCCTTCTCAAAGTCCTGACTTAAACATGTGGACAATGCTGAAGAAACAAGTCCATGTCAGAAAACCAACACATTTAGCTGAACTGCACCAATTTTGTCAAGAGGAGTGGTCAAAAATTCAACCAGAAGCTTGTGGATGGCTACCAAAAGCTCCTTATTGCAGTGAAACTTGCCAGGGGACATGTAACCAAATATTAACATTGCTGTATGTACACTTTTTGACCCAGCAGATTTGGTCCCATTTTCAGTAGACCCATAATAAATTCATGAAAGAACCAAACTTCATGAATGTGTTTTGTGACAAATAGGTATGTGCTCCAATCACTCTATTACAAAAAAAAATTGTTGTAGAAATTATTGGAAACGTAAGACAGCCATGACATTATGTTATTTACAAATGTATGTAAACTTTTGACCACGAATGTACATCCGCAGCAGTGTGCTCAATATATGGACAAATATTGATTCTTCTAAAATTTAGTGGGTGTGATTTATATATTGGTATGTCCAGAAAATACGGTAAATTTAGTATGGATGTATATTAAGTCAGAAAGAATGTTCTTTTCACTATTTATAATTGAAAAATATTGTTACATGTTTCCATGTAAGAATGGTGAGCAAGGATTCCTTGCTGACAGGAGACATTCTGTAGAGAATTGTTTGGATTATCTAGGACAATTTCTCTCCCTCTAACAGTCCACACACACATAATGTGTTTCAGGTGGACTGAAGGCTCAAAGAAGCACATTTTTGCAACACCATTTTCAATTGAATACAGAAAAATTATATTTTCATGGCAGTTTGGTGCTTGTAAATGTTAACTTTTGAAAACAGATCGATAAATAGATTGATAATACTTTTTTGATTCCCTCAGGAAAATTAAAATGTAAAAAAGTATCACCTGGAAGTAAAATCCAAAGGCATATATAGAAAATGAACTGAATTAGAGCTGGGCTATATATATCGACATACTCGATATATCGCGGGTTTGTCTCTGTGCGATATAGAGATTGACTATATCATTGGGCTGGGCGATATGGCCTTTTTTTAATATCACAGTGTTTTTAGGCCGTATCGCGATACACGATATATATCTTGGTATTTTGCCTTAGCCTTGAATGAACACTTGTTACATATAATCACAGCAGTTCATACTGCATTAATATATGGTCATTTTAAACTTCCATGCAGAGAAGGAAATCACAACTAAGTCAATTGACCAAAACTGTATCTATTAAACAGTTATTAGCAGGTGACTTTTCAAATGATGCTACATATTAGCAGTAATGCTACTTTTGGTAGCAACGCTTGTGCCCCACACTTGACAAATTAAAGTTGTCTATTTGACATATTCCCGCTTAAAGCCAAACCACCGCCAGACGATGTACCCCGTGCAGTTTTTCTTGGGAATTAATTCTTCCTTCATTTGTTACCAGATTCGCACCTTCTTTCTCTCGTATTACCACTCGCAACACTCCGCTAGCATCACAGTTAACATTAGCCACGCTGCTACCTCTCTGCTCCGTGGGCGTTTACGTATGCTACGTATGACGTGACAGTATGTGATGTGTGTAAGTTTGTGCGCTTGCTGTCTTTGAGAAAGACACACAAGAAGGAGTGGCAAGAGCCTATAGTGTAATGCCAGCAGCTAAAAGCAACGGCGTGAGAACATATACTCGAATATTACGATATACTCATTTTCTATATCGCACAGAGACAAACCTGCAATATATCGCCTATATTGATATATCGCCCAGCCCTACTATATCACAATATTCGAGTATACGTTCTCACGCAGTTGCTTTTAACTGATGGCATTACAGTACAGCAGTGGTTCTCAAACTTTTTTTGTCATCCCCCACTTTGGACAATGGGAAGTTTTCAAGCCCCACCTGCCCCCATCGCCACAACAGAACGCTAATGCCAAGCTTAACATTTTCAAATTTATTGAACATCAAGTAACGTTCAAGTCAGGGTTTCCCACACATTCATTTATTTGTGGCGGCTCGCCACGAAAGAGTTACGGCCGCCACAAATAAAAAAAAAAAAAAAAAGTCGGCTTTTGACTCGCTTGACCGCTCATAAAAGCAGTGGGACTCTGTCTGTGAATGTAGCTTGTAGTTACATATTATATAAATATGTAAATATGATATACATATGTATATAAATATGTACATAAAGTGTTGTAATTATATTCCAACTCCGCGTTCTTCTTGGTCATTGCCGCCGCAAGAATATAATAATAAAAAATGTTTTTTAAGTGAAATTCTCTCCCGTTCCTCGCGCCCCACCTGTCATGTCTCTGTTCCCCACAGGTGGGGCCCGCCCCACACTTTGAGAAACGCTGCTCTTTCCTGTCTCTCCTTCTCACACGTCACATACTGTTGCGTCATACCCCCTCACGTGAGAGGTAGCAGTATGGGTAACATTAGCTGTGATGCTAACGGAGTGGTGCGGGTAGTAATACGAGAAAAAGAAGGTGCCATTCTGGTAACAAATGAAGGATGAATTAATTCCTAAGAAAAACAGCACGGGGTCCATCGTCTGGCGGTGGTTTGGCTTTAAGCGGGAATATGTCGAACAAGTATGCGGCCAAAGCGTTGTTACAAAAAGTAGCACTTACTGCTAATTTGTAGCATCATTTGAAAACTCCCCCGCTAGAGAATGAAGAGTGATTGAACCTGCATGTCAACATCTCCGTTCGGTGCCATACCCACAAATTGCCGAAGCAATCATTTCCAGATCGTATGAAAAAAATAGTCAACAACAGAATATAATAACGTTCGTAGTAACCTACCGTGTAGCAAAGGACGTACACTGTTGGATTTCCTATTACGCAGCTCATTTTTATTTGACAGTTTTTGAAATATTTTGTGTGACATTAGGCACAAAAGTGCACTTTGTTTTTAACTATTGTAGTGGGGTTCTGTACAACAAGTGCACTTAAATTTTGTGTTGTTTTGACGTCTTGCACAAAAGTGCACTCATAGCCTGTTTTAACATGTCTCTGACAATCTTGCGCTTTGTTTTGAAATGAAATGAATGTTTGTGCCACTGCTTAATAACTGTTTAATAAATACAGTTTTGGTAAATTGACTTAATTGTGGTTTCCCTCTCTGCATGAAAGTTTAAAATGAACATATTAATGGAGTATGAACAAGAATGTTTTAATGGAGACACATAGAATCACCATACTGGTGTGATTATATGCATCAAGTGTTAATTCAAGGCTAAGGCAAAATATCGAGATATATATTGTTCATCGTGATATGGCTTAAGAATATCGAGATATTGATAAAAGATCATATCGCCCGGCCCTAAACTGAATCACATGAGATGGGCTGACACATTTCTGCCTTGCAAATCTGTTAAAAGGCTGTTGCTGTTCATGTGACAAATGTAAGCTCACCTGAATCCGATCCGCATCCTGCAATACAACAGTAAAAACGAAGGGAATTGTGTCCTTGGTCTGAAGGAATCATTCAATTCTGAACAAAATAATTCATATGCAAGATAATTTGGTTTAATCCTAAAGCATGTCAAAAGTATAACAATGTTTGCTTTGTGAATTATTGGAAAATCTGTTTTCCTACAAACTGGTGTTTGTACATGTTGGAATCAGTTAAAACAAATGCTATCCAATGGTCCAATAAAAGAATTAGTGCAGGGTAATGACTGACTTGTGATGATAAAAGTACCAACCAAGACCCCCACTGCAATTCATATGTTTATACCCTCTGGTGAAGCAAACATGAGCCAAACGTCATGTAGTTAAAACAACATTGGCTTGCCTTTTAAGACTATGGAGGGTTTAATACAAGTGCATGACATGCACATAGACGCATACATGTAGTTGGCATGTGGGGGACCCCTAAAGAAACTAGTACACTTGGGAGGGGGAAAAAAACAAGGTAGAATGTGAGGGTCCAAAGCAGCTGGAGGATTGTGGCTGGGTGCCCTGTGTGTTCTACTGAGAGTTTGGCATTGGCACCATGAAGCTTGCAGCCCTGGCTGGAGTGGCCTGGGCCTGCCTGACGGCGTACACGCGCGCACAGACACACACACACACACACAAGGAAGGAGGGGTAATTCGGGGTATGAAGCCCAGTAGTCAGAGTTGATTGTTGTGTGACTAATGTTTCTCTCCAGCATCCATCTGTTACTGGGCCCCTCATGTGAGCATCTTGTGAAAACTAAACTTCTCCAAATTGCTCCTGATGTCCCTTATTATTGTGAGCAATTCCACATTCATCACAAAACCTATAACAGATTCATAGCAAAACCTGATGTCAGTAGATCAATGTCACATTTCAACGAGTAACTATTTTTTTAACATACTGATAAACAACATAAACACTGAGTATCAGGTGTTTAAAAATTGTAACGTATTTTCATCTTGACGATTAAGAGTTTTTATATCATACTGAATATGTTTATAAATAAACTTGCTTGGTGACCTTGTGCGAAAGGCAGTACTTTTTCATTAAACGCTTAAAGTACCAATGATTGTCACACACACACACACACAAAGTGTAGTGAGATTATCCTCTGCATTTAACCCATCACCCTCACCCCCTTGGAGGTGAGGGGAGCATTGAGCAGCAGCGGTGGCTGTGCATGGGAATCGATTTTGGTGATTTAAACCCCAATTCCAACCCTTGATGCCGAGTTCCAAGCAGGGAGGTAATGCAGGGTTTCCCGCAGCGCTTTGTTGCTAAGGCGGCCGCTTTAACAAAGAGCCGCCGCCTAAGCAAAAGTCTAAACAAGCTTCTCCGCTTCGTTCTGCCTGTCTCTGTCAGTACTCTCTGCAGCACCCAGCATTGTCCCACCTACAGAACCATCTGATTGGTTACAGCCAATCAGCAGTGCATATTGAGAGCGCATGGAGTCAGTGCACCAGCGTCGTGATGAGCAGATAGGTGTTTATCATTTAAGCATCAGGCAGCGGACTCTCACCAAATTATAATAAACACCTGCCACTCAAATACTCGTAACATCACTATGAGCCCGTTGACGTTCTAGAAATATAAGTGGCAGATCAGCTCGCTTGCAGTCCTTGAGGTGAAGGCCAATTAGCTTTTAGCGTAACGTTAGCTCATTTTGAAGTGTGTGTGTTACAGACAGCAAAGCTCTGTCTGTCTGTTATTTCACTTGACCTTTTTCTGTGTTGATTGAGCTGTGTTGAAGCAGCAAAAAAGGACATTATGTTAAATGAAAAGTTTCCTGAAGCTGTCTCTGATAGTTGATATAATAATGTAAATGCATCTTAAAGCCTACATGAACTCCATGGTGTTCATGGATGAATAGTCTTTACTATTGCTGTTGCACTATATTTTCAGCTATAGTTACATTAATCATTAATAATGTAGCTGCCTAGTTTTGAATGGCAGGGTCCCCTGCTATCACATGTTAATAAAAATATAACATTTACATAATAAAAATCAACTACAGGCTTCCCAAATGCTGTAATAAATTAAGCATGATGAGTTGAACATATGTCAGTATGTGGCATAGTAATGACATACTTAGTATCTCAGGTAACTAGGACTGTTTTGTTTTTACTTTATGGAAAAAATATCGAGAAATATATCGTATATTGCCATTCCGCAAATGGAGCGGAAAACACAACCAAAAATTTTAAGCTTCTTCATGCGATGAAGCCGGCCTACTTCACCACAGTCTGTAGTCTATTTCCCCCCACGCTATTTGGTGGCAGCGACAAGGTGGAGACGTGATGGCGACAGGTCGAGTTAAATCGATCTTTACATCCACCCATCCCCTTACCCGGTCTGTCCGCCGGAGAGACACCACCTTAACTAACACATTTTCTGGGGGAAAAACTGTAATGTGTCCCATTTTTATAGTCTTTGGTATGACTCGCACAGGATTTGAACTCACGACCTTCCCATCTCAGGGCAGACTCTCTTACCACTAGTCCACATTCCCCAAGTAGCACCTGAATTGTAAAAACTCGTCCAAAAGATGGTGCCATAGCACTAACAACAACACGCCTTTACAATATGTTTGCATGTGTTTTATGAAAACTATTTGCAATATGGCTGTCAGCGTAGAAAAATACATACATTATTTGTACTGTTTTATAAGCAGCAGGGTGCAAAGCGTAGGAAAAAAGTGATTGTTTATAGTCCAGAATTTGCGGTATATTTCAATAATCTAAAGAGGCCAGTGCATAAAACAAGCAGATTGTTTTCCTAGTCCAGAATTTGCGGTATATTTCAATAATCTAAAGAGGCCAGTGCATAAAACAAGCAGATTGTTTTCCAAATAGGAATGTACAGTTTAATGGTAAATGGGTTATAATTGTATAGTGCTTTTCTACCCTCAAGGTACTCAAAGCGCACTGTAAACACATGTTTCTGTTTCTGCTACAGATTCCTAAATTTCCCCAGAGGGATGGATAAAGTTTTCCCAATACAATAGATAGGATGTACTAGAAATAACTCAGTTGTTTTTTGAAGTAATAATGTTCAGCATTTACCTTGGAAAGCATTGGTTGTTGGATAATCGCCTTTTGTAATTACAGTCGCAGTTCACCCTCACTGTGCCTGGAGTGCTCTCTCATGATGTGGGGAGCTCGCACTGGAAGTGCCGCTATAAACAGCTGGTTGTTCATACTTGGGAGATTTCACTTTCAATGTTTCCTTCGAACTGCTTCACCGTCACACACACCACCGGCAGCAGTTTTGGGCAATGCAGACCAAAACTGATATTCTGGTATTTTTAGGCCAAGTCGCGATACATGTTATGTATCGGTATTCAAACAAGAGATACGAAGTGTTTAGTTTAAACTCAACACCCCATTAATGTTACTACCAGTGTTCTGAAAATTAATTTAAAAAAGTAATTAATTATAGGTACTGGTTACTTAATCAAAAAGTTTTTTTTATTTAGTAACAGAATTACTCTTTAAAGGGGAACTGCACTTTTTTGGGGGAATTTTGTATATCGTTCACAATCATTATGAAAGACATGGCGATGGTTGTATTTTTTTTGTTTACGCATTCTAAATATTAAATAAATATACAAGTCTGCTTACAATGGAGCCTATAGGAGCCGCTCTATTTTGCCTATAAAGCCCTTAAAAACATCCAAACACCTCCATTAATGTTTTATATACATGATGTAAGTATATATGTAATCTAGTAACGGGCACATTTATAATAAGATGTAATATTTACATATTTTGATCATTTTAAGCTTACATGGCGCAATATTTTCAAAAACTCATCACAAGGTTTGCTTTTTTCCCCGATACATCACTGATTACTCACTGCATATTTCATAAAAAACAACAAACTTAATAAAACACGTACTGTAAATTAGGATGCAGACTGCTAGGATGTTCAGCTATTTCCATTTAGATGAAGAATGACTCAAAATCCTCATGAAGAAAAGGGGTACAACCTTGCGTCTTTTTGTGTCGTTCTTGCCATTTACGAGTTTAAATTGACTGTCAAAGTGTACCAACTTGTCGGAATACGTCCTCAGCCTTCTTCTGCCCAATTGAGAAGCACTATTTATGACCTACAATAAACACACAGGGAGCAGGAAAGGGAGGAAGCAGCAGACCACTCGATGATGTAAACATTGGTGTTACGTCTATGGGATCACGTTTTGTTTTGGTCATGTTCGGTATTGTTTTTTGGACAATCAGTTCCTATTTTTGCACTTCCTAGTTCGTTTTGTTACCATAGCAAATCATTAGTTTCACCTGTCATGTCACGCACTTGTTCAATCACCTGTATTATTTAAATCTGTAGTTGCCAGGTGGTCAGCCTGGCGACTTTATCTCTACTCCCTTCATGCCATGCCATGCCTGTTAACCACACTGTCCATAGTTTCCCTTCTGCCCATGCCACGTAAGTTTTTGTTTTTTTTATGTCACAGTTATTGAGTTTTGTCTTTTGTCCATAGTCATGCCTTTGTGCTAGTCTTTGTTTTCAGTAGTCAAGTTTGTTCTCCGCTATTGTGCGTGCCTTTTGTTTGCCTTTTGTTAGTTATGGTGTTAAAAATAAAGGATGTACTTATATTCATGTCTTGCTCGTGCCAACTTTCCTTTGCATTCCGGAAAAACAAACCCCAAAGTCCACGTTCTGACAATAGGCACACAAGAAGTGATGTCATAGCCGTTATAATTTGTCTGTGTTAGCGCTTATAATAACAATATCACTAAAACTTGGTTAATATTCAAGTCACAAAGTGTAAAAGGAGTATTGTTGGTGGTTTTTCAATGGTTATTTGTTGGGTTTTATTGGTGAAATACAGGAACTCCCATTGGCTCAGCTTTCAGCGGACTACTATCTAAGTTTATTTACAAGTTAGAATGCATTTAGAAAAAAATTCCTTCCATTGTCATTTCTTTCATAATGATTGTGAACTATAGGCAAAAAAAAAAAAAAAAAGTGCAGTTCATCTTTTATAAATGTAATTATTTACTAAGGAAAGTAATAAATGCGTAAATAAATAAAATACTTTAAATATATTTCGTGTGTGTGTGTGTGGGTGTGTGTGTGTGTGTGTGTGTGTGTGTGTGTGTGTGTGTGTGTGTGTGTGTGTGTGTGCCCTTAAAAAGCAGTGTATGTTGCCAAGCAACACGTGACATCAATAAAGCTTTCAGGTGAACCGTATCATTAGCTTTAGCAGTTAGCAGCGGCCATTTGTCGGCTCTCAGGGCTGCTCTCGCCTCCGCCAACCGCTGAAGCTACGGTGCAGGCACGTCGGCGAATGAGGTGGGGTTTCGGTGTTGGCAAAACGCGGTAGTGACTTCGGATGCGAGCCAGAGGCTTTCTTACAGCCGTAACAAAGGCGAAAGAAAAGATAACGGTATGGCACTATTGTCTCAAATATACATACATCTCTTTCTAAAAATATACCCGTATTAACTGTAATACTGGTATACCGCCCAGTCATAGTAGCAGCTTTTTCCATATTTTTATGGATACATTTCATTTTCCGCCGATTTTGTTGGCACAAAAGTTGGCTGCTTCTGCTTCAGTTTTGTGCCAATTCTGCCGACTCGCAGTGTTATGCTCCAACTGACTCGCCAAGTCTGCCACACAGTCGACCATTGAAAATGTCTTCAACTCAATGAATATTATTTGTTTCTTCCAAGCATTGTCTTTCAAACTTACTTTCTCTGTTTCCATGGTTGGAAAGCAAAGTTACACTCTATTTTTTTCAGATATTTATTCTTTTTTGGGTATTCTTTGATAGCCTACCGCTTGGGTCTCACACACAAGCCAACATAACAAACTCCTTCTTTTTCCTTACTTTACTTATGCTCATCTAATCACCAGTCAGAACTCGCCCTGTACACATTGACAGCCTCACAGACAGTTGGAAATTATTCAAGAATTTTCAAAACGAGGCTGAAAAGCTGCATTCGGTTCCGGAATCACAGGTTTTGTCGTCCTGTTCTGACACATTGGAATCTATGCTGACCTATGCAGTTGCTTAAAGTTGTGTCTGTAGACACACAAAAGTGAATGTTGTCCCCTGGTTGTATTATCACTTAAAGACATGCAGCTGTATATGCACACTGTCATTCACTCTGCCAGTGTATTAGAAACCAGGTCCAACATGCATAGATTGCTGTTTGAAAGGGGAGCCAGGGGTATGATGCAGGAGGGGAGAGATGATGGAAGTAAAGGACAGGAAACAAATAGAAGTCAACTTAGTAAGCAAAATAATGGGCACCTGAGAACAGACACTTGTAAAAAAAGAGCATCTCTGTTTCAGCCTTGCGTTTTGAAGGTTTAAATCCAGCATTTTAGCTACCGCGTCTTGCAAAAGTTTTCACTCCCTTGTAATTTTTTGTGTTATATTGCCTAATAACTTGAAATTAAAATGGATTGTTTGAGGGTTTGCATGATTTAATTGACAGAACATGCTTACAACTTTGAAGTTGTTGATTTTTTTTATTGTGAACCCAACAACAAAAAGGCCCAAAAACAAAATAACTTCATTGTGCATAACTATTCACCCTCCTAAAGTCAATACTTTGTAGAGCCACCTGTAGCGGCAATTACAACTGCAAGTGCCTTTTGATAAGTCTCTATGAGCTTGCCACATCTTGCATTTGGGATTTTTGCCCATTTCTCAAGGCAAAACTTCTCCAGCTCCTTCATGTTGGATGGTTTTCGCTTTTGATACAGCAGTCTTTAGGTCAAACCAGAGATTGGATTGAGGCCTGGGCATTGACGAGGCCATTCCAACACATTTAAACCCTTCAAGTGTGGGTTTAGCAGTATAGGTCATTGTTCTGCTGGAAGGTGAACTTTCGCCCAGGTCTCAAATCACAGGCAGATTGGAACAGGTTTTGCTCTCGAAAATGCCTGCATTTATTGCCATCCATACTTGCCAACCTTGAGACCTCCGATTTCGGGAGGTGGGGTGTGGGGGCGTGGTCGGGGGTGGGGAGGAGGCGTGGTTTGGGCGGGGGGCATGGTTAAGAGGGGACGAGTATAATTCACCAACTCGAGTATTTCATATATATATATATATATATATATATATATATATATATATATATACGTATGTATGAAATACTTGACTTTCAATGAATTCTAGCTATATGTATTTATTTTATATATATATATATATATATATATATATATATATATATATATAGATAAAAGTAATAGTTGAATTTCAAACGGCACCTATCAAATACACAGTAATAAAAACACAGTTCTTCTACAAACTTTACTGTGCTTACTGGTTATAAAAAAACAAAAACAACAACACTTACCTTTCACTATTTGAGTAACCTTTGTTCTGCCATTTGCGTACTGGCGAGAGACACTTGCCGTCAGGTGCGCAACACCACATAAATCATTGGCCAATCAAAAAGCAACCCCATAACACTGTAGCTAACATACACCAGGAGATGGCGACAGACAACATAGAATTACTCTATTACAGACTGTAGATGGCTGTAACTTCCTCGTTCTTCTGCTTCATCTCCTTGTAGATGTTGTAACGTGATTGGGCAGGCAAGCTGTTTATATAACAGGAAAGCATCCATGAAAACAGGCTGTCCCCACTCATGTCCGCATGGAGCTGGAGGGGGCGAGAATTTCGGGAGATTTCCAGGAGAAAATTTCTTCCGGGAGGTTTTCGGGAGAGGCGCTGAATTTCGGGAGTCTCCCGGAAAATCCGGGAGGGTTGGCAAGTATGTTGCCATTTATCTTCCCCTTGACTCGGACCAGTTTTCCAGTCCATGCTGATTAAAAACATCCCTACAGCATGATGTTGCCACCACCATATTTCACTGCGGGGATGATGTTCTTGGTTTGATGGGATGTGTTGGGTTGCTGCCAGACATAGCATTTTAGAATGTGGCCAAAGCGCTCTTAGTTTCATCGGACCAGAGAAATTTCTGCCATACACTTAGGGAGTCGGCAAACAAGCTGTTTGGCAAACTGAAGACTTGCCTTCTTTTTTTTTTTCTGGCCAATCTTCTATCAAGCCATACTCTGTGGCGTGTACAAGTTATTGTGGTCCTATGCACAGACATTCCAGTCTTTTCTGTGGAACTCAGCAGCTCGTTCAAGGTTACCTTTGGTCTCTCCGGCCCAATCCTAATGGTACCCCTCACTCACTACCACTAGCCTTCACCCACTACCACTATACACCCTCAAAATGAATCAACAAGTGTTACAGTTTTGTAATCTTCCCTAAATATTGGGACACCGTTTGCTACATCACTGCATAGTTTGCGTTCGGGCACGTAAGTGACTACGCCGTTACGTTTGCACATACCTCCCACCCCACATAGTGGCATAAGAACGAGCAGCTACCTTGGCTAACAAGCCACCAAAAGCTGCTAATCATTGTTTGTGTTGGGCCTATTTTGACCATTGTTTACGTTAAAACAAGCCAATTTGGCGGGACAGACAGATGTCCCTCTGGTTCAAGAGCCTCTGGTCGGCGTCAGGCAGGTGTCCTCCTAGGCTCAATTTGAATTGGCTCTAGCTTCTAGTGCGATGGCGAAGTATTTCATATACGCCCCTATGCATATGGACGTCGATTGAGTCTTACCATCAACCCTCGCCATTTGCCAGCAGTGACATAAGGCAGATAGGACAAATACTTGTTTACTTTCAAGATGCCGTTTCAAGCGATGTTGAACTTTGTTTGTGCTACTCTTATTTTCTTGTGTTTCATTGTGTATTTGTGTTTGAAGCCAATGGCCCACTAGCAAAGATTTGAAGTCTTACCAAAACCACCGGTGTTGATTTGATAAAAATGATTAATTACACTTATTACTTATATTTGTATGTTTCTCTGGGTTTCTGGTCTGCCATCTTTCTTCTCGCACTGGAGAAAGGTCTGCAAACTCACTTAGCTTCGACGAAGGTACTTTGCCCTTCCCCCTTACCTGGCGGATAATGTGAACGCCTCTTGATTGATGTGAAGGCGCAAAACCTTGGAGGGAGGGCAAAAGCAGGGGTATTCGAAATATAGCACTCAGCATCATTAGATAGAGGCCTAAAAACGAGCTGGTGGACTTAATTTCACTAATTATTAGGGACCTTATGTTATCAAATCTCAAGGTACGGTATCACGGTATTAAGGCCACGGTGTAATATTATTGTGGTATACGTCAACATACGTTACCATTTAGTGGTCAATTGTACGGAATATGTACTGTACTGTGCAATCTACTAATAAAAGTTTCTATCAATTAAAAAAAGAAATACGGCATGCTAGCAGCGACAGAGCCACGATAGACTGACAATACCTCTTCTTTTCACGGGATATGTCCTCTTTTGCGGGGCTGTCCAGTTGGAGTTTCTTAAATGCCTCAAATGTCCTGCATTTTAAGTTAGGGTTGCGTGTATTTTCAATGTACGTTCAGGGTTAAGAAGGGGTTGAAAACAAAACAAAAAGTGGTGCCGCAGGAACATTTGTGAGGGAGGGGGAGAGACAGAGACAGCGAGAGAGTTATGATAAATGCGCATGCGTCGCCAGGCTCTGCTTTTTACCCATAGATTTATCAGATTTTTTTGTATTATCTATAGCAGGGGTGTCAAAAGTGTGCCCCGGAGGCCATTTGCGGCCCACAGCTAATGTGTTAAAGGTCCAAGGCACATTCTAAAAATACTAATAAAATAAACCAAAACATAAACAAAAGTGAAATAAAAAAGCTTTAAGGCTAAATGTAATTTAGAAAAAGTAACAACGTTGACTAATAAAACAAAGCAGTTTTTTTTTACTTTCAAACTCATTGCTCAAAACATAATATTGAATCAAAATCAATGTTATTATGAATTCCGATTACTTCACATCAAATATTCCACTAAGAAAAACATTTTTGGTGGAAGATTTAGCAAATTTGTTAAATAAATAATCAAAAAATGTATATTTTGTTGTTTACTTACTGTACCGAAAATGAACCGAACAGTGCCCTCTGAATCGAGGTACGTACCGAACCGAAATTTTTGTGTACCGTTACACCCTTAATATATATATATATATATATATATATATATATATATATATATATATATATATATATATATATATATATATATATATATTGATGGGCTGATGCATATATTAGGGGTGTAACGGTACATCCCTAATATACATATATATTGATGGGCTGATGCATATATTAAGGGTTCGGTACGTACCTCGATTCAGAGGGCACGGTTCGGTTCATTTTCGGTACAGTAAGTAAACAACAAAATATAAATGTTTTGATTATTTATTTAACAAACAAATAATACATGCACAGTATATATCTATTTATTTTTCTCATTTCACTTCAGACCCATCACAAAAAGTCTGCCGATGACCTCTTTGTTGGCTTGTTTGTTGATGATCTGCTGTAGATGATGTTAAGTGTAGCCAAGTTTAGCTTGATCTATTACATGTTCCTGTTGCATGTGTACGCTTAGAATTGAATTATACAGACGAGCACACCATAAACACACACAAACAGCATAATCACAATATAGATTTGTTCAGGCTGGGGCAATGAACAGAGCATGGGAAGTGTGACCAGTTGAGCACAGACAAAATGACATGTTTTGCCCAAGGAGCTGCCACTAGATTTGTGTTAGTGTGCATGTGTGTGTGACATGCTGCATGCCAACCCTGCTGTTTACCATAGGGGATTTTAGAAGAATTGTAGGCAGCTGGCAATCCCCTTCATTTTTTTTTCTCCCTCCATAATCTGCTTGTTTCTGCATGACGTGTTTGTTGGGCTACTTAAAAAAAAAAAAAGGAAAAAGTGCAGGTTTTATTCATAATAGGAAGCAATAATATGCCCCCGGCAGTGGGAACTGGGCAGACAGGCCTATACTATGAAATTAGTTCTTTATGAAACCATGTGAACTATATGTCAGTCTATTAAGTGGGAACAATGACAACAAAGCCAATTATAAAACACGTGTGTGTGATAGTAATTGCATCAATGATGGCAATGAATTATAAAATCAGATACAAGGTCCGTGTTGGTGCATGCAGATGGTGTACTTGGACAGGTAATGGAAAGTTATTTTTTGTGTTAACGTAAATGCTTTGACAAATGAAATTTCTGGATCGATTCTTATTCGGATCTGGCAAAATGACCTCAAAACAAGGGCATCAAACTCGTTTTCATTGAGGGCGACATCGCAGTTATGTGAATATATATATATATATATATATATATATATATATATATATATATATATATATATATATACGTGTGTGTGTGTGTGTGTATTTAAATATACCCTGTATATATATATGTGTGTGTATTTAAATATACCCTGTATATACAAACCCCGTTTCCATATGAGTTGGGAAATTGTGTTAGATGTAAATATAAACGGAATACAATGATTTGCAAATCATTTTCAACCCATATTCAGTTGAATATGCCACAAAGACAACATATTTGATGTTAAAACTGATTAAAAAAATTTTTTGTTGCAAATAATCATTAACTTTAGAATTTGATGCCAGCAACACGTGACAAAGAAGTTGGGAAAGGTGCCAATGAATATTGATTAAGTTGAGGAATGCTCATCAAACACTTACTTGAAACATCCTACAGGTGGGCAGGCTAATCGGGAACAGGTGGGTGCCATGATTGGGTATAAAAGCAGCTTCCATGAAATGCTAAGTAATTCACTAACACGGATTGGGCGAGGGTCACCAATTTGTAAGCAAATTGTCAAACAGTTGTAGAAAAACATTTCTCAACAAGCTATTGCAAGTAATTTAGGGATTTTACCATCTACGGTCCGTAAAATCATCAAAAGATTCAGAGAATCTGGAGAAATCACTGCACGTAAGCGATGATATTACGGACCTTTGAACCCATCAGGCGGTACTGCATCAAAAACCATCATCAGTGTGTAAAGGATATCACCACATGGGCTCAGGAACACTTCATAAAACCACTGTCAGTAACTACAGTTGGTCGCTACATCTGTAAGTGCAAGTTAAAACTCTACTATGCAAAGCGAAAGCCATTTATCAACAACACCCAGGAACGCCGCCGGCTTTACTGGGCCCGAGTTCATCTAAGATGGGCTGATGCAAAGTGGAAAAGTGTTCTGTGGTCTGACGAGTCCACATTTCAATTTACATTTGGAAACTGTGGACGTGGTGTCCTCCGGAACAAAGAGGAAAATAACCATCTGGATTGTTATAGGCGTAAAGTTCAAAAGCCAGCATCTGTGATGGTATGGGGGTGTATTTGTGCCCAAGGCATGGGTAACTTACACATCTGTAAAGGCACCATAAATGCTGAATGGTCCATATAGGTTTTGGAGCAACATATGTTGTCATCCAAGCAACATTATCATGGACGCCCCTGCTTATTTCAGCAAAACAATGCCAAGCCACGTGTTACAACAGCGTGGTTTCGTAGTAAAAAAGTGCGGGTTCTTTCCTGGCCCGCCTGCAGTCCAGACATGTCTCCAATCAAAAATGTGTGGCGCATTATGAAGCGTAAAATACGACAACAAGTTGAACAACTTAAGCTGTACATCAAGCAAGAATGGTAAAAAATTCCCACTTTCAAAGCTTCAACAATTAGTTGGATTTGCAAATCATTGTATTTCCTTTATATATACATCTAACACAATTTCCCAACTCAAATGGAAACGGGTTTGTATATATAGATATGAATATACAGTAAATGTACAAGGATCCACTTCATATTATTATATTATGATAGTATGTTATAATTGCATATGTAGTTTATTGTTATTAATTATTTTTTATGTACATTCTAAGAAAAAATCAGATGTTAACTGTGACATTCACTGTGTTTTTCTTGTTTTTTTTCCATAAACAACTGGCATCTGTGTTGTCAGAATTTTCTGGTAAAATTTACTGTGGTTTTTACAGCATCTATTAAATGGAAACAAAATCTACAACTGTTTTTGTGGTAAAATTCTTGTAACCGAGTTGCCATTTTTTTTTTCATTGCTTTGAAATCATAAGTCAAGTTAAAAAAGTCCCGACGGTAGCCACACTCACACACACTAGGTGTGGTGAAGTTATCCTCTGCATTTGACCCATCCCCATGTTCACCCTTGGGAGGTGAGAGGAGCAGTGAGCAGCAGCGGTGGCTGCGCTCGGGAATCATTTGGTTATTTAACCCCCAATTCCAACCCTTGATATTAAGTGCCAAGAGGGGAGGCAATGGGTCCCATTTTCATAGCATTTGGTATGAGTCGGTCGAGGTTTGAACTCACGACCTTCCAGTCTCAGGGCAGAAACTCTGACCACAAGGCCACTGAGCAGGTCAAGTCAAGCAGATACCCCAGTATTTATTTTTCTTTGACAAAAAATAGTTTGAAATGTATTGTAATAGAATATTTTATATACATTTATATTAAAGTTAAAAAAGTATGCAATTTCATGAAGTAAATATGTAAAAAAACCAAATACATTTAGTAAGAAAAGATAAAGTACTTTATTGACATATTTTTTCCTGTTTTTTTTTTTTTTTTTTTGCGAACCATATACAACGATGTGGCGTGCCAAATCTGACCCCTGGCCCTTGATTTTGACACCAGTCAATTTGCCATTTTTCTATCATGTTGTGTCGATGTTTTTTTTCAATCTCACTATCCCCAAGAATATTCAAAACCATACTGCAACAAGTCATCTCTGTCATTATTATTACTACTACATTGTAGTTATGGCTCAGAAACGGAACTGTCTTTAAAGTTAACATGTTATTTAAACTTTTTAAGTTTCAGTGACTCATCCCAGATGTTTCTATGACCCTTGCACTAATTCTGTAACTTGCTCAGAGCATCCCAGTTTTGGAACCTGGCCCCCATTATCACCAAAAATCCTAAAAGGTTGAAAACAAAATCTTGTGTAGTTGGGATTCTATTGCAGCAAGATAATCCATCTAGACCCAGACAGATACAACAGACTGTTGATGACATGCTGTTTATAATACTCTTGGCTATGAACAAGTCCTAATAATAATTGATAGGAATGAGTACTTCGATGACTGAATCTGCAACTTAAACATTTCTTTGTTATTGTTTTGTTTCCATAGGCTTCCTGGGAACTGCTCTCGGATTTCTGTCCCAACTTTTTACTTTTCTACGATTGACCATTTTTAGGCGGAATATTTCTGGCCTACTAGAAAACTCACTAGTTTTGTGTGCTGCCATTAGTCTACTTTAGCTGCCAATATGGAGCGCAGCAGCTGGAGCGGCAGCGAGAGTGCCGGGGAAGATATGGACAGATTGAGTGACTCTGGAGGAGACAAAACTATAGATGGGGACCCCGAGGGGGTGTGGAGCCCTGACATTGAGCAGAGCTTCCAAGAAGCCCTTGCTATCTACCCACCCTGTGGAAGAAGGAAGATTATACTGTCGGACGAAGGAAAGATGTATGGTGAGTGTTAACGGAACATGTTAAAAGGGTCATCATTTGCAAAACACACTTTTCATGCCTGTTTTTGTGTATTTAGGATCCTCATAAGTGTCAAAATGTTGAATTCAAACCATTGAGACATTGAGAAAAAACTTATAAAACAATGTTGCCTTGTTCCAAACCAGCTGGAATTTGCCCTGACTTGTGAAGTTTATGAATATGTGATATCAATGGATATCCCCATGCATCTTCTGGCAGACATCTGTGCGAGTCCGCCATTTTTATTTTTGGGAGCGGCAATTGTAGTCCAACAAAAATATTTTCACAGTGAGACCCGTAAACAAAAGTGTTCTGTTATTGGTTGAATTAACCAGCAAAGGTCACAACACCAACATCCAGTCATATTTAAAAACAAAGAAGTGCCTATTCAACTGTTGTCTTTCGTGACAATACACCTACTCGCCGGACGTTGTGTAGCGAGACCGCAGCCGGACATGAAGCGCAGACCTTGGCTGGAAGATCTGCCTTGGTCTGATGAGAAATATACTGGAGGATTTACCCAAAACTAAATTTAATTGCGTAGACCGTTCCAACAATTTATGTTAAAAGTGGATTTAGGGTTGTACGGCATACCGGTATTAGTATAGTAGCCTGATACTAATTCATTATATTTGGTACTATATACTGCCTCTAAAAAGTACCGGTCCACCTGTCACCCACTGTAATGATATCAAGTACAGAAGCGTATATAATCGATACTACTATGATTACAGCATCACAAAATTGTTTTTGTTTTTTTTAAATGTATATTGTTAATAAACTCAGTAAATATGTCCCTGGGCACATAAGGACTTTGAATATGACCAATGTATGATCCTGTAACGACTTGGTATCGGATTGATACCAGGTACAGAAGCGTATATAGTTCATACTACTAGGATTTCATCATTATTTTTTAGCATCACAAAATCTTTTTTCGTTTTTTATAAATGTACATTATGTTCATAAACTCAAGAAATATGTCCCTGGACACATGAGGACTTTGAATATGACCAATGTATGATCCTGTAACAACTTGGTATCGGATTGATACTGAAATTTGTGGTATCATCCAAAACTAATGTTAAGTATCAAACAACAGAAGAATAAGTGATTTTTACATTTTTAAAGAATTGTAGATAGAACATGTTGAAAGATAAAGTAAGCAGATATTAACAGTAAATGAACAAGTAGATTAATCATCCATTTTCTACCACTTGTCCCTAATAATTTTGACAAAATAATTGAGTGGAAAATGACACAATATGTTACTGCATACGTCAGCAGACTAAATTAGGAGCCTTTCTTTGCTTACTTACTACTAAAAGACAAGTTGTCTTGTATGTTGACTATTTTATTTAAGGACAAAGTTACAAAAAGAAACATGATTAATGTATCGTAAGGTTTTTTGTTCAAATAAAGCCAATAATGCAATTTTTTGTCGTCTCCTTTATTTAGAAAAGTATCAAAGTACCGAAAAGTATCAAAATACATTTTGGTACTGGGACAACACCAGGTGGATACAATGACGTTTATACCAACAACAGTCCAACAAAAGTAGACATAAGACAATCATACGTTAGCATGTAGTTTCTTCCTCACCATTGATATTAGCAAGTAAGACTCTGGCACATGTATTAAAGTGTTAAAATTTACCATACATTGTTAGTGTTTTTATTACATTTAAACGGTAATTTTTTGTCAGCACTGCTCCACATATCTATTAATAATTAACTCGATTGACAAATGTAATGATACTTTAACGATACAGTTGGGATGTAAACAGTATATTGATGTATTTTGGCATGGCCGCCACTTTCAAAGCTTTAACAATTAGTTTCCTCTGTTCCAAAACATTTATTGAGTGTTGTTAAAAGAAAATGTGATGTAACACAGTGGTGAACATGCCCTTTCCCAACTACTTTGGCACATGTTGCAGCCATGAAATTCAAAGTTAATTATTATTTGCAAAAAAAAAATAAAGTTTATGAGTTTGAACATCAAATATCTTGTCTTCGTAGTGCATTTAATTGAATATGGGTTAAAAAGGATTTGCAAATCATTGTATACCGTTTATGTTAACATCTAACACAATTTCCCAACTCATATGGAAACGGGGTTTATATATATATATATATATATATATATATATATATATATATATATATATATATATATATATATATATATATATATATGAATATACAGTAAATGTGCAAGGATCGACTTCCTATTATTATATTATGATAGTATATTATAATTGCCTATGTAGTTTATTGTTATTTATTTTTTATGTACATTCTAAGATAAAACCAGATGTTAATTGTGACATTTACGGTGTTTTTTTTGGGGTTTTTTTTCCCCATAAACCACAAAGTAAAATTGCTTGTGTGTTATCATACAATCTGATTCTGATGAATGTACATAGCCCTTTAAAATCAAGAGACGGGCATTATAATATCAGGTACCTTGTATTCTTGAACTAAAAGGCATTTAACGACAAAGCTAATAACCTAACTTTTCTCCTTAATTCTAAAGATTGTCCTTTTTCGCTTCCCGCTTGCTGCAGGCCAGACTCTGGCTCGTACATCTGGGTTGGAAGCTAAGATCCTCCGCTGTTGCTTTTGTACTAAAATGTAGCCTGGAGCTGTAACTTACATTTGTCGGTTCGGAAGCATTCCGGTAAAACTACAACATTGCTGACAGGGGCATGAAGGAAGTCTCTTGCATGTAAATAAACCATCCATCCATCCATCCATTTTCTACTGCTTATTCCCTTTGGGGTTGCGGGGGGCGCTGGTGTCTATCTCAGCTACAATCGGGCGGTAGGCGGGGTACACCCTGGACAAGTCACCACCTCATCACAGGGTCAACACAACATTCACACTCACATTCACACTCTAGGGCCAATTTAGTGTTGCCAATCAACCTATCCCCAGGTGCATGTCTTTGGAGTTGGGAGGAAGCCGGAGTACCCGGAGGGAACCCACGCACTGACAGGGAGGACATGCAAACTCCACACAGAAAGATCCCGAGTCCGGGATTGAACCCTGACTACTCAGGACCTTCTTATTTTGTGGCAGACACACTAACCCTTCTGTCACCGTGAAGCCATATAAATAAACCCAGCCACAAAATGACTCATTTTCAAGAGAGAGTAAAAAGGGGGCTTTAAGATGGTCTATAAAGCAAAATTTGGACCAAATAATTTAGATTACAGGTTCTGTAGACCACAAGTAAGTGTAAATATGGATTCCAATCATAATATGACCCCTTTAAATCACGCAGTGTAAAAGTTCTAATTATAATTCCAAAATAAAATGCAATGTTTGATGTACACTCGATCCTTAAATTCACTTCTAAAGACACACAGTCTCGATTAATTGCAGCGGTCATCATACATACGAACTATTAAGTGTCTCACCCAGAATGACTCATTTTTATTTTTACTGTTAGTTTAATGCTTCTATACAATTACCATCAGCAATCACTTGGACAGTTCATACAAACCCTGTTTCCACATGAGTAGGGAAATTGTGTTAAATATAAACGGAATACAATGATTTGCAAATCATTTTCAACCCATGTTCAGTTGAATATGCTACAAAAACAACATATGTGATGGTCAAACTGATAAACTTTTTTTGTTTTGCAAATAATCATTAACTTTAGTATTTGATGCCACCAACAAGTGACAAAGAAGTTGGGAAAGGTGGCAATAAATACTGATAAAGTTGAGGAATGCTCATCAAACACTTATTTGGAACATCCTACAGGTGTGCAGGCTAATTGGGAACAGTTGGGTGCCATGATTTGGTATAAAAACAGCTTCCATGAATTGCTAAGTCATTAACAAACAAGGATGGGGCGAGGGTCCCCAATGTGTAAGCAAATTATCAAACAGTTTTAGAACAACATTTCTCAACGAGCTATTGCAAGGAATTTAGGGATTTTACCATCTACGGTCCGTAAAATATTTAAAAGGTTCAGAGAATCTGGAGAAATCACTGCACGTAAGCGATGATATTACGGACCTTTGATCCCTCAGGCGGTACTGCATCAAAAACCGACATCAGTGTGTAAAGGATATCACCACATGTGCTCAGAAACACTTCATAAAACCATTGTCGGTAACTACAGTTGGTCGCTACATCTGTAAGTGCAAGTTAAAACTCTACTATGCAAAGCGAAAACCATTTACAACAACACAAAGGAACGCCGCTGGCTTCGCTGGGCCCGAGCTCATCTAAGATGGACTGATGCAAAGTGGAAAAGTGTTTTGTGGTCTGACGAGTCCACATTTCAAATTATATTTGGAAAAGTGTTTTGTGGTCGGACGAGTCCACATTTCAAATTATATTTGGAAACTGTGGACGTAGTGTCCTCCGGAACAAAGAGGAAAATAACCATCCGGATTGTTATAGGTGCAAAGTTCAAAAGCCAGCATCTGTGATTGTATGGGGGTGTATTAGTGCCCAACACATGGGTAACTTGCACATCTGTGAAAGCACCATTAATGCTGAATGGTCCATACAGGTTTTGGAGCAACATATGTTGTCATCCAAGCAACGTTATCATGGACGCCCCTGCTTATTTCAACAAAACAATGCCAAGCCACGTGTTACAACAGCGTGGCATTGTAGCTAAAGAGTGCGGGTACTTTCCTAGCCCGCCTGCAGTCCAGACATGTTTCCCATCGAAAATGTGTGGCGCATTATGAACCATAAAATACAACAACTGTTGAACAACTTAAGCTGTACATCAAGCAAGAATGGTAAATAATTCCACTTTCAAAGCTTCAACAAATAGTTTGAGTTTGAACATCAAATATGTTGTCTTTGTAGCATATTCAACTGAATATGGGTTGAAAATTATTTGCAAAGCATTGTATTCCGTTTATATTTACATTTAACACAATTTCCCAACTCATATGGAAACGGGGTTTGTAGATAGCATTACGACTATTAGAAGACAGTCACCAACTCCATTGCAAAGAGTAGCACCTACAAAAATAGGTCAACACATTCCTCCTTTCTAATTCATCCCTTTGGATTCTGTTGGACTTGTTATTAAGTCATGTGTGCTGTATTAAGGATGATCTCAGGTTATGCGGGAACTCTTAAAATTAACATTCAAGTCCCCTCTGTGCTGGTTTCACAGTGTCGTGTCCATCCATTTTTATGTTCTGATTAGTTCTGCATAGTCTGCCTATGTTCTCCTCGGTTCTTGCGGTTCTTTTGTAATTGATCTTTTCCTTTTAAGTTTTCAGTCACATCCCAAACATTGTTCGAACAACAAAAAAGTGATGCACATCTACAGATCTACTTTTCCATCTTTTTAACTTTTTCTTAGGCTTGTGGTTGAAAAAGTTAATTGACATGAATTCAGTTCGATTCAGCAAGATTGTTATCTGTTGATCAGTTATTTATATGAAGAGATACCCAAAAAATATAAAGAACAACATTTGTTCCTTTTAAATCAACAGAAAAATAAAAGACAAGCCGTAGGTTTTCTGTTCAAAATCCGATTTCATATTTTCTCAGATTATCTCCGAGGGCAGCCTTGCAGAATAAAGATGTATGCGAGAGAATGGATTTAATACTACCTCACCGTGTGTGTGTTTGTATTCGTGTGTGTGTGTGTGTGTGTGTGCGCGTGTGCGGGTGCGGGTGTGTGTGTGAACTAATAAAATGATGAGCAGATGGTCCTCTGGCTGCCACCAGCTGTGCCTTTTTCTTGCTGCTCTCTCTCTGCATGCAGAGTGCTCTCTAGTGAATTCTATATGATACTGCTTGAGTTTGGGGCCTCTGAGTAATAAATTAAAAATTCAGGGTCTTAAGCATTTCTTTTTCTCCGACTCAGTTGAGGTAGTCTTGCTTTGCCATCCTGATATGTTTAACGGCGGAAATGACTAAAATCCATTAGTCATCTAGAATGTTGTACAAAATCATTAATTGAATTCATCCTTTTACCATTCTTATTTATTTTTTTGGACACATAGTCCTTTATTTTTGTCAGTTCCCCCACCCTTCTCAACTGTGTACCCTGTAGCAGCCGGCAGCTGTTTTACTGAAATGCTGTGATAAAGCTGCTGCACACCACCTGCTCTGCACCAGACACTGTTAGCCAGCAGCTGGTGTGCACCAGGAATAGAATATGTAGCTCACATTTGTCAGGTAAATCCAAATAAATGTGGTTGTTGTTGCTATATGTCAATGTTTGCACTTTTTTCACTGTTATAACTTAATGAGGCGATAATATTGCACATTTTGTTTTGCCAGCAGTAATAAAACAATGTGTGCATCAACAGGCCTGAAACACTTGCATACCATTTGCGAAACCAAATTACACTGTAATTCTGTTGACCTTGTGATATTATTAAAATGTCTATTTTCAAAGATGCTTGGACAAAATGTAATTTAAGTGTGTACATCATGACCAGCCACTCCTGTGTTATGACGCTGGCGAAAGTATAGCAGACAGGCAAGATGGGCAAGTTGGCCCTAAATATGGATTTAATTTAGGGCTGTCAAAATAAGGCATTAACTCATGAAATTAATCCTAAAACATCTCATTAATCATGTATAAAAGCAGATTAATCGTGCAATTTATGCTTTTTTTTTTACTTAACCACTAGTGATTACCTGAAAGGCGGAACAGGTTGCTTAACGATCTGTAAACAGGTCAGTGCATACTGTACATCAGTTCAAAGATGAGTGAAGAGACTGCAACTAATGTGGGCACGGCATGGCGCGATTGGGAGAGTCGCCATGCTAGCAACCTGAGGGTTTCTGGTTCGATCACCAGCTTTTCCCAGCCGAGTCACGTCCATTGTGTCCTTGAGCAACACCCTTGCTCCTGATCATGGTTAGGGCCTTACATGGCAGCTCCCGCCATCAGTGTGTGTGAACGGGTAAGTGTGGAAATAGTGTCAAAGCGCTTTGAGTCCCTTGAAGGTAGAAAAGGGCTGTACAAGTATAACCCATTTACCGTTTAATGTGCTTGCTGGAAAATTTCTCTTCAAAATCCACAGCAACAATCCTTTATGTAATACTCTTAGGTTTTGATCAAATAAATGACATGCAATAAAGTAAAACATGTAAAAAAAAAAAAGATTCCGACATTAAATCCTGACAATAAAATTGAAAATGTTGTTACATTTTACACGCAGGTAATTAACTGCGATTCATCTTGATTAATCAAAATGCAAAAGTGTGATTTGTCTGATTAAAACATTTGACAGCACTAATGGTATCACCACATTAGGTGTCACGGTGCTCTATATTAGCGTGTGGTGTTGACCCAGAATGCAGTGACATCTTCGTAGGTACACTCAAAAATAATCTTGATCGCAAAAAAAAAAAATTGGGCTGAGCAAGAGCAGCAACACACAAAAATGAAAGCATGAACAAAAACAAGAAGCCAGGCTGGCTAGGAAGTATGGACAGTACTTTTATGAAAATGGTCCAAAACTCAGTTAGCACACTAATACTCGGCCACCACTTCAAATGCACTCGGAGTGGACAAATTCTCTTTCGGTAATGTTTCAATGTTCAACTGGACAGAAGTTTTCACAATAAGCTCATTTTTAAATATTCCGATTAGAAATTTTATTTTATTATTAAAAGCAATTAATATTTGTTAACACACACAAAAGTACCAAAAATTGGTACTGTATCTGTGCATATGTAAAAAAAAAAGTACTCATCTGTAATCACATATTAGTTTCACATTTGAAGTTGAATTGCTGACATGAATGGACTTTCACACTCCTATTCTAATTGATTTAGTTTCACCTGCATATGTTAAATATATGTTAGTGTACCTTACGTTCATTCTTGCATGAACCCTGATTACAGAATACAACTAATTACCTTGCTATGATAACTTGCACTGAAAAGAATCAGCCAGGACGCAAAGTAGTTGCTGATAGGTTTCAAAACTTTATACTTACAATATGACAATTTTGGTTGGGAAAAGTTGTCCTCCCTTTTTGCATCAAAGTGGTCGGTTTTTATCGTCTTACTTTGTCTAGCTCCCGTACTCGTTTGTATACCCTTAAGAAGAAATATATTGGAGCCTAACTTGGTACTGGTGCGAGTTTTGCAGCGCTTTCAATCAATCAATCAATCAATCAATCAATGTTTATTTATATAGCCCTAAATCACCAGTGTCTCGAAGGGCTGCACAATGGCCACCAGACCGGACCCGTCCCACAAGGGAGAGGGGGACAGAGGAGAAAAACAAAATATACGGCAGATCAACTGGTCTAAAAAGGGGTCTATTTAAAGTCTAGAGTATACAAACGAGTTTTAAGGTGAGACTTAAATGCTTCTACTGGGGTAGCATTCCAGAGTACTGGAGCCCGAACAGAAAACGCTCTATCAATCAATGTTTACTTATATAGCCCTAAATCACTAGTGTCTCAAAGGGCTGCACAAACCACTACGACATCCTCGGTAGGCCCACATAAGGGCAAGGAAAGCTCACACCCAGTGGGACATCGGTGACAATGATGTCTATGAGAACCTTGGAGAGGAGGAAAGCAATGGATGTCGAGCGGGTCTAACATGATACTGTGAAAGTTCAATCCATAATGGATCCAACACAGCAGCGAGAGTCCCGCTCACAGCGGAGCCAGCAGGAAACCATCCCAAGCGGAGGCGGATCAGCAGCGCAGAGATGTCCCCAGCCGATACACAGGCAAGCAGTACATGGCCACCGGATCGGACCGGACCCCCTCCACAAGGGAGGGTGGGACATAGAAGAAAAAGAAAAGAAACGGCAGATCAACTGGTCTAAAAAGGGAGTCTATTTAAAGGCTAGAGTATACAAATGAGTTTTAAGTTGAGACTTAAATGCTTCTACTGAGGTGGCATCTCGAACTGTTACCGGGAGGGCATTCCAGAGTACTGGAGCCTGAAATGAAAAAGCTCTATAGCCCGCAGACTTTTTTTGGGCTCTGGGAATCACTAATAAGCCGGGGTCCTTTGAACGCAGATTTCTTGCCGGGACATATGGTACAATACAATCGGCAAGATAGGCTGGAGCTAGACCGTGTAGTATTTTATACGTGAGTAGTAAAACCTTAAAGTCAAATCTTAAGTGCACAGGAAGCCAGTGCAGGTGAGCCAGTATAAGCGTAATATGATCAAACTTTCTAGTTCTTGTCAAAAGTCTAGCAGCCGCATTTTGTACCAACTGTAATCGTTTAATGCTAGACATGGAGGGACCCGAAAATAATATGTTACAGTAATCGAGACGAGACGTAACAAACGCATGGATAATGATCTCAGCGTCGTTAGTGGACAAAATGGAGCGAATTTTTAGCGATGTTACAGAGATAAAAGAAGGTCGTTTTAGTAACGCTTTTGATGTGTGACTCAAACGAGAGAATTGGGTCGAAGATAATACCCAGATTCTTTACCGAGTCACCTTGTTTAATTGTTTGGTTGTCAAATGATAACGTTGTATTATTAAGTAAAGGTCGGTGTCTAGCAGGACCGATAATCAGCATTTCCGTATTTTTGGCGTTGAGTTGCAAAAAGTTAGCGGAAATCTATTGTTTAATTTCATTAAGACACGCCTCCAGCTGAATACAATCCGGCGTGTTGGTCAGCTTTAGGGGCATGTATAGTTGCGTATGATGTCACCTAGCGGCAGCATGTAGATGCTGAAGAGTGCAGGGCCAAGGACCGGACCCTGGGGAATTCCACACGTTACCTTAACATAGGCACTGCATCCTGACAGTAAGATAGGAATTAACCAAGACAGGGCTAAGTCTGACATACCAATTTGTGTTTTGATATGCTCTAATAAAATATTATGATCGACTGTATCGAAAGCAGCACTAAGATCGAGGAGCAGCAACATCGATAACGCAACAGAATCTATCGTTAGCAATAGATCATTAGTCATTTTTGCTAGGGCTGTCTCAGTAGAGTGGTTTGCCCTGAAACCGGATTGAAAGGTTTCACATAGATTGTTAGACGCTAAGTGTTCATTTAGCTGCTCTGCAACAATTTTTTCCAAGGATTTTTGAAATAAAGTGAAAGTAAGACACCGGTCGGTAGTTTACCATGAGGTCAGGATCGAGGTTAGGTCTTTTAAGGAGAGGATGAATAACCGCTTTTTTGAATGCTAGGGGAACAGTACCCGAGGAAAGTGATAAGTTTATAATATTTAGCACTGATGGACCTAATAATACAAAGAGCTCCTTGATAAGTTTCCCAGGAAGTGGGTCAAGTAAACATGTTTGTTTTATTCCATTTACACGTTGTAACAATTCTTCTAATGTTATTTCATCAAAAAGAGAGAAACTATTTTGGAGGGCAGTATCCGCCGTATATACCATCGTATCAGTGTTAAAAGAACCCAGTTGTAGCTGAGACGCATTGTCTTTAATATCATTTCTAATGAGTTCAATTTTCTTATTAAAGAAATTCATAGTCATTTGCCAAGTAGGTGGAGCTACTGTGTCGTTCTTGTCATTTATGAGTCTAAATTGGCTGTCAAAGTGTACCAACTTGTCAGACTACTTCCTTATCCTTCTGTTATCCAAGTGATATGCATGATTTATAATATACAGTCATCTGCCGAGTGGGTGGAGCTACTGGAAGGAGTCCCTTGTTGGGTTAGCGATGCTACCGTATTAAACACAAATTTAGGATCATTTTTATTAAGGCGGATGAGATTTGAGTAATATTTAGCTTTAGCTAAAGTAAGCATGCGTTTATAAGTTATTAAACTATCACTCCATGCTTGATAGAAAACCTCAAGTTTAGTCGCGCGCCATTTGCGTTCAAGCTTTCTACGTGATAATTTGTGAGCTCTAGTTTCTTCTGTAAACCATGGGGTATGCCTTTTTTAACTTCAGCGGTGCTATACTATCTTGTTAGTGAGGTTATCAAGACAGCCCACATACTTTGGGAATGGTGCCATTACCGAGGGCAGTAGGTCAGCAAGAGTTGTCGTTGTGGCAACATTAATGTTGCGGCTGCTATAGCAGTTATTATTATTATTAGCCTACCGAACATGAGTCTGAACTTCGAATTTTATAAGGTAATGATCGGACATTACTTTAGTATATGGGAGTATCATAACTTTGGAAACGGTGATACCCCTGACAAGCACTAGGTTTATCATATTGCCGTTGCGATGCGTGGGTTCATTTATTATTTGTGTAAGACCACAGCTATCAATTATAGTCTGGAGCGCCAAACACGACGAGTTGAGTTAATACCAAAAAGTTCTATTTTGGTTTGATCTGACCACATGACATTCTCCCAATCCTCTGCTGTATCATCCATGTATCCATTTTGGTATGAACTCAACTTGTCGTGTTTGGAGAAAGAAGAATACTGAGTTGCATCCCTAGAACACCACACCTATTGTGAAGCATGGGGGTGGAAACATCATGCTTTTTCTGCTAATGGCACAGGACGATTGATCCGTGTTAAGGAAAGAATGAATGGGGCCATGTATCGTGAGATTTTGAGCCAAAACCTCCTTACATCAGTGAGAGCTTTGAATGGTTGACCAAATACTTATTTTCCACCATAATTTACAAATAAATTATTTAAAATTCCTACAATGTGAATTCCTGGATTTTTTTTCACATTCTGTCTCTCACTGTTGAAGTGTATCTATGATGAAAATTACAGACCTCTGTCATCATTTTAAGTGGGAGAACTTGCACAATCGGTGGCTGACTAAATACTTTTTTGCCCCACTGTATAACTGTTCGTAAACTCGCCTTGTAAGCGCCAAAACTTAATGGTGTAGTGCGTTAATATTTTTCACCCAAAGAACTTTAGTTATTAGAGTTCCGGTTGGACGGTTTTTCACAGGACACAATTTCTGTGTGGTTGTTTCCGGATGAGGAGATGCTGCTCCGTTATTGATTTACGTAAAGTTTGAATTTCATTAAAACAGTTGACAGTTCTTCCACTCCCGTCCTTGCACGCTACACCGCTACAACATAGATTACGGGGAGAAGATGCTGCCGAAGGTGAGCCACGTAAATAAGACCACCCAAAAACAACGCATCCTGAAGAGACGCTCAGAAAGCGGCTTGAAGATGATATGTAAAACATAATCTCTATAACATATTGACCAAAGAACCACCACTACATGTTATGTAGACCAGAAGGAAGTGTTTTCAATTTAGAAAAAAAAAAGAATAATATGACTCCTTTCATGCGCCCTATGATCAGACCATAAATAGACCATTCATCGGCAGTGCGCCTTATAACCCGGTATACCCTGTGGTCCAGAAAATACGGTAAGCTATTCAAGTGTGCATATTGAACTTACAAGCTGTGCTGTCACGGCAAAGAATGATCCATCCGAGAAATACAAGGCAAAGGGGGTTTTATGATGCATTCAAAGGCTGCTGAAAAGTGTAGGTCAACCAAGGCAATATTACTCACCAGAAATAATTATTAATAGATTTAATTTGCAACCCATTTTTTATTTAATTACATTTTAAAGTGCTTAAGTACAAACCAATATTTAGATTTTTTTTTAAATTGAAATATCAATAAAAATATGATGTAAAGAAGATTTGCTGAACGCTCGCCTCAGCTGCTGGTACGCACTGTTCCTCTTGGCTAAACACTGCACTGAGTTGCAGGACCAAAACAAGTTCGCTCGTCTTCTTGTCGCCTCAGTTCGCTCTCTGAGCCACAACGTTAAAGTCTCCTTCGCTGCTAATCATATTTAGATGATTACAATCCAAACACTGTCAGTTCCAAACCAGTTGTAGTTCTAAAGTATTTATTAGTAGGCAGGTACAAGGTATATTTTTGACGAGACGGCTGTAAACAGAGCCTACACCAGAAGTATTACCCGAAGGAGCGTGGCTATAGGATAGAGTTGCCAAATGGGAAATGTTTCTGAGTTTTTTGCATGTATTTTTATAGAATTTTACATTACATTTTTAATGATGATAATGGAAGTAAATTATCCACCACAATTTTGTGGTACATAACATGGGACATGGAAGTGTCAAATAGACAACCAAAACAGTTTAGTAGATTAAGATAAATCTAAAGGTAAAATATCTTGCAGAAATGCACCCAATTGTAGCCTTGATTTTCAAAATGTTATTTCGGGATTTGTGAAGCACAGTGGTGTAAAACTCATTTTACATTTTACATAAAAATCTACGGGCTTCACAGTGGAAGAGGGGCTAGTGCGTCTGCCTCACAATACGAGGGTCCTGAGTAGTCTGGGTTTAAATCCTGGGCTCGGGATCTTTCTGTGTGGAGTTTGCATGTTCTCCCTGTGAATGCGTAGGTTCCATCCGGATACTCCGGCTTCCTCCCACTTCCGAAGACATGCACCTGGGGATAGGTTGATTGGCAACACTAACTGGGCCCCAGTGTGTGAATGTGAGTGGGAATGTTGTCTGTCTATCTGAGTTGGCCCTGCGATGAGGTGGCGACTTGTCCAGGGTGTACGCTGCCTTCCGCCTGATTGTAACTGAGATAAGCACCAGCGCCCCCCCGCGACCTCAAAGGGAATAAGCGGTAGAAAATGGATGGATGGAAAATGGACGGATGGATGTTGCAGTTAATATTATTCTATCTTTATTTGTCTTTATTTATACTTTCTGAATAAATTATGTGATAATGCTCATCAGTCAACTCATTGGTGTTCATTTCCAATCTATCAAGATAAAAAAATAATATCAAAATCAAATTACAGGATGTTATTTATGTAGTTTGCTCATTTTCCTTGACTGATGCACTTACATTATGTGGTTTATTTTTTTTTACTTGCACAGCATCATCTACAAAGATACAAATAATTGCTGTTGCAACATGTAGTGGACACATTTACAACAGCAGTTTTTTTCATTCAAAATTTTCTGCTCATTTTTATACTGAGCAAACTCATTCCGCGGGCCGGATAAAACATGTTCGCGGGCTGTACGTTTGACACCCCTGGTGTAGCAGCACCTTGTGTTGATAGAAATGTTCCTCTTTTTTCCCCACAAAGAGTGGTCACATCCTTGCCTTTGACAAGAACCATAAAAATGACTGAAACCAATGTAATATGTAACTTTGTAAAGAAACACCATACTTATTGATATTTCAAAAAATAAATGTTATTTTTGTAATAAATCATAAGCATATGTCTAATTATGTTAAATCATCTGCGTTACAGTATGCTAACACGCCTTATCTCTATTTCATTTATGCTAAAATGTCTTATATATGTAGGAAACATTTTCATTAACACTTCACTGCCATTATTGGGAGTTTTGTGTGTAACGTTAAAAGTAGAATAAGCTGCAGGTGAGCAAAAATGAAAGAAATAATATCTTACAGTCACGGACATATCTGGGCCTAAAAGATACCCCCCACTGGCTGGAGGAAGATTGGCTGCATTAGAAAAGAAGGAGATGTGCAAGGGTGCCAAGATGTACTTGTTAAAGAAGTGCACCGAAAAATTATAAATGGATGTTTATAAAAGGAAGAGAAAATAACTACCCTTCATAATGGTCCCATTATACAGCCAACATTCAATATAATGACCCGTAGGCTGGCAGGATTTAACACACATCATATGGATTGATGGGTGGATGAGGTGTGCTCACAATGTGGTTTACACCACGGGTTATTGGAAATGAGAACATCTTAAAAAATAATGGAAAAAAAGACCAGAATACTGTAGAATAAGTCCTGTTTTTATTGAGAGAAAAGTTTAAGTTGGTATTGATTCAAGCATGTTGCTTTAGGGCAGGGGTGGGTAATTACAGTCGTGGTCAAACGTTTACATAATGTCATGGCTGTCTTGAGTTTCCAATAATTTCTCCAACTCTTATTTTTTTGTGATAGAGTGATTGGAGCACATACTTGTTGGTCACAAAAAACATTCATAAAGTTTGGTTCTTTTATGAATTTATTATGGGTCTACTGAAAATGTGACAATCTGCTGGGTCAAAAGTATACATACAGCAATGTTAATATTTGGTTACATGTCCCTTGGCAAGTTTCACTGCAATAAGGCGCTTTTGGTAGCCATCCACAAGCTTCTGGTTGAGTTTTTGACCACTGCTCTTAACAAAATTGGTGCAGTTCAGCTAAATGTGCTGGTTTTCTGACATGGACTTGTTGCCTCAGCATTGTCCACATGTTTAAGTCAGGACTTTGGGGGAGCCATTCTAAAACCTTAATTCTAGCTTGATTTAACCATTCCTTCACCACTTTTGATGTGTGCTTGGGGTCATTGTCCTGTTGGAACACCGACTGTGCCCAAGACCCAACCTCCGGGCTGATGATTTGAGGTTGTCCTGAAGAATTTGGCGATATTCCTCCTTTTTTATTGTCCCATTTAAAGCACCAGTTCCATTGGCAGCAAAACAGGCCCAGAGCATAATACTAAATGACGGTAGGAATTGGTGTTCCTGGGATTAAAGGCCTCACCTTTTCTCCTCCAAACATATTGTTATGTATTGTTGCCAAACAGCTAAATTTGTGTTTCATCTGACATCACATGGACAAAGATTAGACGTACTGGAGAAAAGTTCTGTGGTCTGATAAAACTAAAATTTAGCTGTTTGGCCACAGTACACAGCAATATGTTTGGAGGAGAAATCAGTGGCCTTTAATCCCAAGAACACCACCCCAAACACATGTCAAAATTGGTAAAGGAATGGCTAAATCAGGCTAGAATTAAGGTTTTAGAATGGCCCTCCCAAAGTCCTGACTTAAACGTGTGGACAGTGGTGAAGAAACAAGTCCATGTCAGAAGAACAACAAATTTAGCGGAACTGCACCAATTTTGTCAAGAGGAGTGGTTAAAAATTCAACCAGAAGCTTGTGGATGGCTACCAAAGGACATGTAACCAAATTTTAACATTTCTGTATGTATACTTTTGACCCAGCAGATTTGGTCACATTTTCAGTAGACCCATATTAAATTCTGGCAAGCTTCTGGTTGAGTTTTTGACCACTCCTCTTGACAAAATTGGTGCAGTTCAGCTAAATGTGTTGGTTTTCTGATATGGACTTGTTTCTTCAGCATTATCCACATGTTTATGTCAGAACTTTGTTAAGGCCATTCTAAAACCCTTAATTCTAGCCTGATTTAGCCATTCCTTTACCACTGTTGACGTGTGTTGGGGGTCATTGTCCTGTTGGAACACCCAACTGCACCCAAGATTCAACCTCCGGGCTGATGATTTTAGGTTGTCCTGAAGAATGTGGAGGTAATCCTCCTTTTTCATTGTCCCATTTAAATCACTATATCCATTTACAGCAAAACAGGCCCAAAGCATAATACTACATGGCGGTAGGAATG
The DNA here is from genome assembly GCF_033978795.1 of Nerophis ophidion. Lineage (NCBI taxonomy): Eukaryota > Metazoa > Chordata > Actinopteri > Syngnathiformes > Syngnathidae > Nerophis > Nerophis ophidion. Next base: position 31,893,696 of record NC_084622.1, read on the forward strand.
GTGTTCCTTGGATCAAAAGCCTCACCTTTTCTCCTTCAAACATATTGCAGGGTATTGTGGCAAAACAGCTCAATTTTTTTCATGAATTTTTTTTGTGACCAACAAGTATGTGCTCCTATCACTCTATCACAAAAAAATAAGAGTTGTAGAAATGATTGTAAACTCAAGACAACCATGACATTATGTTCTTTACAAGTGTATGTAAACTTTTGACCACGACAGTATTTAGACTAAGGGAAACTGAGCACCTAATCGTATGACATTCATGCAGTTTATTGTCCGATTAGCACACTTATGTTAAAGACAATACAATGGCTGTACAATGGCGTGGCATACAATACATGTTTATGCAAACGTATTGGCGACATGCTAATAAACAAAATTGGTATGTGCCTTAAGCATTCCACTAATTAAGAGAGGGTAGCCTTGCTTGTGCTCTCAGCCATCTCACGTTGTTCATACACTATCGCTGTCTAAAAGGTTTTTATGTCTAATGTTTGGTTTTGGATAGGTTGCCACCAGGAGTTAGGTGAGCCCCGCTCGGTTTTTATGAACTTTTTCAGTGAAGGTGTATGGCATCCACTCTAGCTTTCTAGAGGGGAAAAAACACTTTCCTTGTTGTGAAAAAAAATATCCTCCAGGCCACATCTTTCATCCCAATGTCATGTATTTTTGGTTAAAACGTAGACATACTTGTCCTCTCTTAAGAAAATATAACTTTTATGGCGGACATGAGTCCTATTTCATTTGTGTTGACCCGAGGTAGAAAAGTAAGCCAAATTCTGTATTGATGGTAATATTAAATATCTCCTAATTCTCGCAACAACTGAAAAGTACTCATTTTCGAACTCGCTCAAACTCGGCCGTTCCTCCGCTTATTTAATAAACAAAAAACACGGGAACGTGCCCCAAAGCTTTCAGGCGGTCACTGTTTTCTAAAAATCCCAAAACCAGTAAAGTTGTCACGTTGCGTAAATCGTAAATAAAAACAGAACACAATGATTGAACAGACTGCAAAGACAAGATAGTTAACGCTCGAACTGGAAAACTTTGTAATTTTTTGCAAATATTAGCTCATTTTAACTTTGAAGCCTGCAACATGTTTCAAAAAAGCTGGGACAAGTGGCTAAAAAAGACTGAGAAAGTTGGGGAATGCTCATCAAACACTTATTTGGAAAATCCCACAGGTGAACAGGCTAATTAACAACAGGTGGGTGCCATGATTGGGTATAAAAGCAACTTCCATGAAATGCTCAGTCATTCACAAACAAGGATTGGGCGAGGGTCACCACTTTGTGAACAAATACGTGAGGAAATTGTCAAACAGTTTAAGAACAACATTTCTCAATGAGCTATTGCAAGGAATTTAGGGATTTCACCATCTAAGCTGTAATATCATCAAAAGGTTCAGAGAATCTGGAGAAATCACTGCACGTAACATTGAATACCTGAGACCTTAGATCCCTCAGGCAGCACTGCATCCAAAAGCGACATCAGTGTGTAAAGGATATCACCACATGGGCTCAGAAAAATTTCAGGAAACTACTGTCAGTAACTACAGTTTGTCGCTACATCTGTAAGCGCAATTTAAAACTCTACTATGCAAAGGGAAAGTTAAAACTCTACTATGCAAAGGGAAAGCCATTCATCAACAACACCTAGAAATGCCGCCGGCTTTGCTAGGCCCAAGGTCATCTAAGATGGACTGATGCAAAGTGTAAAACTGTTCTGTGGTCGGAAGAGTCCACATTTCAAATTGTTTTTGGAAACTGTGGACATCATGTCCTCCGGAACAAAGAGGAAAATAACCATCCGGATTGTTCTCAGTGCAAAGTTCAAAAGCCAGCATCTGTGATATGGGGGTGTATTAGTGAACAAGGCATGGGTAACTTACACATTTGTGAAGGCACCATTAATGCTGAACGGTACAAAAAGGTTTTAAGGCAACATATGTTGCCATCCAAGCAACGTTATCATGGACGCCCCTGCTTATTTCAGAAAGACAATGCCAAACCACGTGTTACAACAGCTTGGCTTCATAGTAAAAGAGTGCGGGTACTACACTGGCCTGCCTGTAGTACAGACCTGTGCCCCATGGAAAATGTGTGTTGCAATATGAAGCCTAAAATTTCACAACGGAGACCCTGGACTGTTGAACAACTTGAGCTCAACATCAAGCAAGAATGGGAAAGAATTCCAACTGAAAAGCTTTAAAAATTAGTCTTTTCAGTTACCAAATGTTTACTAAGTGTTGTTAAAGGAAAGGCCATGTAACACAGTGGTAAAAATGCCCCTGTGCCAACTTTTTCGCAATGTGTTGTTGCCATTAAATTGTAAGTTAATGATTATTTGAGAAAAAAAAATTCTCAGTTCGAACATTACATATCTTGTCTTTGCAGTCTATTCAGTTGAATATAAGTTGAATAGGATTTGCAACTCATTGTATTCTGGTTTTTTTACCATGTACACAACGTGCCAACCAACACTAAATGGTCCCTAGTGTGTGAATGTGAGTGGGAATGTTGTCTGTCTATCAGTGTTAGCCCTGCGATGAGATGGCGACTTGTCCAGGGTGTACCGCCTTCCGCCCGATTGTAGCTGAGATTTGCACCAGCGCCCCCCGTAACCCCAAAGGGAATAAGCGGAAGAAAATGGATGGATGGATGGATGGATGGACAAGGTGCCAACTTCACTGGTTTTGGGGTTTGTATAAGCGTTTGGCCACAATCGAATCGAATCTTTGTTTGACACTACATTTTTCAACGATCACACGGAAAGTGCCTTGTTATTGTGAAGATGGCCGTCACCAGTTAAAGCCTATTCGATTACCTCCTTTGAAGTCACAAGACAGCCCCTCCCCCGAGTTTTACTCAAGCTGAAGGAGTACTTCCTGTCTGTTTCAGTGGCTGTCCTAATTATGAACTTCAATGGGAAGAGTGCAAGTCCCCAAATTGGTTTAAATGGAAGTTTTTTTACAATCTCTTAGGCTCTGTTTAAACTAAGCCAAATAAGGTTATCCAGGGTAAATCACACCTAACCTGTATAAGGTTAAACAGGGTAAATCACACCTAACCTTATCCGTGTCCACACACGACAATGCCACCATTTAAGACCCCCAGACCCCACCGTCTGCCGGCGCAACACGACCTACTACACATAAGCGGGGGGGAAAAAATTAAAATCCACCTGAGCGTCCATCTGCTCCAAACTCTCCAGTAGATGACGTCACTGTGAAGTTATTTAAAAGAGCTATATTGTAAAATAGTTTGCTGTGCATTTTACATTTGTATGCTGTGTTTTATGTTCAAGTTTTTAGATTAAAATATATCTCCTTTGAACAATATCCAGTGTAGTGGTATTTCAATTAACTAGAATACAATGGTGTGTGGGGCTCTATTGTAGTGAATCACACCTGAGACTTCATACATGAATCAAATCTTTAGTCGACATGAGAAAGTAGACAATGCAATAAAGAACATATTACAACAATTAATTTAGGGATATATATATACTTATATATATATATATATATATATATATATATATATATATATATATATATATATATAAAAGACATGCACCTGGGGATAGGTTGATTGGCAACACTAAATTGGCCCTAGTGTTTGAATGTGAGTGTGAATGTTGTCTGTCTATCTGTGTTGGCCCTGCGGTGAGGTAGTGACTTGTCCAGGGTGTACCCCGCCTTCCGCCCGATTGTAGCTGAGATAGGCGCCAGCGCCCCCCGCAACCCCAGAAGGGAATAAGCGGTAGAAAATGAAATGAATATATATATATATATATATATATATATATATATATATATATATATATATATATACACACACACACACATGACTGTCTCCGAAATTACAATATTGTGATAAAGTCCTTTATTTTCTGTATTGCAACTAAAAACAGGAAAATGTCATACATTCTGGATTCATTACACGTCAAATGAAATACTGCAAGCCTTTTATTATTTTAGTATTGCTGATTATTGCATACAGATTAAGAAAACTAAAAAAATCTTATCTCGAAAAATTTGAATATTTCCTCAGACCAAGTAAAAAAAAAAGATTTATACAGCAAAACAAAATCAGACATTTGAAAATGTCAATTAATGCACTCAGTACTTGGTTGGGAATCCTTTTGCACGGATTACTGCATCAATGCGGCGTGGCATGGAGGCAATCAGCCAGTGGCGAACTTCACACTGGATTTCAAGCAACTTGGATTTTGCTCCTTCTCCAGCCTTCCTCCAGACTCTAGCGCCTTGACTTCCAAATAAAAGTGTGAAGTTCCCACAGTCAGCAATGGTTTGGGGAGCCGTGTCAGCTGCTGGTGTTGGTCCACTGTGTTTCATCAAGTCTAGAGTCAATGCAGCTGTGTACCAAGAGATTTTAAAACACTTCATGTTTCGATTTGTTGAAAATCTCCATGGAGATGATGATTTAATTTTCCAGCATGATCTTGCACCGGCCCACAGTGCCAAAACCACCAGTAACTGGTGTACTTACCATGGCATTACTGTCCCTGATTGGCCTGCCAACTCCCCTGACCCGAACCCCATAGAGAATGCGTGGGGTATTGTGAAGAAGAAGCTAAAAGACACCAGACCCAATAATGCAAATGAGCTAAAGGCCTATTGAAGCATCCTGGGAATCCATAACACCTCTACAATGCCACAGGCTGATTGCCTCCATGCCACGCCGCATTGATTGATTGATTGATTGATACTTTTATTAGTAGATTGCACAGTACAGTACATATTCCGTACAATTGACCACTAAATGGTAACACCCGAATAAGTTTTTCAACTTGTTTAAGTCGGGGTCCACGTTAATCAATTCATGGTAAATCAATTCATGCCAATCATAATGCAGTAATCCGTGCAAAGGGATTCCCAACCAAGTACTGAATGCATTAATTGACATTTTCAAAGGTTTGATTTAGTTTCGTTGTTATAAATCTTTTTTTTTACTTGGTCTGAGGAAATATTCAAATTTTTTGAGATAGGATTTTTGAGTTTTCTTATGCTGTATGCCATAATCAACAATATTAAAATAATAAAAGCCTTGCAATATTTCAGTTAATGTGTATCGAATCCAGAATGTATGACATTTTCATGTTTTTAGTTGCATTACAGAAAATAAAGGACTTTATCACAATATTAAAATTTTCTGAGACAGTCCTGTGTATATATATATACTATATATATTAGGGCTGCAAATCTTTGGGTGTCCCACGATTCGATTCAATATCGATTCTTGGGGTCACGATTCGATAATATATCGATTTTTTTTTTGTTTTTATTCGATTCTCGATTCAAAAACGATATTTTACCGATTCAAAGCGATTCTGTATTCATTCAATACATAGGACTTCAGCAGGATCTACCCCAGTCTGCTGACATGCTAGCAGAGTAGTAGATTTAAAAAAAAAAAAAAAGCTTTTATAATTGTAAAGGACAATGTTTTATCAACTGATTGCAATAATGTAAATTTGTTTTAACTATTAAACGAACCAATAATATGACTTATTTTATCTTTGTGAAAATATTGGACACAGTGTGTTGTCAAGCTTATGAGATGCGATGCAAGTGTAAGCCACTGTGACACTATTGTTCTTTTTTTAATGTTTAAAAATGTTTAATGATAATGTCAATGAGGGATTTTTAATCACTGCTATGCTGAAATTATAACTAATATTGATACTGTTGTTGATAATATTCATTTTTGTTTCACTACTTTTGGTTTGTTCTGTGTCGTGTTTGTGTCTCCTTTCAATTGATCTGTTTATTGCAGTTCAGGGTGTTGCTGGGTAAGGTTTGGTTTTGGAATTGAATTGCATTGTATGGTATTGCTGTGTAGTGGTTTGTTGGATTGATTAAAACATTTTTTTTTTAAATAAAAATAAAAATATATTTTTAAAAAATGAGAATCGATTCTGAATTCGTATTCGAATTGATTTTTTCCCACACCCCTAACATATATATATATATATATATGTATGTATGTATGTATGTATGTATGTATATATGTGTATATATGTGTATATATATGTATATATGTGTATATATGTATATATGTATATATATGTATATATGTATATATATGTATATATGTATATGTATATATGTATATATATATATATGTATATATGTATATATATATATATATGTATATATATGTGTGTAAATATATTTATATGTATATATATATATATATGTGTATATATATACATATGTATGTATATACATATATATGTATATATATATATGTGTATATATATATGTATATGTATGTATATATACATACATATACATATATATATATATATGTGTATATATATATAGTTATGGGTTGACTCCGCCGTTGGGGTATTATTTTGTGAGATATGGCGTCAGGGTATAAGCTGGGTCACCTAAAAGAAAAACAAGGACCAAATCTTCATCTTCCAGCAGTTGTTTGGTACACGAGGGGATGGTTCCATCTTTCAGCTGCACGCTAATGGCGGAGTTAGCGAAGATGCGGGCATCACCCACGCGACCTGGCCATTTCACAATTACATCCATAAAGCAATATTTGTAGTCACACACTGCCTGTATCACATCCACGGGAGGAAGGGACAAAGTTTTTCGGTAAGTAGAATCACAGCTGGCCTGGACATTCAAAGTTCTCTTGCTGTCTGAGAACTCAGTATTGTATCCCAAATAGCTGCTTTGCTTTCTCTTAAGGTATTCATGTGTGATTTCCACAAGCGTTTGTAAATATAGAAGGAGGAGAAACACGGCATGTCTGGATGACTCGCCTCCATCTTTTTAGCTCTGGTTGTTATAAAGCTGGCTGTGGCGCGTTCTTTCTGCCGTCACTTCCTGTGTGGGTGCGGTCTTTCTAGCGTCACTTCATGTATGGGCGCATTCTTTCTGGCATCACGTCCTCTCCGAACTCACTTTGTAAACGCGCAATGAGTCCATACAAAGCTAAGTGCCGGAGATTCAAGAAATACACTGCGCACTTAGCATTGTAAAAATTTGTCTGAGGAGGGGGACCTTAAACGCTGGTTTAGTGTTGCTGAAACAGTGCTTAGGCTAAATAATTATTCCTTTAAGGGGTTAAACGACTTAGTGTAGTCATGGTCTTAGTCTGATTTCTCAAACAGTTGGGCTCTAAATAAGCATCCTACAATCCATGGAAACACATTTATCCGATGGTGTTCGGCTTTTGAAAAGTGGAACCAACACACCTGGATTATGCGATTGAAAATCAGATCTGTGTGCCACCAGAGGGGACCCCTTTGTATCGCCCATGCGTGGGATATAACCCAGAAGGAGATACCATCCAGTAAAAATATAAGCAACAATTGTTATAAAAAGGAGACTCTTTATTTGCTTTACAAATTAAAAGAACAGAAAATGTTGTAGTACATCGATGGGGGAAAAAAAAAAAGAAACTGATTTATTTAAGAAGGTAGCTCTGGAAATGTAGAATCCCAGCGAAAGAACAAAATGCCGCCCAATTAAAGACGAATAAATAAATAAATGGGTTGTACTTGTATAGCGCTTTTTTACCTTCAAGGTACTCAAAGCGCTTTGACACTACTTCCACATTTACCCATTCACCCACTGATGGAGGGAGCTGCCATGCAAGGCGCTAACCAGCACCCATCAGGAGCAAGGGTGAAGTGTCTTGCTCAGGACACAACGGACGTGACGAAGTTGGTACTAGGTGGGGATTGAACCAGGGACCCTCGGGTTGCGCACGGCCACTCTCCCACTTCGCCACGCCGTCCCTATGAGACAGTGTGAATGAGATATGAGATGAAAGAGAATTTTGATGGTATATTAAAGCAGTGCTTTACAGTGTGACAAAATTTACTCGCAAATGCGCCTAAAAATAGACTTGGGGACTAAAAAAATAACCTATCTCTCATGTGCGAAAAGGGATTTCAACCTGCATTTTGCTCCGAAACTAAATCCATCCAAATTTACGAGGGTAAAATTTTCGCCTGTCTGTGTAGCACGTTTGAAATCAATTTAAACCATAACCAAATGATTGTTCACTCGCAAGAGCTGTGTCCAACATTTTTTTGTGTACATCCTATAATAATGTTTGCCTATAAAAACCCAATTTTTAAAGGTAAATTATTTTCATGTTGCTGCTGACGTTTAAACATGTCCTCTTAAACCAGGGCACTTTATTTCATGTTGTGTTCTTTTGTGTTTTTGTAAGCTGAAGAACTGAGCTTAGCTAAATGTGTTTCAAAAGAAGATTGGAGATTGTATTTGACTTTTTATATATTGTTTTTAAAGCTTTTTCTTTTTTCGTTTATCAAAACACCTTTTAAGTTGGGATCCTATTATGCAAAACCTACTTTTCGTACATGTTGGTACCTGTTTTTGTGTATTTGGGACCCCTATAAGTCCTGAAAATTTTAAATCAAGGCATGATGGAGATATATAGTTACGTCAACAAATATTTCCATTTATGGGTTAATTTATGGGCCAATCTTTATCAGGATATGAGTTTTGATCCATATCGCCCTACACTCGTGTTAGTGACCGTGTTAGCACAGTTTAGAGAGGTTTTCTGTGTTACAGTAGGCCTAATGCTGACATTGTTTATATGTGTGCACATCTGTACCCTGTTTGAGTGTTAATAATGAAATTGTAATATTTAACACATTTCATATTGCTACAAAAATCCTCTGTGCTACAAAATCTTATGTGATACTATTTTTTTTCATTTAGTAGCACTAAGTGTACAGCACTGTAAAGGCAAATAATAAAGCATACACAAACCTCTTAATGCCGCATTTGTGCATTACAAACGGATTAACTATAACTCTGTATTCCACACAGCGGGCAAGATAGTCCAGAACAATAGCAACAGTATTGGTGGGGGGACAAACGTTTTTTTCCTTTGGATTTAAAATCCCTTCCATTGATCATCAGAGCCTATTAAATGAACTCCAAGACATTCAAAAGTTTTGTTTCCATTATTCTCGGTCTGTATATTTCTTTGAGCAATCTTAGCGCAAACTTAGGTCATTTCTTGATGCTGTCTCCTATTAAAAATTAGCATAAATATTAGAGACATATTGTTTGAATCTGTGCCAATATTACAACGGACATCAGTTACAAAAGAGCTCAGCTTAGTGTTGACTTGTAAGGAGCTGCAGATAACAGAAATATATATTGTTTATATCTTAACTAAAATATAAACACAACACTTGTGTTTTTGGTTCAATTTTTAATGAATTGAACTCCAAGATTTAAAACTTTTTTATATAAACAGAAGACCTATTCCTCTCATATGTTGTTCACAAATCTGTCTAAATCTTAGTAAGCATATTTTCTTTGCCAAGATAATACATTCCCACAATATAAGGCCACTCTAAAATGTGCAGTTATGCTTTATTGGGTGGGGGGATCAGAAAATGAGTCAGTATCTGGTGTGACCATCATTTGCGTCACATAGTGCAACACATTTTCCTTGCCTAGATTATGATCAGGTTGTTGATTGTGGCCTGTGAAATATTGGTCCACTCCTCTTTAATGGCTGTGTGAAGTTGCTGGATATTGGCAGGGACTAGAACACACTATTGTGTATGCCGATCCAGATCATCCCAAACAGGTGACATGTCTTGTTGTGAGTATGGTGGTCATGCAAGAACTGTGATGTTTTCAGCTTCCAGGAATTGTGTACTGATCCTTGGAACATGGGGCCATGCGTTGTCAAGCTGTAACATGAAGTGATGGTCTCGCAAATGGCACAAGAGTGAGCCTCAGGATCTCGTCACGGTATCTCTGTGCATTCAAAATGCGATCAATAAAATGCACTTGCGTTTGTTGTCCATAACATACTCCTGCCCATACCATAACCCCACCCCCACCACGGGCCACTCGATTCACAACGTTGACAACAGAAAAACGCTCTCACGACTTGACGCCACACATGCTGTCTGCCATTTGCCCTGAACATTGAAAACCAGGATTAATCAGTGAAGAGAACACCTCTCCAAAGTGCCAAACACCATTGAATGTGAGCATTTGCCCACTCGAGTCGATTACGACGACAAACTGCAGTCAGGTCGAGACCCAATGAGGATAACAAGCATGCAGGTTAACTTCCCTTCACAGTTTGTGCAGAAATTATTTGGTAATGTAAACCACTTGTTGCAACAGCTGTCCAGGTAGCTGGTCTCAGACGATCATGGAAGTTCAGCCACTGAATGTGGAGGTCCTGGGCTGGTGTGGTTACACATGGTCTGCAGTTGTGAGGCCAGTTGGATGTACTGCCAATTTCTCTGAAACTCCTTTGGAGGTGGCTTATGGTAAAGAAACTCTGGTGGACATTCCTGCAGTCAGCATGCCAACTACACGCTCCCTCAAAAAATATGTAGCATTGTGCTGTGTGATAAAACTGCACATTTCAGAGTGGCCTTTTATCGTGGGCATCCTAAGGCATACCTGTGCAATGATAATGCTGTTTAATCAGCATCTTGATATGCCACATCTGTGAGGTGAGATGGATTATCTTGGCAAAGGAAAAGTGCTCAGTAACACAGATTTAGACAGATTTGTGAACAATATTTATAATCATTTAATAAATTGAGCGCGCTCCACCCAAACAAGGCCACCGCCTCGACAATATCCCTTCCAGATTCCTCATGGACTCTGCCACCACCATTGCCCCAATAATCACTCATATAATAAACCTCTCAATCAAACAAGGCCAAGTACCCAAGGATTTCAAGATAGCAAGAGTAACCCCCCCTTTATAAAAAAGGAAGCAAATTAGAACCTGGTAACTACCGACCTGTTTCTATTCTCAGATCCATTTTGAAAGTAATGGAGAAAATAGTTTATGAACAGGTTGATAGATACCTTGCTACTAATAAACTAATGTACAAATTCCAATCTTGCTTCAGAACTAACCACTCCACTGACACATGCCTTCTCTATCTGACCGACCACATCAAACATGAGGTGGATGCGGGCAAATACTGCGGCATGGTCATGCTGGACATTCAGAAGGCCTTTGACACCGTTAACCACGCTATACTGTTGGATAAGCTCCGAGCAATCGGATTCGACGAAACCTCATCGAGCTGGATGCAATCTTACTTGGAGGGGAGGAAACAGGTGGTAGAGGTGAACGGCACCATGTCCCCTCCCCTCTCAGTAAGCTGTGGAGTCCCCCAAGGCAGTATATCAGGGCCTTTACGGTTCCTAATATACGTAAATGACATGCCATCAGCATGCCACTGAATTGTTCCTGTTTGCGGATGACTCGGCCCTGCTGGTATCCGGCAAGGCCAAGTCACAGGTGGAACAAATCCTCAGTGCTGAACTCCTCAATATTTGCACCTTGCTCGCTGACAACAAGCTATCCATACACTAAGGTAAAACGGAATCCATCCTATTTGGGTCCCATATCAAACTTAAGAAGGTCAGTGACTTCACTATAAAAGTGGGTGACATCTTTATCACCAGGAAGGATGAGATCACGTACTTAGGTTCCATTCTAGAGGCTAATCTTTCCTGTGATAAAATGGCAACCAAGGTGATCAAAAAGGTCAACCAAAGAACGAGATTCCTCTACAGACTCTCCTCTCTGGTCAACAAAAGCACCTTGAGGATTCTAGCGGGAACCCTCATTCAACCCTTCTTCGATTACGCTTGCACCTCCTGGTACCCCAGCACCTCCAAAACCCTCAAATCTAGACTCCAAACATCCCAGAATAAGCTAGTCCGGTTACTTTTAGACCTCCACCCCAGATCACACCTCACTCCAACCCACTTCTCCAAAGTGGGCTGGCTCAGGGTGGAGGACAGAGTAAAACAACTTGCACTGAGCCTAGTCTATAAAATCCGCTACACCTCCTTGATACCGAATTACATGTCAAACTACTTCCTTAACCACCATAACCACAACACCAGGGGGAGCTCCACAAACCACGTTAAACCCAGATTCCGATCCAACAAAGGTCTTAACTCATTCTCTTTCTATGCCACATCAATGTGGAATGCACTCCCAACAGGTGTAAAAGTAAGTGCATCTCTATGTTCCTTCAAAACCGCTCTAAAACAACACCTCCAGGCAACTTCAACACTTTACTAATACCCTCCTCCATTCACATCCCTCAAATGTACTTCTAATGTATATACTCGTTCTTATGCTATGTGAACTCACTATGTTGTCTGCTGGCTGTACATATCCTACTAATAAGACCTACACTGTTTCAATATCCACATTTCTCTGTTGATGCAATTGTTGATGACTGAAGTACTGATATCAACCGAAGCTCCTCATCCCACCCCGCGGATTGTAAATAATGTAAATAATTCAATGTATATACTATGATGATTAACTTGTGTGATGACTGCATTATGTTGATAGTATATATTTGTACCATGAATTGATTAACGTGGACCCCGACTTAAACAAGTTGAAAAACTTATTCGGGTGTTACCATTTAGTGGTCAATTGTACGGAATATGTACTGAACTGTGCAATCTACTAATAAAAGTATCAATCAATCAATCAAAGGAATAGGTATTTTGTTATATAGTAAACATTTTAGACGTTTCAGTCTAACTTATGAAAAATGGTAGCAAAAACAAAAGTGATTAGTTTATATTTTTGTTTAGTGTACATTTATCCTTTTTAAAAGGAAATAAGTGATTGGCAACATTAAATTGGAACTAGTGTGTGAATGTGAGTGTGAATGTTGTCCGTCTATCTGTGTTGGCTCTGTGATGAGGTGGCGACTTGTCTAGGGTGTACCCCGCCTTCTGCCTGAATGCAGCTGAGATAGGCTCCAGCATCCCTCCCCCCCGCGACCCCAAAAGGGACAAGCGGTGGGAAATGAATGGAAGGAAGTGCCCACCAGTCATTGGGAGGCACACAGCGTATAACCAATAGTCCCAGTAGATCAGGGGTCGGGAACCTTTTTGGCTGAGAGAGCCAAAAAGCCAAATATTTAAAAATATATTTCCGTAAGAGCCATATAATATTTTTTTTAACACTGAACACAACTAAACACATGCATTTTTAAGTAAGACCAACATTTCTAGAGTATAATAAGTCTCTTATTCTTTGTAATAACATTGTTATTCTGACGCTAACTGTGGAGGGGGCGTGGTCTGCGGGCCTGCAGCGACAGGTGTGTAGATGGCTCACCTGGGCCTTGTTATCTAATCACCTGTCTCTCTGTTATAAGCAGCAGCCAGGAGGAGAGACTGGGTTGGGGCTGGAAATACTATTAATAAAACAATATTGTAACCCTGAAACGGGCTCTCATGTCGGTGTTTGGGGGTCTGAAGAACCCCCAGGAGGGCAAGCCCCACACTAACCAATAATAAATAAATAACTTCTTACCATTAACACGACTTCTTGAACAGGTGCGGTAGAAAACGGATGGATGGATTAAAAATGCATGAGAATGTTTTATATTTTGAACATTATTTTTAACACTGTGATTACAAGTGGAATTATTCATTACTTATCGTGTTAAGCAACGTCAGCTAAGATTTATCAGAGAGCCAGATACAGTCATCAAAAGAGCCACATCTGGCTCTAGAGCCACAGGTTCCCTCCCCCTGCATTAGATAAAGTGCATGGACACTGGGACTTCACATGTGGATGTTCTTGACTACTTGAGAAATCAGACTAATTTAGTGCATGGGAGGGAACGCAGTGAGTGTGCTTCAGTGTGGTGCAAACTAGCAGTGATATGCTCCAATTGGTTCCCAAGTTGGTGACACGCTCAGTCATGTTTTTGATGATTTTTTAAAATTTAACTCAATGATCTACGAAGACTATTCAGTCAACCGCTTCTTCTTTTCAGCACTCTCCTCTGCACCTACTTTCTTCCTTCCCATGGTTTGAAAACAAAGTTACGTCGAAATCTTGCTATAAACTAATGCGAGTGAGACCAGATGTTTTGGGTGGATCTTGCCAGGTTCACTGTGACATTTGCCACGCCAGGTAATGACAGGGATGCTTACAACTCAAATTTTTGCTTGCAACTCGAAGCATAAAAATTAGCCGAGGCACGGCTCTAGTTCTTAAACCACTCGTAAGTTGACGTACCCATGTTTTTTAAATGGTGTCCTTTTATTGTACCAGATCATTAAAAGTATTAACCCTCCTCTTCTCTCAAACAGTTGTTTAGTAATCGTGTGTGTGTGCGTGCGTGCGTGCGTGTTTTGCAGGGCTTCTGTTTGTCATCGTTAATGACCATCTGACTTTGGCCTTGAAGTCTTTTACTGGGCAAGTACAGCGGGAGGCAGAGACTGGGAGAGGGCGGGAGCAGAAGGGAAGCCTATTCACTCCAAGAAGGACATAGGAGAGGAAGGGGAACAGCCAGAACAGAGGATAGATGGACAGAGGGAGGGAACGTCTGTGTATGTGTGTGTGTGTACGTGTTGGGGAGTTCTTAGAAAGAGAGGGCCAAAGAGAAGGATGTGTGCCGCGGGGTTAGTGAAGGATGATAATTCAACGTTAAGCCTCCTAGAAAGACCAGCTGGCCCCTCTGGAGTCAGATGTCAGCCTCCACAGCCAGGACTTGTTCTGTGTGTGCGTGTGTGCACGAGTGTGTGTGTGTGTGTGTGTTGGCAGTCATGCATGTATGTACATGTATATGTGTACGTGTTGTTGTCAGTGGCAGCGTTTGACTGCTGGAAGGAAAACACCTGCACGAGGAGCTGTAGATTTTATCAGTCTAAGCTGCCTATCTCAGTGAGTGTGATTGGTCAGATCACACTTACACACACATACACGGATGCGCACACACACACACACACACCATCTGCTAGTTGGTTAGGGCTATTGTTGTGCACCATTTGGGTTATGTGTTGAGGTTTGGCTTTGTGCTGATCTTGACCACCAGTTAGCCAGCTGGCCTGAGTTTGATTTCCACTTGATTGGAATAGAAAGAACCTTAGTGCATCAACCAAACAGTACACAAACACCCACATTTCACCAGCATGCAAACTATGTGGCATATAAGGACATCTAACTGCCCCATTCAACATTTCCGAACTTTAAAAAGTGTTGTCGATGTGAACGCACGCTTCATCATCTCTGGTTCCTTAGGCCACACTAATCTAAACTAGCCAGGTCATGCTGTGCTCCCTATTAAATGGGTTGAATTATTCAGCATTGTCAGTGTGTGTGAGTGTCTGTGTGTGTGTGTGTGTGTGTGTGTGTGTGTGTGTGTGTGTGTGTGTGCGTGTGTGTGTGTGTGTGTGTTCTTGTATTTCTACCCTTCTTGAAACACTAACAAGGAAAAGTACCTTCAATATGAGGACCGGTGAACAAGTTAGGACATAAATCATGGTCCTAATACGGAAAACCATTGCATCTAATCGAGAATGTCTCATTTGTACCCCTGGTGGTCAAAATGAGGGTGGTCCCAAATAGGATTGTTCAATTTGACTGTGTGTCGCTTTTAAAAGTGCTCCCCCTCTGGTCAACATATGAAATAACAAGTGTGTGTAAAGATTTGAAATGCTGCCCCTCTGGCCAACATATGTAATAACAAGTGGGTAAGACATTAAAATGCGCCCCCTTTGGCCAAAATTAATACAAAAAAATCTAATAAATATGTATATAGAGACATACTGTAGTAACTTGAAGTAAATAATGAAGATTAAAAAACAATTACAAACAAAAAATAAATGAACTAAAAGCAGTCTTTTTCTTACAATGTGTTGACTTTTTCCTTATAAAATTGGGAACAGTTTCTCATATTATTTCTGTTTCTGTAATATTGCAATATTTTCTCGTAAAAGTATTACTTTCATAGGGCGGCATAGCTCGGTTGGTAGAGTGGCCGTGCCAGCAACTTGAGGGTTGCAGGTTCGATTCCCGCTTGTGCCATCTTAGTTACTGCCGTTGTGTCCTTGGGCAAGGCACTTTACCCACCTACTCCCAGTGCCACCCACGCTGGTTTAAATGTAACTTAGATATTGGGTGTCACTATGTAAAGCGCTTTGAGTCACTTGAGAAAAGCGCTATATAAATATAATTCACTTCACTTCACTTTTTAATGCAAAATGGTGACATTTGTCATATATATTGGCAATATTACAATATTGCCAATTCGTCGGTTGTTCTTTTAAAATAGTGACTTTTTTGAGTACAATTATTACTTTTGTGATAGTTTTGCCAAATATAAATTCTGATTATTATTATAATATTGGCAAACTTTTAAAGTTTTCTTATAAAACTGTGACGTTTGTCAAGTAAAATTCCAACTTTTATAATAATGCACAAAAATTCAGTTTTCTTGTAAAATTTTGACTCGTGTTGAGTAAAATTAAGACTTTTTATATAATAATTCTAAGTTTTCATTGGGAAATTGGGACTTTTTTTTTGTCAAATTCCAACTCATTTTTCACAAACAGCATTTTTAGATTTGCATAGTATGTATATATCATTCATGTTGTAAATACAAATCTTTATATATCTACAAAGGGTGATCCTAAAGAGGTAGGCATTTTTCTCTGGTCTCAAGAAGGTAACAAATACAATTGTGTGTGCGCGTGTGTGTGCGCGCGCACGCACATGTGCACTCTTGTAAGCATGGTTACAGCTGGCCTGCTGCTTTCTTTAATCAGGAGATGGCCAGTCTGCATGAATGCCTGTATTGTTGGGTCATGTGTATTCAGAGCCACGGTGTGTTTGATTGTAAGAGCGTGTGTGTGTGTGTGTGTGTGAGTGTGTGCCTGCCTGCCTGCCTGCCTGCCTGCCTGCGTGCGTGCGTGCGTGCGTCCGTGCGTGGATTTGTGTGTGGGACTCAACAGGGGTATGGTGATCACAGTGCTACTATGCGAGGCTGCATGTCACAGTGTCACCAGGTCAATAGTGCTAAATTGCTCATGTGATTTCTGATTAGGGAAGTAAAGACCATTCAAATGTGGTTGTGTGTGTGTTTTTTGCATACAGACAAGTTCGCCTCTTAGATATTTCATCAATGTGCTATGTTTTGTCTTTGCGGTGTAGGTCGAAACGAATTGATAGCCAGATACATCAAACTCCGCACAGGAAAAACACGGACAAGAAAACAGGTATGAATTGAAGATTGTGTGAAAATCTATCTTGTTACGTCTATTGAGTAATTTTTATATACGTAAATAATATATATGAAATTAATGAACATTTTGGTAAAATTGCACTATAGCTTGTTTTCATAGGTCTATATTAGATGACATTATTAACTAAAAGTTATCAAATAATACCTCAGTCATTTACCCAGTAGAGGTTATTCCTGCTATTTTCAAATGCTGTACCGGTAAATAGATATCTCTGTTGTTGGGGGAGTAGTATGTGTGTGTGTTGGTGCGTGCACGTAAAGAGTCCTTTCATAACCATGGTAACCTGCTGTTGTTTCTTCCTGTCTTTCTATTTGCTGTTACTGCGCACTCCACTCTGCCGTACGCTAGTCTGTTCTATAACAGCACTGTCATCTCATTTGCTTTGCTCAAATTTACTCTCCTTACCTCTCTTCTCCTCTCCCAGGTATCAAGTCATATCCAGGTCTTAGCCAGAAGAAAATCAAGGGAGTTTCAATCCAAAATAAAGGTATAACTAAGGCTGTGAGAATGATACACAATACATAAAAAGTGTTTTTTTAAATGTGCGTGTGCTGAGAAACCCACCTGACAACATTCCTATTGCATCTTAACTTTTTATAGTGGAATGAAATGACGCCGAGAAGAATACAATACTCAAATCCTCTTAGCCAGATTGCCTCTCGGTCATGATAAAGTGTTTCATGCCAACAAAGCAAAAAAAGGCGCTCACTACTTATGGTTTGCGTTTATTGAAACACGTGCAAACTTGATATGGCACACAAAGCTGTTCTACTAAACTTGTGTGCAGAGGATTGCGTTTCTTAAGTGAGCAAAATAGAGTGCAATTGATATAGGGTATCTGTCTTCATGAATATGCAGAAAATATTCATATGTACTTTATTTAGTACGTTTAGAAAGAACGTACAAACTGGCAGCTGCACAGAAATATCTGCGAGAAGAGGGGATCGTGCTGCAGTTCCGTTCCGATGCAGTCCGGTTCTGACATTTTCAATCCGTCAAAATCTGTCTATTTAGCAATATCATTTTATAGCTGCTGGAGGGGTTAATTGAAGCTGATTCAATTGATGCCTTTTGGTGTCTCCTGGCGTTCTTTTCAGTTTTCTACGTGTTTGAATATGTATTTTGTTTTCTCTAGAACAGTCCGGCACACACTCACAGTTAGTGAAAGCATCTTTTATGCTGAGTGTACCTCCAGCTTGCTAAAAAAGTGTGTTTTGTTGTAGATGCACCAGAGGACTGCTTTTAAAATACCCAGTAAAAGTAGTACATATGTCCTGCATGTTTGAAAATATAGCAAAACGCCGCGGGTTGGAGCATAATTATAACATGAATGTGCAGTAAATGAGTGATTCAATGGTGAAAGCTGGTATAGTAGAAAAGTGCAAAAACCTATTTTGTATAGGATGGTCCGCACCAGAGATCAATTGTACAAACAGACATAGTAGATCACATGCAACACTCCCACTAATAGTACACACAATTTTATGGTTTTCACACAGTGTTTAGCATGTGGTGTTTGGATCTTATTAGATCAGGCCCAAAATGCGCTAGCTCGATGTTACTTTACACTGGATTTACCACAGACTTTCTACCGATTAAGATCATGGTGATTTAATCACCCCCAAGTTTGGGAATGAAAACTACAATTAAGATACACGTTACAATCAAACAGCTGGTGTGTAATAGGCACAATATTTACAGTTTAAACCCTTTGTTGGATTCAACAAAAATAAAGACCGGTACATTAAACTGAATGGCAAAGGCTACTTCTTAGCTCGACAACATATTGTAGTCTATACGCTAATGCACTGCCATCTAACGTCTTAGAAGTGCAACTGCATGCAAAGTTGACTATATAATACAGGACAGTACAGTAATGGCAAATCAGACACAAAAGTGTAAGAAACATGATAACTGGATAGTGTGCTCAGTTTTAAATGTTAATAAAAATAATTAATATTTTGTGTGTGTGTGTGTGTGTGTGTGTGTGTGTGTGTGTGTGTGTATATCTTGGTATATGGGTATATTTTACTGCTCAAAATCTTTGGGCACCTTACAATTAAGATTCAGGAGCTACGATTCAATTAAAAATTGATTATTGGTACATCTTTAATTTATGTATATTGATGCAGTTTTACATTCCATTTTGTTTCACTAAACAAGCGTTTATCACTTGCAATTTTAAAAACAGTAAATTTCCAACAAGAAACAGTTCAATTAATTCCCACATTCATTAACTTAATGGAAATGTGTGCAAAACTGGAACATAGGTGCCCTAAAATAAAGGAGCTAGTCAGATCACTCGTTGAAATGGTTTGCTGCAGTCAGTTAAATTTTACAACTGTCTACGTTAGTTGTCTTGCAATAAATTGATCTATTATTAAAGTTTACTAATCGATTTTATAATGTCCAAATTGGGATGCATCTAAAAATTCATTATTTCCCCCACCATTAGTGTATATGTATGTGTAAATATATGGTCTGTGCATGCGCGCATATATTTTATTGTTTTATTGTATTTTTTTGTAGGATCACAATGCCAAGGAGAAAGCTCTGCAGAGCATTTCGTCTATGTCCTCTTCTCAGATTGTCTCAGCCACTGCAATACACAGCAAACTGCTGCCTGGAATAGTGCGGGCCAACTTTCCTAACACACAGGTAAAACACATGATTATGCATTGTAAAAAGTTATTTTCAAGTTCCTAAAGTACCCCATCATGCAAGGAAAACAGTTAAAAACAACCAAACAACGCATAGAAAGGTTACTGCTGTGTAGAACCTTGACAACACGATCACGTTTGCAGTGACCACTTTGTTTATGTCTAAATAAACTAAAAAATAAACAGAAAATGCCTGTTTATAATTTATTTATTTATTTCATATACTTATATTTGAGCAGTTTTCTTGAAACTTGGACATGGAACTAATTGTGTTGTTTAAATTGCATACGGTGCAATGATTAACATCAAGAAAACCTCACGAGGTACTGTTAATAAAGCAGATTATTACATCTCTTGTAAACTGTAAATTCAGTAGCAAAGCCATAGTGTATCTTGGTATCGCTTAATATAGTTGGGTAATAGGGGAGTCACTTAAAAATGTAATGAGACAAAACATTAACTTTACACTATTAAAACAACCGCAGGTGCTGAATAATAGATGAGAGCAAAATAATTGGCTTGCAACTGTTGAGGAACTGCAAAAACTAAATGTATACAGTATATATTTATGTAATATGCAAATTGCTTGAACACAAATAAACAAATTGAACGGTCAATATCTTTATTTTAGGCCTTGGCGATACGACCTAAAAATATAATTACATTTTTTCACAAAAAATAGATTTCAGATTTTTTCTCTACTGTAAAATCAACAAACATTGCATACAAATAAAATATACAATTCTAAACATTTTTTTTAATTTGATTTAATAAAAAACGAGTAGTTTGAAATGACACTGCATCTTACTCTTGGACAAATTCTAATTTGTATGTTGTTCTTTTTAGACCAGATATAAAGTGTACCTTTTTTGGAACAATTTTCAAATAATTAAGTTAAGTGCTTCGCTTCTGCTTTCATAGAATACTTTTATCAAAAATGTGGCATTCCACATGCAAATAATCTCCAACATTGAAGTTAATAAAGTGCAAACTTCAAACTTCTCTGTTGAATAACATATTTCTGTAAATAAAAATATAGTATTAAATATTCTATCCAAATAAATAATGAAGTAAAACATTGAGAGGATTATAATTTGTTTCAACAAATGGATAAAGTAAATGCAGCCTTTTTCATTAACACATCTTGGTGGTGTGCAAAATGTCTGATTTAGTGATCGCTCGAGGTATTGTGCTTCTTCTCATCACACACAGTGTCTTCATACACACCTGGTGTAAATGATTCTACCATAGTAAGGTGATTTCTAGCCCTGTGTTTTTTTTGTTGTTGTTGCTCTTATTCGCTTCGTAAAGATTTGTATATACTGCACTCTGCTTGAGGCTTCGGTTTCAGATGCTGGAATAAATTAATTGTGCTGCTGCCTTTTTTAAACAAACTTTGCTGTGCAGTCACTTGTTCCATGCCTGTTGCCGCAAAACCAGTGTACTGATAACGCTTTTTTTTTCTTGGGAACAATTGTCTCGCTATCGTTAGCATTAGCATGTTTTGATGTTTTGATATGTGTGCGGCTAAGGAACTAATGGGACGGCGCAAGCTATGGAAGCTCCCGTGGGGGAAAAAGTATGCTGGAGCAAGGGGAAGAAAAAAATATTTTTTATTTTCAAATTGTCTGCAACAAAATCTTGATTATATCGATAAAATCGATATATATCGCCCAGGCCTAAAATATTCATTACATACTTATCCATGAACAAATAAGTCCAACATTGTCTTTAATGGCTTAATGCCTGATTTTTGGACCTGAACAGATCTCAAAAATTATATACCGCCATACTTTTGCACTTCTTCCACTCAGAGGGTGTAAAAGGAAGTGTAGGCGACCAGATAGTTTAAATCATCACTTTGGTAATGTTGAATTTTTAAAATCTTGTACAAAAAGTATTTCTTCGTAAGAGTTTATTGAACCACTCCATCACATTCGCATATTTTATTGATTTTTCTTTTTTGCCTCTAAACCGTTATAATACTCTGGCACCAGTGCTGTCTGTACGGTAGCCATACTGAAGGGTTGTTACCCAAGAAAAGACAACAGAAGTGCCTCCAGGTCACTTGGTTGCATCCCAGCAATACCAAACTCCATGAAAATCTACTCCCTGCAGAAAAATAGACATTAAACCACACTGTGGGTGTTTGGTACTGTAGACCTCCCATCTTCAACGTATTAATGTTGTGTTTTATTTTCAGCTGTGGCAAGGGATGATCCCTGGAGGACAATCCAGTTCCGCCTCAGAAGAGTGAGTCACATTATTGACTACTTTAAGAATCTTTGTTGAGTTCAATTTAAAATGGGTTCCAGCTTAGACAAAAGTCCATATTTTAGTAAATGTTTTTACAATTTAAATATGAACTGCAGTACTGCATATCAGTAGATGAACTTTCTACAGTATTTAATAACAAAGCCAAAACAACAACAATTCGCTGAACTGTCCTCATTTTCAGCCGCCCTGCCGACACACACATACGCAGATGCCGGCTCTACGCAGGGAAAATAGGGGTCAGAACCCCCTCAAATAAATGTCTTGCCCCTTCAAAGCAAAATGTTTGAAGTTGAGAAAGTACATTTTAACATACTCACAAAGCTGATATATTACAAGTTGACAAAATTATTGACAGTTGCGGAGAAATTAGCTAAAAAAGGGGCATGATGTATTTTCACTCACTTCTGTCCTTCGGTTGTCAGGCTTCACGAGTCCGTCCACCATACTTGCCAACCCTCCCGGATTTTCCGTGAGACTCCCGAAATTCAGCCCCTTTCCCAAAATCCTCCCCGGACAAATTTTCTCCCAAAAATCTCCCGAAATTCAGGCGGAGCTGGAGGCCACGCCCCCTCATGCTCCATGCGGACCCAAGTGACGTGTCGACAGCCTGTTTTCACGTCCGCTTTCCCACAATACAAACAGAGTGCCTGCCCAATTACGTTATAACTGTAGAATGATCGAGGGCAAGTTCTTGGTTTCTTATGTGGGTTTATTGTTAGGCAGTCTCATTAACGCCCTCTCAGTGAGGTAAAAACACACAACAACAGCAGTCACGTTTTCGCCTACCGTAAAGCAGTTCGTCTCGCCTAAACAGCAATGTTGTGACATTCTTAAACGGGACAATACTACCATCTACTGTGCATGCATATGTGACAGTAACATCTACGGCTTTTAGAGCAGTAAATCTCAACCTTTTTTCTGAGATGTACCCCCTGTGAACATTTTTTTAATTCTAGTACCCCCTAATCAGAGCAAAGCTTTTTTGGTTGGAAAAAAAAAAAGATAAAGAAGTAAAATACAGCACTATGTCATCAGTTTCTGATTTATTAAATTGTATAACAGTGCAAAATATTGCTCATTTGTAGTGGTCTTTCTTGCACTATTTGGAAAAAAAGATGTAAAAATAACAAAAAACTTGTTGAAAAATAAAAAAGTGATTCAATTATAAATAAAGATTTCTACACATACTGCGATGAGGTGGCGACTTCTCCAGGGTGTACACCGCCTTCCGCCCGATTGTAGCTGAGATAGGCACCAGCGCCCCCCGCGATCCCAAAGGGAATAAGCGGTAGAAAATAGATGGATGGATAGCTGTAAATATACTCCTCCCCTCTTAACCACGCCCCCAACAACGCCCGCCCCAACCATGCCCCTCGCCCAACCCCCGACCACGCCCCTCCACCCCCCTCTTCCCGAAATCAGAGGTCTCAAGGTTGGCAAGTATGCCGTCCACACACACAGAGAGACACACACCTCCCCTCAGCCTTCAGTAAACCAGTCTCGACCAATGAAAACAAGACGAAAATGTAGTCCGAAACGCAATCCAATCATATTTGATTTCGTCTTGTAGATGAGTGGGACAAGTTCGGAATAAAGCCAATCACACACAGCTCCTTAGTAGCGTACATACGACAGAGGGTGGGTTTAGTTACGAAGTAGAGCCAATCAGATGCTTTTCCTTGTGAGATGAGGAAGTTGAATTTGTCATCGGCAGTGCCAAAACAACAAATGTGTGGATTTAAAGTGAGGGAAAGTAAGGACACTTTTTTTTTTTGGACACCATATGATGCCTTCAGCAGGCGAATCATCATGACATCTTAGTTAAAGCTATGTGTATTTGCTGCTTCTACCACACTCATAAACAAGTTATAATGAAAGCATGCATCATAACTTTGTTTCACAACACACGTACATATTTGCACTGCCATAGGTGCAGCATAAAATGTAGTTTTCATGTTGCTCCGTGTAAATGAGTGGAGAAAGCAGAAACTTTGAGGCAGGATGCAAGTGACCTGATGATAAACTGTAGTTTAAGAAAAATGTTTTTGTATTATTCAAAAGAATACTCTACTTTTCAGTTATGTAAATATTGACTATTGTCTGATGTCCTACCTAAGGTTCATTTCCATTTTGGAATTAGGCCATGTAGTTCAAATAAATGTCGCGATGGTTGATAAAATGTGGATGAAGGATGCTTTATTTTACTTTTATGTTTTAGTTCCCCCCTGAGGGATTTCTACCTGATTGTGGTTAAAGGCCTACTGAAACTCACTACTACCGAGCACGCAGTCTGATAGTTTATATATCAATGATGAAATATTAACATTGCAACACATGCCAATACGGCCTTTTTAGTTTACTAAATTGCAATTTTAAATTTCCCGTGAAGTATCCTGTTGAAAACGTCGCGGAATGATTATGCGTATGATGACGCGTGCGCGTGACGTCACCGGTTGTTTCGGACATGTTCTTCCAGCTCCGCTCACGGCTAAAAGTCGTCTGCTTTAATCGCATAATTACACAGTATTCTGGACATCTGTGTTGCTGAATCTTTGGCAATTTGTTCAATTAATAATGCAGAAGTCAAAGAAGAAAGATGTAGGTGGGAAGCGGTGTATTGCAGCTGCCTTTAGCAACACAAACACAGCCGGTGTTTCCTTTTTTACATTCCCGAAGGTGAAGCTTTACTATGGAACAGAGCGGTCAAGCGAACATGGTTCTCGACCACATGTCAACCGGCAGGTTTCGGTGAGAAAATGGTGGTAATGAGTCAGCTCTTACCTTTTTATTAGCGACCAAAAGTTGCGAACTTTATCGTGGATGTTCTCTACTAAATCCTTTCAGCAAAAATATGGCAATATCGCGAAATGATCAAGTATGACACATAGAATGGACCTGCTATCCCCGTTTGAATAAGAAAATCTCATTTCAGCTTGCCTTTAAAGTGACCTTAACCCTTGATTTCCACAGGATCCGAAACTGCTGCGCAATGTCATCGCCATGGCAGCAGACTTTCAGTTTTTATTCAAGTCAATGTGTCCGTTTCTGCTGCCTATAAATAATACAAAGAAATGTGTGCAGGACTTTTATTTTCGCCGGTCGGTCGCTGCAACACAGCATTTTAATTTAGCTAAAATCTTTGTACAAACTCCGTTTCCATATGAGTTGGGAAATTGTGTTAGACGTAAATATAAACAGAATACAATGATTTGCAAATCATTTTCAACCCATATTCAGTTGAATATGCTACAAAGACAACATATTTGATGTTCAAACTGATAAACATTTTTTTTTTTGCAAATGATCATTAATTTTAGAATTTGATGCCAGCAACACGTGACAAAGAAGTTGGGAAAGGTGGCAATAAATACTGATACAGTTGAGGAATGCTCATCAAACACTTATTTGGAACATCCCACAGGTGTGCAGGCTAATTGGGAACAGATGGGTGCCATGATTGGGTATAAAAACAGCGTCCCAAAAAATGCTAAGTCTTTCACAGAAAGGATGGGGCGAGGTACACCCCTTTGTCCACAACTGAGTGAGCAAATAGTCAAACAGTTTAAGAACAACGTTTCTCAAAGTGCAATTGCAAGAAATTTAAGGATTTCAACATCTACGGTCATAATATCATCAAAAGGTTCAGAGAATCTGGAGAAAAATCACTCTACGTGAGCAGCATAGCCGGAAACCAACATTGACTGACCGTGACCTTCGATCCCTCAGACGGCACTGTATCAAAAACCGACATCAATCTCTAAAGAATATCACCACATGGGCTCAGGAACACTTCAGAAAACCACTGTCACTAAATACAGTTTGTCGCTACATCTGTAAGTGCAAGTTAAAGCTCAACTATGCAAAGCGAAAGCCATTCATCAACAACATCCAGAAACGCTCCTGGCTTCTCTGGGCCCGAGATCATCTAAGATGGACTAATGCAAAGTGTAAAAGTGTTCTGTGGTCTGACGAGTCCACATTTCAATTTTTTGGGGAAATATTCGACATCGTGTCATCCGGACCAAAGGGGAAGCGAACCATCCAGACTGTTATCGACGCAAAGTTCAAAAGCCAGCATCTGTGATGGTATGGGGGTGCATTAGTGCCCAAGGCATGGGTAACTTACACATCTGTTAAGGCTTCATTAATGCTGAAAGGTACATACAGGTTTTGGAACAACATATGCTGCCATCTAAGCGCCGTCTTTTTCATGGACGCCCCTGCTTATTTCAGCAAGACAATGCCAAACCACATTCATTACGTGTTACAACAGCGTGGCTTCGTAAAAAAAGAATGCGGGTACCTTCCTAGCCCGCCTGCAGTTCCAGACCTGTCTCCCATCTAAAATGTGTGGCGCATTATGAAGTGTAAAATACGACAGCGGAGACCCCGGACTGTTGGAACGACTGAAGCTCTACATAAATCAAGAATGGGAAAGAATTTCACTTTCAAAGCTTTAACGATTAGTTTCCTCAGTTCCCTAACGTTTATTGGAAGAAAAGGTGATGTAACACATTGGTGAACATTACCTTTCCCAACCACTTTGGCACTTGTTGCAACCATGAAATTTTAACTTAATTATAATAATTTGCAAAAAAAAAATAAAGTTTATGAGTTTGAACATCAAATATCTCGTCTTTGTAGTGCATTCAATTGAATATGGGTTAAAAAGGATTTGCAAATCATTGTATTCCGTTTATATTTACATGTAACACAATTTCCCAACTCATATGGAAATGGGGTTTGTATGTTGGACAGCAAGTCATCCACAAACACTAAATACATTTTCCGGTTTACTTTCAAAATGAAATAGCCCTTCTTCAAGGTGGATCGTATTTTAATTTTTTTAACGTTCTAATGAGCTGGGACGGCAATGAAGTCAACATGTCAAAGGTTTTCTGATGTAATTTGATCTCGTTGACACAAATGTTGATTCTTGAGGTCCAAAATTAAAGAATTATGTACAGGCAGCTATGTGCGGATATGGGGTCCTGTGTCAAATGCCAGCTGATACGTGGGCCGGGAAAGCAAAGCGTGGTTCGTGGGAGTTGTGTGTGTATACAACGCTAGCCAGGGATTATGTTACTGTTGTGTTGTTGCTTGCTACAAAAATAAATAAAGTGGTTGTTCTGCAAAGGCAAAACTGTCGTCGTTTCCACGAGTCAAGTCAGACGCGCCGGCCTCTGGGTATTGATGGACAGCAAAGCTTGAGATGTTCCGTTATGTTTACTTCAGCGTTTACTTAATCACATGATTAAGCGCGGATTTGTGAGATCTCGTAAAAGTCTGCGCTATTTCGCCGCAGAGCGGAGCCGCAACAAAACAGCGATGAGGATTGCCGGACGGCAGATGGCGGCCTGTTTCGTGGCATTTACGTTACGCGGGCGTTCCGCATCCTGTGGAAATCAGGGTCAAGAGCTATACCAGCAGGAGCTTAGTCTTCAGGTAGGACACCCAAGTTGTACAGGTCTGAAGGTAGAAACCTGACGAAGTGCAATCTACTTCTCCAGGTTGGCATTGGACACATAGCTAACAACTGAATCAAGAAAAAAAGGCAAGCTACTACTGTATAAGCAAAGACAAAAAAGTGCTGGAGCATGATGGAGGAACATGTACACATGATGCCCCCTTCACATTTCTGACTACCCCCTTATATATTTCTGCCCAGAACCTATCCCTGTCGTGCACTGAACTGTTTGAAATGATGTCACAAAACTCCTTACCTTTAAAAGCCAGGTTGCTACAACAATTAAGAGTAAAGAATAAAATACACTTTACCTTGTTGGTTAATCTTTTGGTTTGCATCAAAAGAGTGGGTTCGGGGGGTTGTTAAATTGCTGTGGATACATCCTGAATATTTCAAAGCGCACTTCTATTGCTTTCTGTAGACTCATATTGAGCTAAGAAAACTAGAAAAAGTTGTAAAAAGGCAAAAACACAAAATAAGACAATAAAATAAATTGCACAGTGTAAGATGATAGTGGTTATGGTGTGTCTCCTTCTATTTTGAGCTGGCTAAGAACAGCACTGCTGTGCTGTCTGAATGAGCAATCAGCCCACCCATATTGGATGTGCTTCCGCGTACAAAATTGTGGCGTTACGAGGCATTCAATGGGTAGTTGAAACGTCCGTACACTAAGACAAGGTGTGTAGATTAAAGTACATTTTCATATAGTCTGTCATTTGTAAATCAACACATTTGTACAATGAGGTGTTCGTAAAAATTGAGGTTTCACTGTAATGCTCTACCACTCGTTTCTACTTTTTAACTTAATATGTAGCAACTGGATGTGAAGTTAACTGTTTCAGAGAAGTTGACATATTTTTTTTACTCTGGTTTGTGATTTGAATGGCCTCACCTACAGATTTCCTTTAATAGGCGGTCATGGTAGACTAGCATGGACTGGATATGGACATTTGATTAAAGTTACTTGCAGAACTCTGCTGCTCGTCTGCTAACACAGACCCGCAGACGTGAGCACATCACCCCTATATTAGCGTCCCTTCACTGGCTCCCTGTGCGTTACCGAATCAATATTAAGCTCCTTCTATTTGTTTTTAAATGTCTAACCAACCTTGCGCCAACAAATCTCCACCACCTCCTTCAGCCTTACTGCACCACCCGATCCCTAAGATCAGCCGATCAGCTGCTACTGGCGTTCCCTGACACAAGGCTGAAGCTTAGAGGGGACAGAGCTTTCGCCGCTGCTGCTCCCAAACTCTGGAACGACCTACCTCTGAGTGTTAGACAAGCCTCCTCTCTTCCTGTTTTTAAATCTCTCTTAAAAACATACTTTTATTCCTTGGCTTTTAACACAGAGTGATATCCATCCTGCAATGGCGCCCCGTTATACACCTGCTGTGAACCTGTTTTTATGTTTTATTTATTTATTTTTTATCATGTTTGTGTTGTGTTGTTTGCTCAGTTCTCGTATTATCTTTTAACCTGCCCATTGTACAGCACTTTGTCTAGCCCTGTGGTACATTTTAAATGTGCTTTATAAATAAAGTTGATTTGATTTGATTTGATTTAGATTGGGTAAACGCTTGCGATGAATGTTCTAAACACCCGTGTCAATACCAGTGTCTCACTAAGCAGAATAATTCTGCCCATGAGTGTCTGGATAAAGCTCAGTTTTCTTTAGAGGTTTTTCCAATATGTAAAATAGGCCGGCCGTCAATACTAAAGCAGTTTTCTTGCAGAGACTTAGTCAACAGCCAAATTGCCTCAAGGAAAAAAACAACTATTGAGCAATATTTTAGCAATAAATTGATAGATTATTATACATATCCCAAGTCTAAGAGAAGAGAAAAACAATTTTCCAGATAGCAGAATCTTTCTTTTGAGCAAAAGTCACATGACTATCTGATGGTAATGATGATGTAAAGGCCCCTTTTGCTTTTGGACACTCGACCTCTGTGCTTGTGTCATTGTTGCTTAAAGTCACGGACCACACTGTAATCCCTTCCAGTACAAAGCAGCTACAATGTGCCTGGCAATGTTGTGTCCTTTCAGCCTTTTTAAGACTGCCCTTTCTGTCTGCCTGTTTCTTTCAGCATCAAGCCATTCTCACAGCAAGCCTACTCAGTGCAGACAGCAGGGACCACCACAATCACAGGTGAGAGGGACAGTACGGCAATTATCTCTTTTCTCTGGAACGAACAGGTGGTCCTCTTTTCTTGCCATTTAGGTGGAGGCTTCTCTCCAGAGTGTTTTTTGATTGGGCAAAGTCACTGTGAGGCTTGACTTGTGGGAGGTCGAGGGTCAGTCTGTACTTAAATAACAGACTACTTTTCCAACCATGTAATTTGTGAACATACAAACACCAAAACCAGTGAAGTTGGCATGTGGTGTAATTCGTTAATAAAAACAGAGTACAATGATTTGCAAATCCTTTTCAACTTATATTCAATTGAATAGACTGCAAAGACAAGATATTTAATGTTCAACTGAGAAACATGTTTTTTTTTGCTAATAATCATTCATTTAGGATTTAATGACAGCAACACATTGCACAAAAGTTGGCACATGGGCTTTTTTACAACTGTGTTACATGGCCTCT
Organism: Nerophis ophidion; assembly: GCF_033978795.1. Taxonomy (NCBI): domain Eukaryota; kingdom Metazoa; phylum Chordata; class Actinopteri; order Syngnathiformes; family Syngnathidae; genus Nerophis; species Nerophis ophidion. The sequence goes on from NC_084622.1 coordinate 31,923,803, forward strand.
CCTTTTAACAACATTCAGTAAATGTTTGGGAAATGTGGAGACCCAATTTTTGAAGCTTTTTGTGTGTAATTGTCTCCCATTCTTGCTTGATGTACAGCTCAAGTTGTTTAACAGTCCGGGGTCACGTTGTAGTATTTTACGCTTCATATTGTGCCACATATTTTCAATGGGGGATAGGTCTGCACTACAGGTAGGCCAGTCTAGTACCCGCACGCGTGATATCCTTTACACACTGATGTCGTTTTCTGATGCAGTACCGCCTGAGGGATAGAAGGGCCGTAATAATACATGCAGTGATTTCTCCAGATTCTCTGAACCTTTTGATGATATTACGGACCAGAGATGGTGAAATCCCTAAATTATTTGCAGTAGCTCCTTGAGAAATGTTGTCCTTAAAAAATTTGGCACAAGGCGGCGACCCTCGCCCCATTCTTGTTTGTGAATGACTGAGCATTTCATTGAAGCTGCATTTATACCCAATCATAGCACCCACCTGTTCCCAACTAGCCTGTTCACCTGTGGGATGTTCCAAATAAGATATTGATTGAGCATTCCTCAACGTTCTCAGTCTTTTTGCCACTTGTGCCATCTTTTTTTTAAACATGTGCAGGCATCAAATTCCAAATAAGTTAATATTTGCAAAAAAATATTTTTCCAGTTCGAAAATTTAAGTATCTTGTCTTTGCAGTCCATCCAATTGAATATAAGTTGAAAAGGATTTGGAAATCATTGTATTCTGTTTTTAAATAGGATTAATTAAACAACGTGCCAACTTCACTGGTTTTGGGTTTTGTATATGTAATTCTAATACTGTTTAAAAATCTTTAACCAACCAGCAGTAGTACCTCATCTCAATTGTTTCTGTTACAGAGCTCTTAACTCTTATCTCAAATAACCTTTCATTGAAATTACTTAAAATCAAATAAATTAATGCTTGCCCTGCAGCTACACAGCCATTATACTACAGTACTAAAATCTGCACGGGCTATGGGGAGAGACACTTTTAAACTGGTTTATAGTTAAATATCTGACACCATGCGAGCAGCAGAGAGGATTTTTAGTTAGCTTTTGTGCTAAGTCGCTTACAGAATTTAACATAAACAGATCAGATTAGTGATAAATTTGCTAGAAGTAGAGATATATATACTCAAGCAAATTGGTGTATATGTAAAGCTGTAGTCGCTCACCAAAAGCCAAATGCAGTCGCTGACCAAAGCATTGTATCACACTCGGGAGTTCAGAAGTCCGTAGAGCGCGTCATATTTTTTTAAAAAGTTTGATGCACATGTCATTGTGCGTCAGAAAGGAGTCTCCACAAACACGAAAGGGGTGGGTTGAACCAAAAGAAGACACCCTATGCTTCGTCTGTCAAGTGCAGAGAAGAGCAAACGGCTGAACAAAGGCACATAAAAATATAGACTGCTTTCCAAAATATAACGGTATTTAGTATATTTTGCGCAGCACTAGTCCTTGGGCACACCTTTTCGAGGTGGGAACAGAGAACTTCAGGAGGCCTTTTTTGCACTTCAAATAGCTCTTCAAAAATTACTGAGCGAGCAGAACCCTCGTCATGCACCACACATTGGGGGCACATAGAAGCGAGAGATCCGGTCAATTAAAGCCTCTCTTCAAGTAGTCTTTAAAGACTGAGTCGTGCCAGAGGAAGTTTTTTCTATAGCTCTGATAGAGGTGAAGGGAATACTTAATTCCAAACCGCCCGGCTATGTGTCGACTGACGTCTCAGACTCTGACCCCATTACTCCAAACATGTTGATTATGGGGCGGCAGGATGTGGCTCGCCCGCAAGTGGTTTATGTCACCAGAGAACTCCTAGAAAAGCGCAAATGGCACCATTGCCAAGTTTATTGCTAAATCAAGAAGGTTAAGACATTGTCATTCAGCAATATGAAAACGATTAATTTGTACAACACATCATGTACTGGATATTTAGAAAAAAATTTAATCAGGTATAAATATCACAATTTACATGACCAAACTTTTTGGATAAATCAAACCATGATTGTAACAATCCACATTTTTTTCAATCAATCAATCAATGTTTATTTATATAGCCCCAAATCACAAATGTCTCAAAGGACTGCACAAATCATTACGACTACGACATCCTCGGAAGAACCCACAAAAGGGCAAGGAAAACTCACACCCAGTGGGCTGGGAGAATTCACATCCAGTGGGACGCCAGTGACAATGCTGACTATGAGAAACCTTGTAGAGGACCTCAGATGTGGGCAGCCGCATTTTGTACCAACTGTAATCTTTTAATGCTGGACATGGGGAGACCCGAAAATAATACGTTACAGTAATCGAGACGAGACGTAACAAACGCATGGATAATGATCTCGGCGTCTTTAGTGGACAAAATATTGCGTAACACGGTTATCCAAACATGGAAGTATAGCCCCTCTCCTCTTTGAATGCAAGTGCTCCTACAGCAGGAATTTAGATTATGTCGGTGATACCCCAATGCACTTCAGGTCATTTTTTGCTTGTCAATAAAAGTATTCTTATGTCCATTTAGTGTTGAGCTGTTTAAACAAGCATAATGTTTAATAAACATGTCATTAAAGCAAACAAATTACCCAGTCTTAGTTTTAAAAACTTGAAAATGGTCTTTCTTTGGTACACCTATTAATGATGAAAAATTATATCTATGTGCGATTATTTTGAGTTAACTATGTGCAAAATGTGATTAATCGCGATTAGATATTTGAATTGTTTGACAGCCCTAATATTATTACAAATTTTAACACATTGAAATACAATCTGTTAAGGAATGCTGGTTAACATTCAACCTATTTCAATATCAAAACAATATTTCCCATAGGAAATTGAAAGCCCTCATGATATATCAATACAAAATTCAGCCTTGACATCTCCCAGTAGATTGTACTTGCTGCTGTCATGTAATCAGCACTCTTTGCAAAATATAAAATACACATTCTGAAGTCATATAGAGAATGCTAAAAAACTCTCATTTCAGCGCTGCATCATTGAGTTCATTAGTTTACATATCACAGTTAAATACGATGGCATTGAGTAAATTGATGTTTCTTTTTCAGGTTATGATCGTCCTCCAGCCGCCCAGTCACACAGAGAGCCAGCATGGCACGGCCGCTCTATCGGCACCACTAAACTACGACTGGTGGAGTTCTCATCTTTCCTGGAAACACAAAGGGACCAAGAAGCAGTCAGTATCACACAAACACAAATACACCCAGACATAAACACATACTCGGATGACAAATGACCCACAGCAGAGAACAGCGTTAGCCTCCGTTGTGTGTTTCCAAGTAAGACTAACCTTGGTTTATCTCTGTCTCTTCAGTCAATCTGTCATGCTGCCACAAGGTGCATTCTGTGCCATTTTTCTGCTGCGCACACACAGACAGCAGGCATTCATCTTGTTGATGTTGTCCTGTTCACAACATTCACCCGGCACCAGGCAGTAACAATATTGACTACATTGGCGTTATGCACACACATCCATGTAAAAGTAATTCAACGTGACATAAAGTATATAATTAATTTAGAAAAATATACATTACACCTCTGGGGACTTTCGATTGTATTATCTTCAAAGCCAAACAGGACATACAAATCCTTTAAAGAGTGTAAAAACATTTTAGGATTTTTTTTTTATTTTTTTTTCACATATTCAAATGAACTTCAGTCCTAAACATAAATATCAAACATGTAATGTTTTTTTTGTCTTTTTGGAAAACATTTTGAGCAGTTAATGTCTGCTTGAATGAGTAAAATAACTACTTCTGCATTATGCTACTTATACAAATGTACACTAATTGGTGTCCTTGGTTCAAACTTTCTGTGTGGAGTTTGCATGTTCTGCCCGTGACTGCGTGGGTTCCCCCCAGGTACTCCGGCTTCCTCCCGCCTCCAAAAACATGCACCTGGGGATAGATTGATTGGCAACACTAAATTGGCCCTAGTGTGTGAATGTGAGTGTAATTGTTGTCTGTCTATCTGTGTTGGCCCTGCGATGAGGTGGTGACTTGTCCAGGGTGTACCCCGCCTTCTGCATGAATGCAGCTGAGATAGGCTACAGCACCCCCCACTACTCCAAAAGGGACAAGCGGTATAACATGGATGGATTGATGGTTGTCCAAGGTGTACCCGCCTTCCACCCAAATGCAGTTGGGATAGGCTCCAGCACCCCCACGACCCCGAGAGGGACAGGCGGTAGAAAATGGATGGATGGATGGAAACTGTTTTATTATTTGATCAAAAAGAATTTAAAAGGTTATAAAACATTACATGATTGGTATTTTTGTTTGGAGCTGAAGTCAAGAGATTTGAGAGAAAACAAAACAAAACCAAACAAAAAATACGACCTAAATAATTCAAACATTTAGGACAAAAAAATAAATCAGGCTTTGTCCCATTTGGGTTAAAGGACATCACGGGATTGCATTTCAACAATTCAACATGTTTGAAAAGAAGTCAGAAGAAGCAGAGCGTATTGAAGCCTCTATGTATGTTACTAATAAATCTTTTACACCAGGTGTTTAACATGTTGACACAGGTATAATTTGTGTCTTGCATGTTATTAAAAAGTGTGTTCACTTCCTGTGTTTAAATTTCACCATTTTTTAATACGGACAAAAAATAATCGAGCATGTGTAGCAATAGATTGATAGGTAATGCAGTAGTGAAGGAAAGAAGAAAATAACTACAAACAATAAGGAGTAAAGACAAACAAACAAAAGCATGTACTGTAGCTTGTGCAGTGGTAAAAGAAAAATGATAAGGTAAATCATAAAGTAAAGAAATAGAATTAATGGTAAATAGAAAATACAAAATGTTAAAATAACTAAAGTGATTAAGAATTAATACATCCATCCATTTCTACCGCTTACTCCCGTTTGGGGTCGCAGGGGCGCTGGCCCATATCTCAGCTACAATTGGGCGGAAGGCGGTGTACACCCTGGACAAGTCGCCACCTCATCGCAGAGCCAACACAGATAGACAGACAACATTCACACTCACATTCACTCACTAGGGCTAATTTAGTGTTGCCAATCAACCTCTCCTCAGGTGCATGTCTTTGGAAGTGGGAGGAAGCTGGAGTACCCGGGGGGAACCCACGCATTCATGGGGAGAACATGCAAACTCCGCACAGAAAGACCCCGAGCTTGGGATTGAACCCAAAACTGAAGGACCTTTGTATTGTGAGGCAGACGCACTAAACCCTCTGCCACCGTGAAACCCATACATACAAAAATAATATGTACAATTGTTAATAATAATTAATAAAAAATATAAAAAAATATATAAATGTATATTATAACTGGGTTACGTTCCATTGTGCTTCTGATCTGAACAAACTGTTAGTGAATGCCGGTGTGATTCATTCTCCTCTTCTCCCCCCTCCCTCTAGTACAACAAGCACCTGTTTGTGCACATCAGTCAGTGCAGTACGACCTACAGCGACCCCCTGCTAGAGTGTGTGGACATCAGACAGATCTACGACAAGTTCCCAGAGAAGAAGGGTGGCCTCAAAGAGCTGTTTGGAAAGGGGCCCCAAAACGCTTTCTATCTAATCAAGTTTTGGGTAAGCACATGTCGAAATTGTATTTTCCTCCTTCCTTGCATTTCCTATTTCATGCTGCAGACAACAATCCATTTAATTCAAGCCCCACATTTAAATTGTCGAGTTGATGCTTACACATCACCCTGTCGTTTTATCACAGGCCATGTGAGGGCCGTACGCTTAGCTTTTTCACTAGGAGCAATGGTGCTACTAAATAAAAACTAAAAACAATAGCACAGAAACAAATTAGGAGCAATAAAAAATCTCTTAAATATCACAATTTCATTATTAGCACTTAATGTACACATGTGCGTTCATACATATAAACACAATGCCTCATAAGGCTTAGTGCAATCCCCAATTAAACACAGGGAACATCCCTAAACTGTGCTAGCAATGTCGCTAACATTAGTGTAGGGCTGGGCAATAGGGACCACAATTCATGATGGAGTGTGTGAGCTCAGAGCTCCAGTCCCGTCCCCCTATGTTCCTGAAGGAGGAAGAGGGGCACACACAACTCTCAGCACCCAGAGTGATCAGTGACACTTACGCGTCAATCACTTGTCCATTCGGTTATAGTTAGGATTATTTCGAACATGCTATACAAATGCGCAAACATTTTACTCTAGTTTGATCAACTTTGATGGATCTATTTTTAGAGCAAAATGAATATTAAAGAATTTAAATCTGTATTTGCACGTTCCTTTTTTTGTTCAACTCGCATGAACAATTTCTAGTTGAAACTGCGGGTAAAATGCTTGCACTGTATAGCCCTTCATGGTTTTTTGACGGGGCGGCGTGGCGAAGTTGGTAGAGTGGCTGTGCCAGCAATCTGAGGGTTACTGGTTCAATCCCCACCTCCTACCATCCTAGTCACGTCCGTTGTGTCTTTGGGCAAGACATTTCACCCTTGCTCCTGATGGGTCCTGGTGAGCGCCTTGCATGGCAGCTCCCGCCATCAGTGTGTGAATGTGTGTGTTAATGGGCGAATGTGGAAATACTGTCAAAGCGCTTTGGGCTCCTTAAAAAGGGGTAGAAAAGCGCTATACAAGTACAACCCATTTACCATTTGTGTTGACGGTTATGTGTGAGTGCGTAGTTGTGTGATGTCTTTCCTCCTGGGATATGGAAGTGGTGGAGTGATGAACACACATTCGCTTTTTTTGAACACCTGCTCACCTCCTATATTACACCCTTTTTCACATAGCAATATTTCTGAATTTCTGACCTTTAAACCTCTCTAGCGCCCAAGAGCGTCACTGTTCTGATAATCCATTAACAATTTACCTGGGTAAATATACCGTTTAAATCATTCTAAGCACTATTGCGTAACGACTGGACAGAATATTTGATACTGAGTAATAAGGAATATGATGTACCAGTCCTAAAATTAATTTAAAAACAAGAATTTTTCATGAAACTTTACATTACTGCATTAGATCAACTATTTCATACAGTTGAGGAATGTTTAATCACATCATTTAGAACTGAAACTTATAAAAAAGAGCTTAAACATAAGTGAATGATGTGTTTATAGTTTATTCGTGCATGTTTATTTACTTATTTTCCTTCCCCTTTGGCAGGCGGACTTAAATTACAACGTACAAGAAGACCCGGCTGCCTTCTACGGCGTCACCAGCCAGTATGAGAGCTCGGAGAACATGACCATCACCTGCTCCACTAAAGTATGCTCCTTTGGCAAGCAGGTCGTCGAGAAGGTGGAGGTAAGAAAAAAGCATCTCTCTTGAGTAGGACATGTTAGGTTGATGTCTTACTTTGTTGAAAATGGTAAACTAGCTCAGATTTTATGACTCTTTTAATCAATATTAGTACAAGTTCTACATTTAAGTAATACACAAGGTAATGATAGCTATTTAAACAGGCTGGGCCAAAAGTAGGTGTACTATACTCTCCCGTCCAAAAGCAGAACCTAGTAACTCACTTCTAGAGCTACCCTTGAGATACTAGGTTTTTCTGTTGTATCTATGCAGTTATGTGGTAGTTGGTAGGTCCTGCCATGCGCGTAACAGCTTACTTACGAAACAAATTACAATATCGCATACACTAATGTAAAGCATATCACCTAGTATCTCCAAAATTATTATCAGCTCAGTTTTGACCAAAATTTAGTTACTGGGTTTTGCCTTTGGACGGGAGTACTGTACACTTGTTTAATACATAGATTTATACTAATGGTGTCCTAATCCAATATCGATATTGGTCCGATATCAGCAAAATAATGAGTATTGGCTTGCATGTAAAATATCCCAATTCAAGCGCTCCGATACAAGCATTTTAAGACAGCCAGTTATCATCTAAAAATCATCCTTTGAGCACAAAAGGTTGATCTTTTCTCGTATTTGAGTGAAGTCATTTACAAAAGGTAAAAACATAGTACGTTATAGGCTAAGCGCAACAGTTAAGCACACAATCTCGAAATATGTAATAAGTGTTTTTAATTGAACAATATTACAGTCTAAAGTTGCAGTATAGCCATATTACTTACACATACAAGGTCTACAAGGTAGAAGTATATTATTTAGGATTAGGCCACTAGGTGTCGGCAGAAAAGTCAATGACTACTCCACTTGAATTTAGGTATAGCTTAAGTCCATTCCAGAAAGTGTTTTGGTCCTACCTTTAATAGATATCCCCCTGGGAGTTTTAACCTTCCCACAATATTTTATACATTTAGTATTATTTAGTTTCCCACAGATGTGCTGCTATAATTTTTTTCTCAAGTAAAATGAATAGTATTATTACAATGTCTTTGCATGTGAAAAACATTGTTGCCCATAATCATTAGATCAGATTAATTGCTAGACAAATAAATACGTTTTAAAACAAATTTGATACTGTATTAATTTTTTGTATTTGACTCTTATTTGTTTATAATATACACATTTACTGCACAGAGCAGTTTGTGTTGCTATGTCGAATATAAAGAAAATCAGATAAAGCAGACTACTGTCAGACTCCTCTATCAATGAAGTCAGACATTTGCTCTAAATTTGCGAGTAGGTAGTAGTTGTGTAATAATAATAGTTTTTCTGTATACAAACTATATTTTATTATATTCTGTTGATGTTGTGTTGTAATGTTATACTTTGGTCAAAAGGTGTGCTTTGAAAAAAGATATATGATAATATTCAGAGGTATTGATTTAATAATAGCGTGTGTGTTATTGTGGTTTCGGGTTGCATGATATAGAAGATATACACTGTAAATTATATTAATTTGGCCAACGATAGAGCTATTAATAGTATTGTTACATTGTGATAATGCATATTTTATAAGTATTATATCAGGACAAGGGAACGCTAAACATGCTACACTACACACCGTATGCTAATCGGCATGTAAACAGAAGTGGGCGGATCGATACAAATATCAACAGTAACGGTACCAAGTATAGTCTCAGTATATGGCAGGGCAGTACGCTTAACTTTTTCACTTGTCGCACCTGGTGCTACTAAATAAAAAAGTAGCACAGAACATTTTTTGTAGCACAGAAAAAATCTACTAGAAATGTGACATGTCTCAAATATGAAAATGTCAATATTAATACTGATAGTACACATGTGCGCTCATTCATATAAACACTGCGCCATCATAAAGCCTACTGTAACACTCAATTACACACAGAGAATATCCGTAAATTGTGCTAGCACTGTGGCTAACACAAGTGTAGGGCTGCTCGATATGGACCAAAACTCACATCCCAATATTGTTTGGCCCATGAATTAACCCAGAAATAGAAATATCCGTTGACGTAACTAAATATCTCCACCATGCTTGATTTGAAATTTTCAAGACTCGTGTGGATCCCAAATACACAAAAACAGGTACCAACAAGTACAAACCCCGTGTCCATATGAGTTGGGAAATTGTGTTAGATGTAAATATAAACTGAATGCAATGATTCGCAAATCTTTTTCAACCCATATACAGTTGGATGCACTACAAAGACAAGATATTTGATGTTCAAACTCATAAACTTTATTTTTTTTTTGCAAATAATAATTAACTTAGAATTTCATGGCTGCAACACGTGCCAAAGTAGTTGGGAAAGGGCATGTTTACCATTGTGTTACATCACCTTTTCTTTTAACAACACTCAATAAAAGTTTGGGAACTGAGGAAACTGATTGTTGAAGCTTTGAAAGTGGAATTCTTTCCAATTCTTTTTTATGAAGAGCTTCAGTCGTTCAACAGTCCGGGGTCTCCTCTGTCATATTTTACGCTTCATAATGCGCCACAAATTTTCGATGGGAGACAGGTCTGGACTGCAGGCGGGCCCGGAAAGTACCCGCACTCTTTTTTACGAAGCCTCGCTGTTGTAACACGTGCTGAATGTGGCTTGGCATTGTCTTGCTGAAATAAACAGGGGCGTCCATGAAAAAGATGGCGCTTAGATGGCAGCATATGCTGTTCCAAAACCTGTATGTACCTTTCTGCATTAATGGTGCCTTCACAGATGTGTAAGTTACCCATGCCTTGGGCATTAATGCACCCCCATACCATCACAGATGCTGGGTTTTGAACTTTGCGTCGATAACAGTTTGGATTGTTCACTTCCCCTTTGTTCCGGATGACACGTTGTCGAATATTTCCAAAAACAGTTTGAATTGTGGACTCGTCAGACCACAGAACACTTTTACACTTTGCATCAGTCCATCTTAGATGATCTCGGGCCCAGAGAAGCCAGGAGCGTTTCTGGATGTTGTTGATGAATGGCTTTCGCTTTGCATAGTTGAGCTTTAACTTGCACTTACAGATGTAGCGACGAACTGTATTTAGTGACAGTGGTTTTCTGAAGTGTTCCTGAGCCCATGTGGTGATATCCTTTAGAGATTTATGTCGGTTTTTGATACAGTGCTGTCTGAGGGACCGAAGGTCAAGGTCAATTAATGTTGGTTTCCGGCCATGCCGCTTACGTGAAGTTATTTCTCCAGATTCTCTGAACCTTTTGATGATATTATGGAACATAGATGTTGAAATCCCTAAATTATTGAAATTGCACATGGAGAAACGCTGTTCTTAAACTTTTTGACTATTTGCTCACGTAGTTGTGGACAAAGGGGTTTACCTCGCCCCATCCTTTCTTGTGAAAGACTGAGCATTTTTTGGGAAGCTGTTTTTATACCCAATCATGGCACCCACCTGTTCCAAATTAGCCTGCACACCTGTGGATGTTCCAAATAAGTGTTTGATGAGCATTCCTCATCTTTATCAGTATTTATTGCCATCTTTCCCAACTTCTTTGTCACGTGTCAAATTCTAAAGTTCATGATTATTTGCAACAAAAAAAAATGTTAATCAGTTTGAACATCAAATATGTTGTCTTTGTTGCATATTCAACTGAATATGGGTTGAAAATGATTTGCAAATCATTGTATTCCATTTATATTTACATCTAACAATTTCCCAACTCATATGGAAACGGGGTTTGTACAAAAATAAGGTTTTGCATAACAATATTCCAACAAAGTGGTGTTTTGAGAAAAGAAAAAAGAAAAAGCCTTGGAAATAATGTAAGTAAAGTCAAATATAATCTCCAATGTTCTTTAAAAAAAACTTTGAGCTATGCTCAATTTTTCAGCTAACAAAAACACAGAAGAACAAAAATGTGAAATTAAGTGCCCTGCTATAAGAGGACATGTTTAAATATCAGCTGCAACTTGAAATTAATTGACGTTCAACAATAAATATTATTATAGGACATACACTCAAAGATTTTAGCCAGTAACACCAACCTGCCAAATGCTCCATGATGCTGTGTGACAGGCTATGTCCTGAAAATTACTTTAAAAGCATAATTCATTCTAGTTATTTACCAAAAAAGTAATTGATTTACTAAGGGAATTACTCTTTAATAAATGTAAATAATTACTATGGAAAGTAATTATTGTGCTACTTGAAGTAATATCAAATAACTGACATAATGCAGTTGAGATAAGTTAGTGTGTGCATTTTAGAAGGCGGTGCCTGTTGCCTGGTGACGTGAGACATCAGTGAGTCCATGCTCAGTCGTCTTTTTGTTAGCCTAGCAGTTTGTTGGCTCTGACAGCAGCTATTTTGAATCTTTCACTGGTTTGTGTTAACCCTGCTTAATAAATAGATTGAATGTGCTTCTATGGCTGCATTTTCTTGTCAACAAACAAGGTATTGTTTGGATGGCAAGTTTGACAATTCAATCATTGATTTGTTGTTCAGTATTTCCTCCGTTGTAATTGTATTGCATGTTCGAAATAACCTGAAACTAACTAGCTAAGTTACGCTCGTAGTATCTATATCAGCTGGGATGGGCTCCAGCTTACTCATGCCCCTTGTGAGGGTAAGTGGTGTGGACAATGGATTTTTTTCAGTACGATGACACAATTTAAGGTGGAAGGACTTACTTGTGACTGCCTTTTCTCTTCTCATTTAGACGGAGTATGCCAGGTTTGAAAATGGACGTTTTGTCTACAGAATCAGTCGCTCTCCAATGTGTGAATACATGATCAACTTCATCCACAAGCTTAAACACCTGCCAGAGAAATACATGATGAACAGCGTCCTAGAGAACTTCACTATTCTGCTGGTGAGAACGTCAGACAGCGTGTGTGTGCGTGTGTTTTGTCAAATACACAAATGAATCACTTATGGTTGTTAATACTTTGGGATTTCAGGTGGTGAGCAACAGAGACACTCAGGAGACGTTGCTTTGCATGGCCTGTGTGTTTGAGGTGTCAAACAACGAGCATGGAGCACAGCACCACATCTATCGTCTTATCAAGGAATAACACACTCACACACATATGGCCTTTTCTTTTTTCTTTTTTTTTTTTAGAAATGTCTGAAAATACATTCTGTAAAAGTGTCTTTCAACCAACAACACTGGTAGGAAAAAATGATGCGCGGTCACAACTATGACACTGAAGTTTTTAATCCATAGCAGATTTATCTTTAAACGTTTCCCCAACACAATCATTTCAAAAAGTGTATAAACAGTGGTACCTTGGTTTTCCTTTCAAAAAGGACCGAAAACTAAATCCATTTCCCCCATGAGAAATAATGTAAATTCTTATAATACGTGAAAAAATATATAGACACAAAACTTATTTTATGGAGAACATTTGTAGTTTTACATGCAGAAAACACTGCAAAATACACAAAGACTACGAGGAGCACAGAGGGAGGGAGAACTTTGCTATGAGTTATTTCTTGAATTCAATAGTGTTTCTCATCTTCTTTATCAAAGTGCTGGCACTTGAAACTTTTCTTGCCCCCATAGTGACTTATTCTTTAGCTATTCTCCATAAATGGGTTTTGGGTTGTACTTGTATAGCGCTTTTCTACCCCTTTTTAAGGAGCCCAAAGCGCTTTGACAGTATTTCCACATTCGCCCATTCACACACACATTCACACACTGACAGCGGGAGCTGCCATGCAAGGCGCTCACCAGGACCCATCAGGAGCAAGGGTGAAGTGTCTTGCCCAAGGACACAACGGACGTGACTAGGATGGTAGAAGGTGGGGCTTTAACCAGTAACCCTCAGATTGCTGGCACAGCCACTCTACCAACTTCACCACGCCGTCCCCATAAAGAGACAATGAGCCCAAGTCGGCAATGTATGGGATTCTTTGTGTGGGCACTCAATAATGACATGTTAGTGTTTGGAAGTACAATAACAGACGGTATACAGAAACCTTGGTAATTTTTGGGAAAACCGAATCTTTCCAAAAGTGGGTTGTACGAAAACCGAGGTACCACATGGCTCATGAGCTACTCCAAAATCCGTTTGATTACATGAAAATTGAGGCTTTCCGAACATTTTCATCATCCAACAAATTGCTTCTCCATTCACTCCTACTTCACTGATGAGAAATACAAGTTATTTGCCATGTGAAGTCAAAACAAAGTGAAAGTAATTAAGGAAGTATCATTGTAGCATTTTTTTTTTTTTGCAAAGGCATATCTCATTCCGTGTGTGGGTGTGCGTGCGTGCGTGTGTGATCAGATCTGCGTGTCTGTTAAAAGATTTGTGTGTTCGTGTTGCAATTTGTGTGTGTTTATAAAATAGGGATGTAACGGTACACATAAATTCCGGTTCGGTACGTACCTCGGTTTAGAGGTCACTGTTCGGTTCAAGAAAACAACAAAAATATAAATTTTTGGGTTATTTATTTACCAAATTTGTAAACAATAGCTTTATCCTTTTAACATTACGGACACTATAATAATTCTGCCCACGTTAATCCACAATAAACTGCCTCAAGTTGTTGCTTTGATTAAATAAAATGACAAAACATTTCTTCTACATATAAAAAGTGCAACATGAAACAGTTTCAAGTAAACTCATCATGCTTAATTTATTACAGCATTTGGGAAGCCTGTAGTTGACTTTTATTATGTAAATGTTGTATTTTTATCAACATGTGATAGCAGGGACCCTGCCATTCAAAACTAGGCTGCTACATTACTAATGATTAATGTAACTATAGCTGAAAAAATAGTACAACAGCAATAGGAGAGACTATTCATCCCAGTACACCTTGGAGTTCATGTTAGTTCATATGAAATAACAGACAGGGATTTGCTGCCGTTAACACGCACACGCGCACACACACACACACACACACACACAGCAAAATGAGCTAACGTTACGCTAAAAGCTAATTAGCCTAGAAAGTCAACGGGCTCATAGTGATGTTTAGAAAGTAGTTGACTTGGAAGTGTTTGGTATAATTTGGGAAGAGTCCGCTGCTCCCCTGCTAAATGAATATCTGCTCGACGCTGAAGCAGTGACTCAATGCGCTCTGAATACGCACTGCTGATTGGCTGTTACATCGCTCTGAATACGCACTGCTGATTGGCTGTTACATCGCTCTGAATACGCACTGCTGATTGGCTTTGTATGTAACCAATCAGATGGTTGTGTGGGTGGTACAAATGCTTGCCGCTGAGACAGAGGCAGAAAGCAGAGCAGCTTGCGAAGACTTACAAACTCGTTCGGTACGCCCGCGTGCCAAACCGAAACGGTTCAATACAAATACACGTACCGTTACACCCCTAGTATAAAAATGTAATCTGTCGGTGTGTTTGTTTGGATAACCGATTTGTGTGTGTGTATTTGTAGAAAAAATATTGTCTAAACTAATACACAATCGCAACACAAACATTTTTTTTACACACACAATTCGCAACACGGACACAAAGGTTGTTTTAAAACTCAGAAATCTAAACAAAGACACACGAACAGCAACACGGAACACACACTCACCAATTTAAATTTAAACAAAAACACTCAAATCACTACACTGACCGAAACACAAGTACGCGCACACAAGTATAAACAAAGACACCAATTGCAATAGGTACAGACAGATATTCTTTACACACACACACACACACACACACACACACACACACACACACACACACACACACACACACACAAATCTCAACACGGACACAAAAAAAGCAACACGGAAAGACTGATTTTCTGTACACACAAACAGAAATCTAAACAAAGACTCACCAATTGCTACACGAACACAGATTATTTTTACACAGACACACAAATTACAACACAGAAATGCATATCTGATCACACACAGATTGAAATACGCATTTGCAAGTTATTTTTGTTATTTACAATAACAATTCCATAAATAATGTTCCCCCCATAGGACGGTGTGTGTGAGTGTTATTGTGGAGATAAAGATGGTCAGACCCTGTGGATCATCAATAACACTGGATGAAATAATACCACTATGTTGTCATATAATAACACGACACATGTGGTTTTCTAAACATAGCAAAGCTAAATTGTGTGAGAGGCAGTCTTGCGCACAAAAAAAGGTTTGTCCCAAAGAAAATGTTTCTTTTTTTTTTTTTTTTTTAACATTTTTGTATGTTTCTTTAAGAAAATAAAAAAGATATATGTAGTCTCTACATTTTGGAAATTTGATATAAATAGCATATTTTCTCTATTTTAATTCCAGCTACAAAATCTAAAGTGCATGTTGATAAGAAGTTATACGACAAATTTAAACAATTCAGGTCCATTTATGTGCAACATTTTGAAGCATTGAGAATTCAAGTAAACTACAACAGTCACTGCAGGGGAGAATGTTAGCAAAGGAAGTCGACTTCCACTTGCCCGCTTGAGCTTGAACAGCACAGTTGTCTTTCCTACTTGTTGACCGTAGCACATTCAAATGATTCAAGTGTTCTCTCCTCTCATTGTCAATGAAGTAAAACCAAAAAAAGTGTGTGCACTGTAGCAGGTGATGTTTGGCGGTGTGTCCATGTCATGCCTTTAGCAGCATGAAGTGCCTTTTGTCTGGAAACAACAAGTGTCTTCTTGGTCAGTGTCTTTGCTCAGTGAAATTTTTCTTTCATGAGTGGGAATTGAAAAACATAAAACTTTTGGTGTATTTGGATTTCAATTTCAAAATGGGGGAAGAAATCAACAATAGATTTATATTTCATAGTTCATATAACAAAAATGAAAACCACCAATCAGCTGAAACTAGGAAACTGACTAAAAATATGTTTTGGTTTTTTAAAGATATTCTGACATCAGAACACACCTACGATGACGTTAATTTACATTTCAAACTCTTCAATGTGGTCTAGATATTATGTATTGGATATGCTAAGGCATATATTTTGCTAAACAGTCTTTTTATAACTCTATGAGTCTGTCTGCAAGATGATTGATTCTGGAGGCTTTCCCAGATTGTACAAAATCCAAAACCAGTGAAGTTGGCACGTTGTGGAAATGGTAAATAAAAAGAGAATACAATGATTTGCAAATCCTTTTCAACTTATATTCAATTGAATAGACTGCAAAGAGAAGATATATAATGTTCCAACTTAATTTGGTTTTGCAAATAATCATTAACTTAAAATTTAATGGCAGCAACACATGTTGGCCCAGGCGCATTTTTACCACTGTGTTACATAGCCTTTCCTTTTAACATCATTCAGTAAACATTTGTTAACTGAAAAGACCAAATTTTGAAGCTTTTCAAGTTAAATGTTTTCCTATTCTTGCTTGATGTACAGTTAATGTTGTTCAACAGTCTGGGGTATCCGTAGTCGTATTTTAGGCTTCATAATGCGCCACACCTTTTTAATGGGAGACAGGTCTGGACTACAGGCAGGCCAGTCTAGTACCCGCACTCTTTTACTATGAAGCCACACTGTTGAAACATGTGGCTTGGCATTGTCTTGCTGAAATAATCAGGGGCGTCCATGATAATGTTGCTTGGATGGCAACATATGTTGCTCCAAAACCTGTATGTACCTTTCAGCATTAATGGTGCCTTCACAGATGTGTAAGTTACCCGTGTCTTGGTCACTAATACACCCCCATACCATCACAGATGCTGGCTTTTGAACTTTGCGCCTAGAACAATCCGGATGGTTCTTTTCCTCTTTGTTCTGGAGAACACAACGTCCACAGTTTCCAAAAATAATTTTAAATCTGGACTCGTTAGACCACAGAACACCTTTCCACTTTGCATCAGTCCATCTTAGATGAACTCGGGCCCAGCAAAGCCGGCTGCGTTTCTGGGTGTTGTTGATAAATGGCTTCCGCTTTGCATAGAGTTTAAACTTGCACTTACAGATGTAGCGACGAACTGTAGTTACTGACATTGGTTTACTGAAGTGTTCCTGAGGCTATGTGGTAATATCCTTTACACACTGATATCGCTTTTTTATATAGTATTGCTAGAGGGATGAAAGTTCACAGGCATTGCTGCTTGCGTGCAGTGATTTCTCCAGATTCTCTAAACATTTTGATGATATTACAGACCGTAGATGGTGAAATCCCTAAATTCCTTGCAATAGCTCGTTTAGAAATGTTGTTCTTAAACTGTTCGACAATTTGCTCACGCAATTGTTCACAAAGCGGTGACCCTCGCCCCATCCTTGTTTGTGAATGACTGAAACAAACACTTTCATGGAAGGTCCTTTTATACCCAATCATGGCACCCACCTGTTCCTAATTAGCCTGTTCCCCTGTGGGATGTTCCAATAAGTGTTTGATGAGCATTCCTCCACGTTCTCAGTCTTTTTTGCCACTTGTGTCAGCTTTTTTGAAACATGTTGCAGGCATCAAATTGCATATGAGCTAATATTTGTAAAAACTAACAAAAGTTTTCCATTTTGAACGTTAAGTATCTTGTCTTTGCCGTCTATTAATTGAATATATGATTTGCAAATCATTGTATTCTGTTTTTATTTACCATTTACACAACGTGCCAACTTCACTGGTTTTGGGTTATGTGAATGAAACCATGTCCAAGCTCTCCAAAAGTATTGTAATTCATCTTTTGAAAAATATACACTGTGTAAAGATATAACTTGAAGTCCTTCACTCCAGTGGGCCGCAAAATAATTTTTTATTATTATAATTTATTTATTTATTTATTATTTTTAATTAAATCAACATAAAAAAACACAAGATACACTTACAATTAGTGCACCAACCCCAAAAAAGCTCCCTTTTTCATGACAAAAAAATAAAAATAAATTAAAAAAAATACAAAAATTGTATATATCAGCAGGGACAACAGTCATCATGTGAACCCTTTAAAGACAAAACTGCCCTGTGGCCTGTTGTGAAAACAACAACATTGTGAGGTTGTATCCTGTGTGAGAAAAACCAGATGGTCATGTCAACTTTTTTTTATATATCCACTTATGTGCACATATATAATGCAACACAATTTTGTTGTTATCTGTACTGTAAAGTTCAAATTTTAATGACAATAAAGAAGTCTAAGTTTTACGATACAACACCACACTGTTTTTTTTATTATCATTTTTTTTTAATTCCGGGCTGCAGCTTGGTCTTGTCTTATCTGTATTTTTCATTTCTGCTGGTTTTCATTTTTGTTACATGTCATATAAGATGGAAATCTAACAGCTATTTAGATTTATGTATTGCTCTTTGACACTGAAATTGAACACCACATTTTTACAATTTTGTATTTTAAAGAAAATTTAATCCAACTATACTTTTGTTTTTCAATTCCCTATTCATGGTATAAAAATATCAACGACAAAAAAAAAACACAAAAAATCAGATCTGTTGAATGAATTGATCATTACTTGGAGAACCAAGAACTTCTAATTGCACATGCTCCTATACTGGACTCATGTTTAATGTTCAACGTCGTCTTGTATCTCTTTTTAGTTCCCGCAGAATGTAAATGAAGTGTTCAGTTATCCGGTATGACAAGTGCTTGAGTCTGTGACCTATGTGTGTATGTACGTGCGCGCCACTGAACATTGTCAGGTCGCTGATTCAAAATAACGCATTGTATGAACTTTTGGAGATGAACCACTATTGATACACTTCTATACCACACATGACGTCAAGTTGATGCATTCTTGCGTTACCTTCGAGGTTCTCTCACATTGTCATGAATGTCGTTGAAATCAACGTTTACTTTCTTAGTTGGAGTTTCAGGTTTTGTGTGAAGTAAAGGTCTACTTATTCCTTAGCCCAGGGGTCGGCAACCCAAAATGTTGAAAAACTAAATATTTCTGGAGCATAAAAAAATTAAAAGCCTTATATAAGTCTGATAATGAAGGCAACACATGGTGTATCAATCAATCAATCAATGATTATTTATATAGCCCTAAATCACTAGTGTCTCAAAGGGCTGCACAAACCACAACACAAACCACTACGACATCCTCGGTAGAGCCCACATAAGGGCAAGGAAAACTCACACCCAGTGGGACGCCGGTGACAATGATGACTATGAGAAACCTTGGAGAGGACCGCATATATGGGCAACCCCCATATATAGCTGTTAACTGTCAAAATGACTGTTTCGCAGGCTGACACAAATCTTCATTGATAGAAATGTTGAAATGTAATATTTATTCTACACATTTTTGTAACATTGGAAAGTATTAATAACACAGAGGCTTCTCAAGAAGGTGAGATAACTCCTGGAAATTACTGGCTCAGAATGTTCAAAGGTATAGATGTGTGTGTCCAAGTTAAAGGAAACGGCAGGCCCTCTTCTAATGGATTTTTTACCATCTTTGCAAGCTGGGTAACATTCGCTGTGGTCTGGAACAACATGGCACACTAACAACCATCAGACATGCAGCCAATATTACATACAGATATTGTGTCATGAAACATGCAAATATAAGTTAAATACACCGAGGACATAAGTGAAGGGAAACAAATGAGCTCAAATATACCCAAAAAAGGGGCACAATGATGCAATATGTATGTGAATATGAATAGCATGTTAGCATTGGTTAGCTTATAGTCATGCACTGACCAAATATGCCTGATTAGCACTCCAACCAGTCAATAAAATCAACAAAGCTCACCTTTGTGCATTCATACACAGCATAAAACGTTTGTTGGACAAAATGAGACAAAGAAGGAGTGGCATAAAATGTCTTTCTGTGGCAGCGTTGGAGAAAGTTGTACTTGTAAACTATGGTGTGTCCAAAGATCGCCAAAATTAGTAGGACCAAACGGCGCTCGCCAAATCCTCTCATGAGTGAAGCATGTTTAATGTAAACAGTGGGATTGCGAAGGTTTGCTTCATGTTTGTTGTCCTACAAAATATATATTAAAACAAAAAATATATTTTTCCCACCATTTGTTCCATTTTCATACATTTTTGAAAAAGCTCCAGGGTGACGCTTAAGAGCCGCATGCGGGTTGCCGACCCCCGCCTTAGGAGTCCTTTAACTTAAAGACCGACACAATACTAGACTCACTTAATTCTGGCACTGTGTTCCCATTACTGTTCCTTTTCTTCTCCTTTTCAAGAGGCTATCTCTGCTTTTTTTTAGTAGGCACTCTCAGGTTATCCTGTCATCTATGAAGATGGAATCAATCACTGAGACAAGAAAGTCATGCATTTGATTCATTTCACTGTTGTGTGTTGCCAGTGTTGTCTTGTTTGTGCAAAATTGGACATTTTAGAGCTGCACACGGCACAGAAATCCTGTTTGTGACCAGTTTCCTAATGGCCTTGACTGGGAGTTGTTGTTTTTTTAAGGTGCTTTGTATAAAGTTGACAATGACATTTATTACATATGTTGTGTATATGTTTGATATTCTAATATCTATCCTATTTTGTGACCAGAGAATAAATGTAGAAAATCCAAATGCCAGTGGTGTGTCTATTGGTACCGCACAGGGTCTGATCTTTGCTTTGTAACCCGCCCCCCACCCCTCATGGCTCTAGAATATGCTAGGTATTTTGTAGCTTTGTAGAGACTTTGTATGCATTTGTTATTCACTTTCAAATAAATGGCCAGTTCTAAAGGGTGATGTGTTTTTATTTCATTACATTCAGCTGCATGCGTTATAACAGAGGTGTCACAGTCATGAATTATTTATGGCTCCCGTGATGATATTTGATTAGTCTTAGAACCGGCCCGCAGGCCACAGCTGCCTGCTGCTGTTTTGCATGCACCAATACTCCATTAGTGTTGGCGCTAGGAATTTTCTAATTGGGGTCCCACAGTAAATTTTTGGAGTCCCACTTTCTTGTAACCGTTTTGAAAAAAATATATAAATGTATGTATTATCCTGTTATGTCTCACATTCTATATTGTGTTTTGGAAAAAGGTTGTCATAAACGTTATTTAATTCATAAAAAATAATAATTATGCATATGCAAATGTATTCAGTTATAAACATTTCTTCTTTCCTTCATGGATCTAATCCAGGGGTGTCAAACACATTTTTGCTCAGGGGCCACATGGAGGAAAATCTATTCCCAAATGGACTGTAATGGTAAAAACATGACATGATAACTTAAAAATAAAGGCTGTTTGCTGTCAGGTTGTTTTTTTTGTTTTTTTTTGCTTTGTCCAAAAATAGAACAAGCACATTCTGAAAACTCAAATAATCCTCTAGACAAAACACTTCAAATTTGTTGAAAATTCTGAGGAAATTGGTGTAGTTTCAAAAACACAATGAGCTCAGACTTCGCCTCAGTGTATCTGCAAAGCCAGGATTAAATATTAAATGACAGTCTTTTGGAATTGAACAAAAACACATATAAACTCTTCTAGGTATCAAATACCTTCTTTGTCATGTCCACGTGCTAACTCAACAAAACGTAACAAAAGGAGGTAAAAACTATCCAAAAGGCTTAAGGTCACAGAGACATTTTGGGGGAATAAGGGTGCCAAATGACGATGTGTTCAAAACAGAAGACATAAAACGTCAGGTTTTACGTTTCATTTGGGCTGAGGAGGAGGAGCCACATTCCCCCTTTACTGTGTACCTCTTGCTTGGCCCTGGTATAACTGTTTGCTTGCCTAACAGAATTTATATTGTGAAATCCAGTGGACACATTTAGATCAGCAGTTTTTTTTTCGTTAAAGAAAAAAAAAAAGCAGCTCATTTTTATACTTTGCAAACTCATCATGTGGGCCGGATAAAACCTGTTCATGGGCCTGAACCAACCCGCGGGCCGTACGTTTAACACCCCTGCTCTAAACTTTACCGTTGCCGGTATTTTTTTCTATATTTATATTTGAATGTTTTTAGAATGTTTTTCTATTTTTGGCCAAAGTAGGAAAAAAAAAGCAATCTGAAGTTGTCTTTATTTTTCAGTTTTAATGCCATGATTTTAATAGTGCACACATTTTCCTTATGTGGCCCCTGAGCTAAAATGAGTTTGACACCCCTGCAGTACCAATGTGGTCATTTTAAAAGGTGAATTGTGTAGTTCCACTTTGCAACACTAGAGGGAGCCACAGACAAGACATTCTAAAGGCTATAATATTCCATTCAGTTATGTGCATTCACTCATATGCAGCCCTGTTGATTATAACAAAAACAACTAAAACTGCTCTTTTGACATGAGACAATTCTAAATAATTTGTATTTCAAAGTTTTTTTTTATAAAGCCTTACGGGTTAGTGTGAACCGCTACAATTTCCATCCAAAGAATATGTGTGTGCTGGAAGAGGCCCCAGTGAGGACAGGCGGTGTGCAGGACATCCATGCGTGGGTGTGGGTGGGCCTGTCTGTGGTCATAATGACCTCACAGGAAATGAGGCGAGAGATCAGAAAAATATTCGGCGTTATCTCTGGGCGCAGATGCACCATTAGTGCTAACAAATCTTCTTTATCCAATGATGTCTGCATGTGTGGTCACAGATGTTCCCTCAGCACCTATTTTCCCAACAAACACTTGCTCATACGTGACTCTTGGCTGTAGTTGAGATAAAAGAGACTAATGGCAGCAGAGAGACATGTTATTGCAACGCTGACACCAGCAGACAAATTGTTTATGTTCGGTGAGAAGAAAGAAATAAGGCCATTCCCTGCGATATCATTTTTTTTTTTGGCATGTTTATACCCTCTTACAAACATTTTTATGGTGTCTTCATTTTACCAATGAGAGGCTTTTTTGAATCCATAAAAATACATTTAATATTAATATAAATTAAAAATCAAATATTGAGGAAAATACATATACCAACAAGCAAGTGTTCTGACCCCCACAGAAACACAAATTAGTCCTGATTAGTGTTGTCCCGATACCAATATTTTGGTACCGGTACCAACATTTTTTTGATACTTTTGGAAATAAAGGGGACCACAAAAATGGTATTATTGGCTTTATCCTAACAAAAAATCTTATGGTACATTAAACATCCATCCATTTCCTACCGCTTATTCCCTTTGGGGCTGCGGGGGGCGCTGGTGCCTATTTCAGCTACAATCGAACGGAAGGCGGGGTACACCCTGGACAAGTCACCACCTCATAGCAGTACATTAAACATATGATTGTTATTGCAATGTTGTTCTTAAATAAAACAGTGAACATACAAGACAACTTATCATTTATTAGTAAGTAAACAAAAAAAGGCTCCTAATTTAGCTGCTGACATATGCAGTAACATATTGTGTCATTATCCACTCTATTATTTTGTCAAAATTATTAAAGACAAGTTGTGAAAAATGAATTATTAATCTACTTGTTCATTTACTGTTAATATCTGCTTACTTTTGCTTTTCACATGTTCTGTCTACACTTCTGTTAAAATGTAATAATCACTTATTCTTCTGTTGTTTAATACGTTACATTAGTTTTGAATGATACCACAAATTTGGGTATCAATCTGATACCAAGTCGTTGCAGGATCATACATTGGTCATATTCAAAGTCCTCATGTGTCCAGGGACATATTTCCTAAATTTTTAAACATAATATACATTTTTTAAAATGAAAGATGCTGCCAAAAATATCGACGTAATCGTAGTAGTATCGACTTGATATGCTCCTGTACTTGGTATCATTACAGTGGATGTTAGGTGTAGATCCACCCTTGGCATTTGTTTACTTTGTGACCCAGGTGAGTTTAGCTATTCCTCGTCCTGCAGGGATGATACTTGTAAGAAACTTACTTTATTTGTCGCCATGGAAACCAGGATTAGTGATTTAGACTTTAGCTGTTAGCTAGCTAGCCATGTCTTAATGTACCTCTTCCTGAGGTCGTTTCAGTGTTATTTCTTCACCTTTATCGTTAGTTTTTAAACGAAAATGTGTCCGTTCTCACTTTTCTGTCTACACACTTTGTCTGCTCGAAGTACTCTGTGATTGTGCACTGCCAAACATGCTCGTAAACCAGCAATGACACAACACGAAGACGACGGGGGTACTTTTCAGAGGCGGCATTGTACCCCAATATCCATCCATCCATTTTCTACCGCTTATTTCCTTTGGGGTCGCGGGGGGCGCTGGTGCTTATCTCAGCTACAATCTGGCGGAAGGCGGGGTACACCCTGGACAAGTCACCACTCATCGCAGGGCCAACACAGATAGACAGACAACATTCACACTCACATTCACACACTAGGGCTAATTTAGTGTTGTCAATCAACCTATCCCCAGGTGCATGTCTTTGGAAGTGGGAGGAAGCCGGAGTACCCGGAGGGAACCCACGCATTCACAGGGAGAACATGCAAACTCCACACAGAAAGATCCCGAGCCCGGGATTGAACCCTGATTACTCAGGACCTTCGTATTGTGAGGCAGATGCACTAATCCCTCTGTCACAGTGAAGCCCTAGTACCCAATACGATTCATTAATATCGCGGTACTATACTAATACCGGTATACCGTACAACCTAGTACCGATCATGACGAAACATTGTCTAATCTCACCTCGCTACGTGGATAAAAGACCCAGAATCAGTGTCTTTCGTTCACAGTGGTGAGCCGTGTGTTTCCCCCCTAGGCTTCAGTGATGTCCGACTTAATTGATTACCTCTCAAAATACTATCATTTATGTCCCCACATGACCATTGCTGGAGAAATACTATACAAAAACACATTTGATATGCATTGATCCACATCAACAGTGTACAAAACGGGTTATTTTCTGGCGCATTTAAGAAATCAGTAAACAATCAGCAATTAAAACATATCTTATGTGGTACTGCCAAAATATTAAAATTCCAAAAATCTTATTAAGCGTGAAACAATTAAGAATGAAAAATATCTGAACTCACAATTTGTAGTTAAAGTTAAAGTCAAAGTACCAATAATTGTCACACACACACTAGGTGTGGTGAAATTTGTCCTCTGCATTTGACCCATCACCCTTGATCACCCCCTGGGAGGTGAGGGGAGCAGTGGGCAGCAGCGGGGCCGCGCCCAGGAATCAGTGTGCCAAGCAGGGAGGTAATGGGCCCCATTTTTTTCAAAGTCTTTGGTATGACTCGGCCGATCTCAAGGCAGACACTCTAACCACTAGGCCACTGAGTGGGTAGCGCCCATTCTACGCCTCATATTCGGCTGATTCGAGTGGAAAGGGCGGGCATTTCCCCACTTCATTGCCGATGTAGTTTCCAGAGGTGGGTAGTAACGCGCTACATTTACTCCGTTACATTTACTTGAGTAACTTTTGGGATAAATTGTACTTCTACGAGTAGTTTTTATGCAAAATACTTTTACTTTTACTTGAGTATATTTATAGAGAAGAAAAGCTACTTTTACTCCGTTCCATTTATCTACATTCAGCTCGCTACTCGCTACTTTTTTTTATCGATCTATTAATGTTTGTTTTGGTTAATGACAGAGCTTCAAAGTAGAATCTACGCATGCCTGCGTTTCACCAATCACATGCAGTCACTGGTGACGTTGGACCAATCAAACAGAGCCAGGCGGTCACAAGACCCGATTTAAACAAGTTGAAAAACGTATTGGGGTGTTACCATTTAGTGGTCAATTGTACGGAATATGTACTCTACTGTGCAATCTACTAATAAAAGTTTCAATCAATCAATCAAAAGTGTAAAGGAAAAAAGACACTTTTTATTTCAACCGTACTTCCCGTCAAAGCCTAAAGACAGATCGCACAGTTCCTGTCTTCACAATAAAAGCGCCGCTCCATCGCGCCTGCGTTAACAAAATAAGAGGCTCCGAAAGCCGGCGCAATTAAGCTAGCAAGCTACGGAGTTTGCCGCCAATGTATTTCTTGTGAAGTGTATAAAAACGAATATGGAAGCTGGACAAATAAGATGCCAAAAACCAACGATTTTCAAGGAGGAACTTTTTTTCTCCTCCATTTGAAAAAGTGGACGTCTGATTCCAATCATTGCAAGTCATCAGAATCAGGTAATACACCAACTTATATTCTTGTCTTCATTAAAGATAGGAATCTATATGTTAAACATGCATGTATATTCATTAAAACAGCTTCAATATGTGAACAAAAACGGCAAAATAAATAAATATAAATTATATACAGTATATTTAAATGTATGTATATATATATATATATATATATATATATATATATATATATATATATATATATATATATGTGTGTATGATTTGTGTGTGTATATATGATATGTGTGTGTATATATGATATGTGTGTGTATGTATGATATGTGTATGTATACGTATATATGAGGTAGATCACCTCGATTTGGTCATTTACTAAGTAATTGATAAACGTTGAAAAACTTATTGGGGTGTTACCATTTAGTGGTCAATTGTACGGAATATGTACTGTACTGTGCAATCTACTAATAAAAGTTTCAATCAATCAATCAATCAATCAATCAATCTATCAAATCAATGAATGCCTACTGAGGTTATGGTGCTGTTAAGTTATTTTGGCTCAATGTGCCATTTTTTAATTTTATTTTAATGTACTATTATTTAATATATAATATTGTTTTAGTTGCTTAAGAGATATTCCTGGCTCTGAATTTGCTCATTGCTATTTTTATGTTTTTGTGCTTTATTTGTTGCCGTAACCAAGTTACTCATGAGTTACTCAGTACTTGAGTAGTTTTTCACAACATACTTTTTACTTTTACTCAAGTAAATATTTGGGTGACTACTCTTTACTTTTACTTGAGTAATAAATCTCTAAAGTAACTGTACTCTTACTTGAGTACAATTTCTGGTTACTCTACCCACCTCTGGTAGTTTCTCTTTAAACAGCGTGGCGCAGTGGGAGAGTAGCCGTGCGCAACCCGAGGGTCCCTGGTTCAATCCCCACCTAGTAGTACCAACATCGTCTCGTCCGTTGTGTCCTGAGCAAGAGATTTCACCCTTGCTCCTGATGGGTGCTGGTTAGCGCCTTGCATGGCAGCTCCCTCCATCAGTGTGTGAATGTGTGTGTGAATGTGTGAATGTGGAAGTAGTGTCAAAGCGCTTTGAGTACCTTGAAGTAGGGCTGGGCGATATTGCCTTTTTTTAATATCGCAATATTTTTAGGCCATATCGCGATACACGATGTATATTACGATATTTTGCCTTGGCCTTGAATAAACACTTGATGTATATAATCACAGCAGTATGATGATTATATGTGTCTACATTAAAACATTTTTCTTCATTCGGCATTAATGTATGCTACTTTTAAACTTTCATGCAGAGAAAGAAATCACAACTCAGTCAATTGACCAAAAGTGTATTTATTAAAGTTATTAAGCAATGGCACAAACTTTCAAGTCATTTCCAAAACATAAAGTGCAAGATTGTCAGAGAGATTTTAAGTGTCAAATAAAAATGAGCTGCATAATAGGAAATCAAATAGTATTTGTCCTTCACTATGTGGTAGGTTACGACGAACGTTACGAAATTCTCTTCATTCTCTAGCGAGTGACTTTTCAAATGATGCTACATATTAGCAGTAATACTACTTTTTATAGCAGCGCTTTTTCCCCACAATTGACAAATTACGGTTGTCTGTTCGGCATCATCCCACTTGAAGCCGAACCACCGCCAGACGATGGAAACCCTGCTGTTTTTGGGGGAATTTAGTCTTCCTTCATTTGTCACCAGATCCGCACCTTCTTTGTCTTGTACGCCTACGTTAGCAGCTAACATTAGCCACGCCGCGACCTCTCTGCTGGGCGAGGGGGCGTGTATGTGACGTATGACGTGACAGAATGTGACGTATGTAAGAATGTGCGCCTGCTTGTCTGTGAGGAGAGTCTGGAAAGCGTGAGAAGAGCCTGAATGCCAGCAGCTAAAAGCAATTGCGTGAGAACGTATACTCAAATTTTACGATATAGTCATTTTCTATATCGCACAGAGACAAACCCGCGATATATCGTATGTATCGATATATCGCCCAGCCCTACCTTGAAGGTAGAAAAGCACTATACAAGTACTACCCATTTACCATTAATCTTTCTTGAAAATGGCCTTGCAAATATATGCCTGCCACTTAATCAACATTGTGCTCTCCTTCTTTGTGAGTACCGGTGATTTTTCTGTGGCGTTCTATGGCTCGTATGGCGCCTGTGCCACTTCCTGTTTTTGCAACTTGTGATTGGATACTCACTTGGGACTCCCAAGTGAGTATCCAATCTGCTCGTTCAAACTGCCTCACCACCATGGGAAAGACCAGAGTGTTGATGAAGAACAACTTTGCACAAGGCATCAGCAAGAAGCTTGTGAAAATGGATATATATATATATATGTATATATATATATATATATATATATATGTAGGTGTGGGAAAAATCACAAGACTACTTCATCTCTACAGAACTGTTTCATGAGGGGTTCCCTCAATCATCAGGAAATCTCCTGATGATTGAGGGAACCCCTCATGAAACAGTTCTGTAGAGATGAAGTAGTCTTGTGATTTTTCCCACACCTACATATTGCGCTCTACCACGGTATCGAGCACTATTCTCTGGATAATCCAATCAAGACATATATATATATATATATATATATATATATATATATATATATATATATATATATATATATATATATATATATATATATACGTACTGCATATATATATATATATATATACTGCATATATATACTGCATATAGGTAGTATATATATGCCCTGCTGTATGCCTGTGAGACCTGGACTGTATACAGCCGGCATGCTAAACAACTTAAGGCCTTCCACATGAGATCCCTCAGGAAGCTGCTCAATATCAGGTGGCAGGACAAGATCCCAGACACTGAGGTCCTCCACAGGGCTGAGATGGAGAGCATCTATGCCATCCTCAAGCGTTCCCAGCTGAGATGGGCTGGCCATGTCTGCCGTATGTCAAACGAACGCCTACCAAAAATGCTTCTGCACCATGGAAAGCGCTCACGCGGCGGATAGCGGAAACGCTTTAAGGACACCCTAAAAAACAGTCTCAAGGGCTGTGGTCTGGACCCAGAGACCTGGGAAGCCGTTTCCCAACACCGTTCAAACTGGCGCTCTGCAGTCTGGCATGGTGTAGCAGACTTCGAGGAAAAACGGATCCATGAAGCCGAACAGAAGCGACAGCTGCGCAAGACAAGAGACTGTTCCTCCCTCTCAGCCAGCCAACCCCCAGCCATAACCTGCCCTCACTGCAGCCGGTCATTCCGTGCAAGGATTGGCCTCATCAGCCATCTTCGCACACACAAATCAACGTGAAGTCACCTGGTCATCTTCAAAAACGAAGGACAAACATGATACTGCATATATATATATATATGTATATATATATATATATATATATATAAATATATGGTGATATTACCCTCTGCATTTTCCCCATCCCCTTGTTCCACCCCCTAGGAGGTGAGGGGAGCAGTGAGCAGCAGTAGTGGCCGTGCTCGGGAATCATTATGATTGAACCCCAATTCCAACCCTTGATGCTGAGTTCCAAGCATATATATGGGCTTCACGGTGGCAGAGGGGTTAGTGCGTCTGCCTCACAATACGAAGGTCCTGAGTAGTCAGGGTTCAATCCCGGACTCGGGATCTTTCTGTGTGGAGTTTGCATGTTCTCCCCGTGAATGCGTGGGTTCCCTCCGGGTACTCCGGCTTCCTCCCACTTCCAAAGACATGCACCTGGGGATAGGTTGATTGGCAACACTAAATTGGCCCTAGTGTGTGAATGTGAGTGTGAATGTTGTCTGTCTATCTGTGTTGGCCCTGCGATGAGGTGGCGACTTGTCCAGGGTGTACCCCGCCTTCCACCCGATTGTAGCTGAGATAGGCGCCAGCCCCCCCCGCGACCCCAAAAGGGAATAAGCGGTAGAAAATGGATGGATGGATGGATATATATATATATATATATATATATATATATATATATATATATATATATATATATATATATATATATATATATATATATATATATAATTATAAACCTGCTCAATGGCCTTGTGGTTACAGTGTCCGCCCTGAGATCGGTAGGTCGTGAGTTCAAACCCCGGCCGAGTCATACCAAAGACTATAAAATGGGACCCGTTACCTCCATGGGTCTTGCTTGGAACTCAGCATCAAGGGTTGAAATTGGGGTTCAACCATAATGATTCCCGAGCACGGCCACTACTGCTGCTCACTGCTCCCCTCACCTCCTAGGGGCTGTAACAAGGGGATGGGGAAAATGCAGAGGGTAATATCACCACAAAAAGTGTATGTGACCATCAGTGGTACTTTAACATTTAAAG
The DNA here is from genome assembly GCF_033978795.1 of Nerophis ophidion. NCBI lineage: Eukaryota > Metazoa > Chordata > Actinopteri > Syngnathiformes > Syngnathidae > Nerophis > Nerophis ophidion. The sequence goes on from NC_084622.1 coordinate 31,954,319, forward strand.
GTATAATACAGTACAGTGTTTAGACATTTTGACTCAAAATTTTAAATATGTATACTTGGTGGAATAGTGAGTTTTTCCAGTGTTGTCCTTCTGGAAGGTTCTCCTCTCTCCACAGAGGAATGCTGTAGCTCTTGACAACGCTTCCCATCCAATCTGCTGCAAAGAGGAATGAACGAAACTGCCCAAAAAAATCAATCAATCAATCAATCAATCAATCTATCAAACAAACTTTATTGGTGTAGCACTTTTTTTTTTCAACTATTTTTAAAGACATTTTCAAACAGACAGAAAAGAGTGCAAGAAGGATAAGTAAAATCCTGAAGTCGGTAAATTCCTCACACCCCTTACCTTGACCCACCCACCCAAATGAAAAAAGTGTGAGTTCAGCAAGTCGTATTTGGAAGACAGTTTGGCAAAAGATGAGAAAACCTTGTCTGCATAGAGGTCTGAATGCGAAAAGGTTTAAATAATTGTTTTTTAAGTAGTGGGGTCAGTACAGACGGCCTCTGCAAACCCGGGATCGATGCAATGGTGTTTGCGCCTTCAAGTTTCAATGGAAAAGGGAGTGATTGATTGATTGATTGAAACTTTGATTAGTAGATTGCACAGTACAGTACATATTCCGTACAATTGACCACTAAATGGTAACACCCGAATAAGTTTTTCAACTTCTTCAAGTCGGGGTCCACATTAATCAATTCATGGTAAATGAACTATTAACATAAGCAAGAACATAATGACAAGTGTGGGGTTGACTTTTCAAAGTATACCCAGGCCAGGATGGTCTGAGAGCTTCCATCCATCCAGTGTAGGAGTTTCTGCTGCACAATGGTATCGTCTAAGATTGGGGAGTGGAAACCCTCCCTCGGATTGGGGAGATTGTTAGACCGATTTGAGGATTCCAGCCGATCCGGCCCCTCATAAGAATTTGGATATCGACTTGTGTAATTTATCAAAAAAGGATTTAGTGATAAATATGGGGATATGTTATCTCGATCAGACTGACCCAGCCAGCGAGAGATAGTGGTAAAGAAGAAAATCTCTCTTAAAAACATACTTTTATTCAATGGCTTTTAACACTGATGGATATCCATCCTGCAATGGCGCCCCATAATACACCTGCTGTGAACCTGTTTATTTATTTTTATTTATTTATTTTTTAACATGTTCTGTTTGTGTTGTGTTTGCTCGGTTCTCGTTTTATCTTTTAACCTGCCCATTGTACAGCACTTTGGCCACCCCTGTGGTAAATTTTAAATGTGCTCTATAAATAAAGTTGATTTGATGTAATTTTGATTTGACCAGCGGGCAGAATTATTCAGCGACTTTTCAATTAAAAGGTAAAAAATAATTGCCCGGAGCGTATCTGACATAGCTGGGGTAATAAAGATCCCCATGTAATGAATCCCGTTATCTGTCCATTTGAAGGCAGCTGAAGATCGTGGGAGCTGTTTATCGAAGGATTTAATCGAAAACGGCTCACTTTTTTGATGATTGAGTTCATAACTTTGTGTTGCACTTTTTATACAAAAAAATATAACACAAAGTGCTTTCCGTTTAAAAACATTTTAAAAAGTAGTGGTACTGGCACTTAATCCCAGGTTGAAACAGTGAGCCCCCTCTTCCTAAACCTCCTTTTCCCTCCACCACTCACATGCTGACATAATAAAAGTCACGTAAAAACATCAATCAATCAATCAATCAATGTTTATTTATATAGCCCCAAATCACAAATGTCTCAAAGGACTGCACAAATCATTACGACTACAACATCCTCGGAAGAACCCACAAAAGGGCAAGGAAAACTCACACCCAGTGGGCAGGGAGAATTCACATCCAGTGGGACGCCAGTGACAATGCTGACTATGAGAAACCTTGGAGAGGACCTCAGATGTGGGCAACCCCCCCCCCTCTAGGGGACCGAAAGCAATGGATGTCGAGCGGGTCTAACATGATACTGTGAAAGTTCAATCCATAGTGGCTCCAACACAGACACGAGAGTTCAGTTCAAAGCGGATCCAAGACAGCAGCGAGAGTCCCGTCCACAGGAGACCATCTCAAGCGGAGGCGGATCAGCAGCGTAGAGATGTCCCCAACCGATACAGGCGAGCGGTCCATCCTGGGTCCCGACGAGCGGTCCATCCTGGGTCTCGACTCTGGACAGCCAGTACTTCATCCATGGTTATCGGACCGGACCCCCTCCACAAGGGAGGGGGGGACATAGGAGAAAGAAAAGAAAAGAAGCGGCAGATCAACTGGTCTAAAAAGGAGGTCTATTTAAAGGCTAGAGTATACAGATGAGTTTTAAGGTGAGACTTAAATGCTTCTACTGAGGTAGCATCTCGAACTGTTACCGGGAGGGCATTCCAGAGTACTGGAGCCCGAACGGAAAACGCTCTATAGCCCGCAGACTTTTTTTGGGCTCTAGGAATCACTAATAAGCCGGAGTCTTTTGAACGCAGATTTCTTGCCGGGACATATGGTACAATACAATCGGCAAGATAGGCTGGAGCTAGACCGTGTAGTATTTTATACTTAAGTAGTAAAACTTTAAAGTCACATCTTAAGTGCACAGGAAGCCAGTGCAGGTGAGCCAGTACAGGCGTAATGTGATCAAACTTTCTTGTTCTTATCAAAAGTCTAGCAGCCGCATTTTGTACCAACTGTAATCTTTTAATGCTAGACATGGGGAGACCCAAAAATAATACGTTACAGTAATCGAGACGAGACGTAACAAACGCATGGATAATGATCTCGGCGTCTTTAGTGGACAAAATGGAGCGAATTTTAGCGATATTACGGAGATGAAAGAAGGCCGTTTTAGTAACGCTTTTAATGTGTGACTCAAAGGAGAGAGTTGGGTCGAAGATAATACCCAGATTTTTTACAGAGTCACCTTGTTTTATTATTTGGTTGTCAAATGTTAAAGTTGTATTATTAAATAGAGGTCGGTGTCTAGCAGGACCGATAATCAGCATTTCCGTTTTTTTGGCATTAAGTTGCAAAAAGTTAGCGGACATCCATTGTTTAATTTCATTAAGACACGCTTCCAACTGACTACAATCCGGCGTGTTGGTCAGCTTTAGGGGCATGTAGAGTTGGGTGTCATCAGCATAACAGTGAAAGCTAATACCGTATTTGTCAAAAAACATGAGCAGCAAAGCCAGAAAAAAACACTTTCGTCGGCTTTGAAGGAATTCTGGACCACCATCCTCCGTCTCATGAGGGGGAAGCCGTACCCTGTCAACACCTTGTATGTTGACGATGATGTGCTGCAGACCTCGACTGCGGATGTTGTGGATCGGTGGAGAGAATACTGCGAAAAATTCCTCAATCTTAGCCACACATCTTCCTATGAGGAAGCAGTGTCTGGAGAATCTGTGGTGGGCTCTCCTGTTTCTGGGGCTGATGTTGCCAAGGTAGTCAACAAAATCCTTGGTGGCAAGGCCCCGAGGATGGATGAGATCCGCCCAGAGTTCCTTAAAGCTCTGGATGCTGTGTGGCTGTGTTGGTGGACAAGACTCTACAACAATGCGTGGACATTGAGGACGATTAAATGAGTTTTCTCCGTCGGTTGGCAGGGCTCTCCCTTAGAGATAGGGTGGGAAGCTCTGTCATCTGAGAGGAGCTCAAAGTAAAGCTGCTGCTCCTCCTCATCGAGAGGAGCCAGTTGAGGTGGTTTCGGGCATCTGGTCAGGATGCCCCCTGGACGCCTCCCTAGGAAGGTGTTTAGGGCATGCGCAACCGGTAGGAGGGCACAGGGAAGACCAAGGACACATTGGCAAGACTATGTCTCCCGACTATGCCTCCCGGTAGGAGCTGGACGGAGTAGCTGGGGAGAGGGAAGTCTGGGCTATCCGACCTCGGATAAGCAGAAGATTAATAGATGGATCGATGGTTGGATGGATGGAATAAGGCTGTAACATAACAAAATGTGGAAAAAGTGAAGCGCTGTTAATACTTTCCGGATATAGATGGCATGATACAAAGAACACATCCATATACTCGTCAGTATTCAACAATTCCCACTCTTAACCCTGGAATTGAACCATCCCCACCTGCCCTCCAGAACCCACCCCTTTTATATTTGACAATGTACTACTAACAACTACAGTAGTTTTACTAAGTATTGTAATAATAATGTACCACATTTACCTTGTAATTCCGTCAAACACACCATCAGCAGCTTCTCCATATTTTTATCGACAAATGTCCGCCTAGATATTATTTGAACGTCCTTGGCTGGCGTGAGACTTATTCTGCTTCAGTATGGTGCAGACCGGCAGTGATACGCTATGGTTGCTTTGCCAAGTTGGCAACACAGTCAATCATGTTTTTGATGATTTATTTCTGTAGTTCAAAGCATATCATCCACTTCTTTTTCCCAGCAATGTCCCTCACATTTACTTTCTTAATATCCCTTGGTTGGAAAACAAAGTTATGGCCTTTTCTAGCTACAAGCTCAGATGTTTTGGTCGGATCTTACGGGCTTCACTGTGACACCAATTAATGGTGGGGATGATTGTTACTAAAATGTTTGCGTGCAATTTATACCAATTTATACTATATGTCTGGCGTATAATTTAAGATCTTGATTGGTTTGGCTTGTGTTTTCAGTGTCAACATCCCAGAAAGTGAAACCTTACATTGATGCTTTGACAGTCAGAGTTATTTCCAACGGTTCCTCACCAGAAAAACCAACAACTTTGTGGCACAATAAAACCTGCACAGGTTACGTATTAGCCTGAAAATGATACATTAATATTTGTTTTGCTTAAAGGCCTACTGAAACCCACTACTACCGACCACGAAGTCTGATAGTTTATATATCAATGATGAAATATTAACATTGCAACACATGCCAATACGGCCTTTTTAGTTTACTAAATCGCAATTTAAAATTTCCCGCAGAGTTTCTTGTTGAAAACGTCGCGGAATGATGACGCGTGCGCAAGACGTCACAGACTGTCAGGAAATATTAGCGCAGCACCATTTGCAGCTAAAAGTCGTCTCTTTTCATCGCGCAATTACACAGTATTCTGGACATCTGTGTTGCTGAATCTTTTGCAATTTGTTCAATTAATAATGGAGAAGTCAAAGTAGAAAGATGGAGTTGAGAAGCTTCAGCCTTTAGCCACACAAACACACGGTGATTCCTTGCTAAAAATTCCCGGAGGTGAAGCTTTACTACGGATCAGAGCAGTCAAACGAACATGGTTCCCGACCACTTGTCAACCGACAGGTTTCGGTGAGAAAATTATGTTAAAAAGTCGCCTCTTACCTGAGATCTGTGGAGTTTGCGCCGTCCTTGTATCTGCCGTCAACTTCCCTCAGACACTCGCCTCAAGACACCTGTGGACACACCCCTCCGACTATCAGGTACTATTTAATCTCACTAAAACACTAGCAACACAATAGAAAGATAAAGGATTTCCCAGAATTATCCTAGTAAATCTGTCTAAAAACATCTGAATCCGTCCCAATGCAATCGCCCCTTTTTTTTTTTTACTTTTTTTTTTAGTTTTATTTTTTTTCTAGTCCTTCGCTATCAATATCATCATCCACGAATCTTTCATCCTCGCTCAAATTAATGGGGAAATTGTTGTTTTCTCGGTCTTAATAGTTCTTGCTGCTGGAGGCTCCCATTAAAAACAATGTGAGGACGTGAGGAGCCCTCACCCTTGTGACGTCATCGTCTGCGACTTCCGGCAAAGACGAGGCTTTTTTATCAGCACCAAAAGTTGAGAACTTTATCGTCGATGTTCTGTACTAAATCCTTTCAGCAAAAATATGGTAATATTGCGAAATGATCAAGTATGACACATAGAATGGACTTGCTATCCCCGTTTAAATAAGAATATCTCATTTCAGTAGGCCTTTAATTTCGTTTAAATAAACAAAAATGACACCATATAAGTGTCAATGCAAAAGTGAATTACCTTACTGTAAAATGTAAATGTGAAATGCATCCAAATGTTGCTACCTTTCTGTCAGGATCTCTTGTGACAATTATCGTTAGTTTTTGGTGTTTTCTTCTACTTCAGGTTTGCCTCCTTTTTGGCTACTCTTCTCCTGAGCAATGGCTCTCTCACTTGTAGCAGATTGGCAACCAGGAACAGGTGTGTCTTGGTTGCCAACCAGGGTGCTTTTGATCATTGTGCTTGGAACTTGCATGCAACATAGCTTGTCTTATGCTTGCTCTACCGGTTTTGCTTTGTTGTGCACTTCCCTGGCGCACTAGTTTTTCAGTCGTTAAATAACGTTTACCTGAATTTCGAACTACATCGGGGGTCAAGACCAACATGACATGTCCTAAACTCTGTGAGACTGCAACGCAACACTTTTCTTTAAAGGCCTACTGAAACCCACTACTACCGACCACGCAGTCTGATAGTTTATATATCAATGAGGAAATCTTAACATTGCAGCACATGCCAATACGTTTAGTTTACTAATTTGCAATTTTAAATTTTGTGCTGAAAAATCCTGCTGAAACGTCTCGGTATGATGACGCGTGCGCGTGACGTCACGGTTTGTAGAGGACATTTTGTTCTAGCATCGTTCCCAGCAATTAAGTCGTCTGTTTTCATCGCAAAATTCCACAGTATTCTGGGCTCTGTGTTGCTGATTCTTTTGCAATTTGTTCAATGAATAATGGAGACATCAAAGAAGAAAGCTGTAGGTGGGAAGCGGTGTATTGTGGCCGGCTTTAGCAACACAAACACAGCCGGTGTTTCATTGTTTATATTCCGGAAAGATGACAGCCAAGCTTTACTATGGAACAAAGATGTCAAGCAAACACGGTTGGATTGGACCACACACACAAAGTACATTGTATTATGTGTATTAATAAAAAACATTTTTCCATTCTGTATTCTGAAGGCGATCTATGTCGTGTGCTACTCCAGCATCGATATGCGTCCTCCTGACCATCAGCGTCGGGTATGGCTCTATCCCTTGTTGCGGTTGGGCCTGGCCGAGTGGTCCTGCCATCCCCACGGCTGCCACGGCGCCTCTCACGGCATCTTCCCTATCTGAATTGCTTCCACTGCCCTTTTTTTTTTTTCCAGTCCTTCACTCTTTCACTTTCCTCATCCACGAATCTTTCATCCTCGCTCAAATTAATGGGGAAATCGTTGATTTCTCGGTCCGAATCGCTCTCGCTGCTGGTGGCCATGATTGTAAACAATGTTCAGATGTGAGGAGCTCCACAACTCTTGACGTCACGTGCATATTGTCTGCTACTTCCGGTACAGTCAAGGCTTTTTTTATCAGCACCAAAAGTTGCGAACTTTATAGTCGATGTTCTCTACTAAATATGGCAATATCGCGAAATGATCAAGTATGACACATAGAATGGACCTGCTATCCCCGTTTAAATAAGAAAATCGCATTTCAGTAAGCCTTTAAATTTGTCTCATTTTGTGTGTTTTTTTCCCCTTTTGTGTCGTTGTGGCTCCGGTCCAGTTAGGTGGCAGGAATATGAAGGCAGAGTGGGCGATATGCATTTGATAATGGCCCGCAACTGCGGATCATTTCTCGTTGTTCACTTATATGAGCCGTTGAAAAGACTCGACTCGCCGACTAATGTCACATCTCTGGATTGCAATGAAAGATTGGCAGAGAAAAAGCACTTCCATGTATCTCAAACGCTTTTTTAAATTGAAGTACCACTGTAGTTGTTTTGTTGGCTTGACTTTTTCATTAAGAGTAAGACATGAGGTCTACAATGTAAGATGAGGAAGAGATAAAGTGTTGCGGCATGTTGATACAAAATATGCTTTCTCCACAGGCAAAACAATCCTAAACTCTTCCTATGTAATGTATTATATGTTTTACTTTTTACAGAGGTAAAACAACAGAAGTGAAACAACACAACAACAGAAGTGAAACGACACAACAACAAATTTGACCGAAATACAGTAAAAAGTTACTGAAAAAACAATATTGTCAGTCTTAGTCCCCTGAGGGTTAAATGATAATGGTATTTTCTATTTATTTATTGCTTTTATTGCTACTATTTTTCTCCTCAATGTTATGTTTTTTTTAAATTAATTTATTAATGTTTTTGTGGAGGTTTCTCTTCTCCAGGGGGTTCCTCGGACCACCAAGCACTGACATGACAGCCCGGATCAGGATTACAACACTGTTTTATTAATGAATATAGTGTCTCTGTGTTTTTCGACATTTGTCTTGTCTGTCTCCGGTTCGCTCTCGCTCTTGTTCCAAATCCAACACCTCTCTCCTCCCCGGCTGTTGCCTTTTAACGGAGCGACAGGTGATTATATACAGTAAACAGGCCCAGGTGGGCCGTCTACGCACCTGTCGTTGATCTCGCAGCCGGTCGTGGCACACCTCGTTTCGTTGCAGGTCCGCAGGCCACGCCCCCCTTTACATTATTATTGATTTTTTAATTTTTACCTACATTTTATAGTATGTTTTGTGTTATTTATTTATTTTTAGATGGCGTTAATTGTAGTTATTCTCCAGTGTGGACACATTAAAGTTGCATTTTCCTCAGTCCTTAGTGGCTTGCTATGGTTTGTCATTGTCTATAGTGCTATGTGTGTGTGTGTGTGTGTGTGTGTGTGTGTGTGTGTGTGTGTGTGTGTGTGTGTGTGTGTGTGTGTGTGTGCGTGCGTGGGTGTGTGTGTGTTCTTGTATTTATACGCATTTTAAGACATCAACAAGGAAAAGTCCCTTCCATATGAGGACCATTGAACAAGTTAGGACATAAATCATGGACCCGATAGGGAAAACCATTGCATCTAATATAGAATGTCTTATTCGGTGGTGAAATCTATCAAAATTAGAGTGGTCACAAAAAGGAGGGATTTTTCAAATTGACTGTGTGTCGCTTTTAAAACTGCTCCCCCTCTGGTCAACATATGAAATAACAAGTGTGTGTAAGAAATTGAAATGTGCCCCCTTTGGTCTAAATGATTTAAAAAACATTAAATAAAAATGTATATATTCAGACATACTGTAATAACTTGAAGTAAATAATCAAGCTTGAAAACCAATAACTAACAAAAAAAAATTAAAAAAAACGAATAAATAAATAAAAGCAGTCTTTTTCTCATAAAATTGGGAACAATTTCTCATATTCTTTTTGTTTCTGTAATATTGAAATATTTTCTCGTAAAATTATTACTTTTTATGCAAAATAATTCCTTTTTTTGTAAAAAAAATACTTTTTTAATTCAAAATGGTGACATTTGGTGACATTCATCACAATATTGACAATGTTTTTGTTCTTGTAAAAGAGTGAATTTTTTTGAGTATAATATTGCCAAGTAAATTACCATAATGTTGCCAAAATTTTAAAGTTTTTGTTGTAAAATTGCAACTGTTATTCAGTAAAATTTCAACTTTTATCATAATATTGCATACATGTTCAGATTTTCTTGTGAAATTGTGACCTTTTTCTTGTGAAATTCCCTACTCATATTTCACAACAAGCTTTTTTATATTTGCATAGTATGTATATGTGTGTGTGTGTATATATATATATATATATATATATATATATATATATATATATATATATATGTATATTTGTAGGTGTGGGAAAAATCACAAGACTACTTAATCTCTACAGAACTGTTTCATGAGGGGTTCCCTCAATCATCAGGAGATTACAACAAAAAACAACACTGTACAACATCTTTAATACAAATGAAGTGAATAAGCAAGTAACCTTATTATGTATTATTAATGAATGTGATTAGGGACTGTGGGGAAGTGTGTGTTTGCTATAATTGTGTGTGTGTGAGTGTGTGTGTGTGTGTGTTTTCAACTCTCTTCTTTCTTTTTTTGTTGTTAAAGCACTTTGTGTTGCCAGGAGCCTGTGCATGCAAAATGCAGTATAAATAAAGTTTGAGTTATTAATGAAAAGGCCAAAGAAATTGGCTTTTTCACTTTCACTTCGGTTTTTTTTTAAACCGAAGTGAATAAAAAAGTATCATGTATTATTGATGAATTTGATTAGGGACTCTGTGAGGAAGCGCTGACTTGTCCAGGGTGTCCCTCGCCTTCCGCCGGTAACGCAGCTGAGATAGGCTCCAGTGACACCCCCCCATCTCCCCCCGACCTCGAAAAGGACAAGCAGTAGGAAAATGGATGGATGGATTAGGGCAGTTTTTTTAACCACTGTGCCGCGGCACACTAGTGTGCCGTGAGATACAGTCTGGTGTGCCTTTTTTTACACTTACATGTTGCGGTTAATTGTATTCTATCTTTATTTGTCGTTAGTTATATTTTCTGAATAAATTATGTGATAATGTTGATCAGTCAACTCAATTATCAAGATAAGAAAATTATATCAAAATCAAATTATTGATGTTACTTATGTATTTTCATCATTTTCCTCGACTGGTGCACTAACATCATGTGGTTTATTTTGTACATATGTAGCATCAACTACAAAGATACAAAGAATTGCTATTGCGACATCTAGTGGACACATTCAGAACACCTGTTTCTTTCATTCAAAAATTTATTTTTATACTCAGCAAACTATACCGCGGGCCGGATAAAACCTGATCGCGGGCCTGATCCAGCCCTGGAGCCGTACTTTTGACACCCTGGCGCTCGAATATGTTTTCCAGTGTGCTAAAGCCCACAAAAAGGTTTTAGTTGGTGGAATTGTAATACTATTAGTAAATAATATTAGTGTTGACTACAGATCATTAGAGGGGGTTGGAATATATATGTTGTATTACATTTGCCTTGTTCCTTATAACAAGAAGGTAAATAAGACAATATTTGGATGTGGTGTTCAGATAGTTTAACAAATAGTTCAGGGGTGTCAAACTCAATTTTATTGAGGGTCACGTTGCAATTTTGCTTGTAACAGTGAATATATATGAATATAAATACTATTATAATAATAATATGTATATCAATCAATCAATCAATGTTTACTTATATAGCCTAAAATCACTAGTGTCTCAAAGGGCTGCACAAACCACTACGACATCCTCGGTAGGCCCACATAAGGGCAAGGAAAACTCACACCCAGTGGGACATCGGTGACAATAATGACCCAGTGGAGAGGAGGAAAGCAATGGATGTCGAGCGGGTCTAACATGATACTGTGAAAGTTCGATCCATAATGGATCCAACACAGTCGCGAGAGTCCAGTCCAAAGCGGATCCAACACAGCAGCGAGAGTCCCGTTCACAGCGGAGCCAGCAGGAAACCATCCCAAGCGGAGGCGGATCAGCAGCGCAGAGATGTCCCCAGCCGATACACAGGCAAGCAGTACATGGCCACCGGATCGGACCGGACCCCCTCCACAAGGGAGAGTGGGACATAGAAGAAAAAGAAAAGAAACGGCAGATCATCTGGTCTAAAAAGGGAGTCTATTTAAAGGCTAGAGTATACAAATGAGTTTTAAGGTGAGACTTAATGTCTCGTCTCGATTACTGTAACGTATTTTTTTGGGGTCTCCCCATGTCTAGCATTAAAAGATTACAGTTGGCACAAAGTGCGGCTGCTAGACTTTTGACAAGAACAAGAAAGTTTGATCACATTACGCCTGTACTGGCTCACCTGCACTGGCTTCCTGTGCACTTAAGATGTGACTTTAAGGTTTTACTACTTACGTATAAAATACTACACGGTCTAGCTCCATCCTATCTTGCCGATTGTATTGTACCATATGTCCCGGCAAGAAATCTGCGTTCAAAGGACTCCGGCTTATTAATGATTCCCAAAGCCCAAAATTATAATATTATTTCTTTTCATATATATATATATCTTGCATGGAAAATTATTATATTGCTTTGGTACCATAAGTCCGTGTGGTGGGTACTAGTGGGTTTCAGCAGGCCTTTAAACTGCTACAGGAAAATACCCCCCCCAAAATGGAAAATGACACCAAAATAGGAGCGCAAAACAAGAACTAAAACACGACACAGGAAAACAGCAACAAACTCCAAATAAGTCACAGCGTGATGTGACAGGTGGTGATAGTGATGCATGGTTGGTTATGGATTTAAGTGGTATCCAACAATTGTGACGACTTTTTACTGTCAACTGAGTTTTATTTGTTTTAATGATTTCCGCTGGTGGTGTGCCTCTGCATTTTTTTTCTAACGCAAAAGATGTGCCTCGGCTCAAAAAAGGTTGACTGCGGGGATGTGTGTTTGCTATACTTGTGTGAGTGTGTGTGTGTGTGTGTGTGGGGTGTATGTGTCAGAGAGAGAGCGAGAGAGAGAGAGAGAGAGAGGGGTGGAAGACAAAAGGGGGCGTGTCCAAAGCTCCCTGCAGCTTCCTGTTGTCTCCCACGCGCTCAGCTCGTCCCAACACAGACACGAACCTGTCCTCCTATCCACCGCACTGCTGCTGCCGCCGTGGACACACTGCATGTCCACGAGAAGACATGATGGAAATACTTCCAGAAGGAACTCTCAACTTTTGACGATTACTTATAAAAAAATAAATAAAAATAGAATCACTTAAGTAGGGATGGAGGCCGAGGAGGGGAAGATCTCGGTGTGGGTCTGCCGGGAAGAGAAGCTGGTCTCGGGCATGACCAAGCGCACCACCTGCGCCGATGTGGTCCAAGTCCTGCTGGGGGACCAGAACCTGCGGCAAGGGGCCGCGGCGGGCATGTTGTCCGGACCTTGCCAGTCCTACTGCCTGGTGGAGAAGTGGCGAGGCTTCGAGAGGATTCTACCCGCCAAGACCAAAATCCTCCGCCTGTGGAGCGCCTGGGGGAGCCAGCAGGGCGACGTCCGCTTCGTCCTGCTCAAGAACGACGCGTCCCTGCCCAGCAACGGACCTCGCAGCGCCGAAGCCAAAGTGGTCCAGAGTCGAGAGAACTGGGTGACCCCCGCTAGAACCCCCAACCTTTCCCAGGAGCGGCAGAGGCGCATCGTCCGGAAAGCCTTCAGAAAGTTGGACAAAATGAACAAGAAGAAGGAGCAGACGTCCGTGGACAAGATGGAGACTTTGGTGCACCTGGTGGTCTCCCAGGATCACACCATCCGCCAGCAGGTGCGCAGGATCCAAGAACTGGACCGGGACATCGAGTCCTACGAGGCCAAGGTGCACTCGGAGCGCATGAAGCGACACGGCGCCAACTACGTGCAGGACACGTACATGGACGGCGAGACGGAGGGCGTGGACGCGCACGCGCAGTGCACGAGCGAGGCGCTCGAGGAGCACGCGCGCCGGTGCGAGGAGGTGGTGCGCGTGCACGAGGAGCTGACGGCGCGCCAGGCGCTCGCGGAGGACATCACCGGGGAGATCCAGGAGGAACTCAACCGGAGGTGGATGAGACGGCGGGGGGGTGACGTCACGCAGGAGCCTCAGGGCTCCCACGGCGACCAGGAGGAGGAGGACAGGGTCAAAACCCAGCTGGATACAAGTCTTTACATCGGCCTGAGACTGAAGACGGACTTGGACGCCGTCAAGGCGGACTTGGACCTGAGTCTGGCTCAGTGGGAGAGCAAGGAGAGAGAACTGCTGGAGCTGCTGGCCAAAGTGGAGTCTGTGGAGTTTTGTGATGTTGACGACAGGAAGTCGGATGAAGGTGCGGAGGGGACAGGGGAGAAGGGCAGCATGTGGGTGGAGCAGGCCAGGGGTCTGGCCAAGACCTGCAACGACGAGGACTCGGACACGGGCCTGAGCTCCATGCACAGTCAGGACTCGGACAACCCGCCTGTGTGCGAATCTCTGGTCTGACTTGCATAACAATCTTGGACAATATTTGCACAATTATAAGCTCAACGTAAGTGCCACATGTTAGTGTACTCTACAGGGGAGCCGAAAAGGGGGGGGGGGGGGGGGGGGGGTAAAGGAAACGGATTCTAGGGGCCCATGATGGAGGGGGGCCCAGAGAGGCCCCTAATGATGATGAAATTATATGAAATTATGTGTTGGGGGCCCTGTAAATAATCTTTTCATAGGGCCTAAAATCCCTAGCGGCGCCTCTGGTACTCTATAACGACAATATAGATCAGGGGTAAGTCCAAAGTGCGAATTTATTGGCACGTCCTGGATTAGAACATTCCACAAACAACAGGATTTGTTCCCCGGTTCCATTTTTTTCTTTATGATTTCTGTGCATCTCGTTGTGATTGACTGGTCCTGTACAAGCGAAATCAGGGGTGTCACATGGAGAAAAACCTACTCCCAAATGGGCCAAACTGGTAAAATTACGGCACGATAACTTAAAAATAAAGACAACTTCAGATTGTTGTTTTTTTTGTTTAGGAATAGAACAAGCACATTCTGAAAATGTACAAATCTTCAGACATTAGACAAACTTTAAAGGCCTACTGAAATTAGTTTTTCTTATTTAAACGGGGATAGCAGGTCCATTCTATGTGTCATACTTGATCGTTTCGCGATATTGCCATATTTTTGCTGAAAGGATTTAGTAGAGAACATCCACAATAAAATTCGCAAATTTCGGTTTCTAACAGAAAAGCCTTGCCTTTTCCGGAAGTCGCAGACTTGTTGATGGCTCCTCACATATTCACATTGATTTTAATGGGAGCCTCCAACAAAAACAGCTATTCGGACCGAGAAAACGACAACTTCCCCATTAATTTGGGCGAGGATGAAAGATTTGTGTTTAAGGATATTGATAGCGACGGACTAGAAAAAAACAAACAAAAAAAAAAGTTTAAAAAAAACACACAATTGCATTGGGACGGATTCTGATGTTTTTAGACACATTTACTAGGATAATTCTGGGAAATCCCTTATCTTTCTATTGTGCTGCTAGTGTTTTAGTGAGTTTAACAGTACCTGATAGTCGGAGGTGTATGTCCTTGGGTGTCTTGACGCCAATGTCTCAGGGAAGTCCACGGCAGCTTTATGGACGGGGCAAGCTCAGCTGATTTTCAATAAGAAGCGACTTTTTACCACAATTTTCTCACCAAAACCTGCTGGTTGACATTCGGTCGGGATCCATGTTCGCATGACCGCTGTGATCCATAGTAAAGTTTTACCCCCGGGAATTTTAAATAAGGAATCACCGTGTGTTTGTGTGGCTAAAGGCTAAAGCTTCCCAACTCCATCTTTCTACTTTGACTTCTCCAATATTAATTGAACAAATTACAAAATATTCAGCAACACTGATCTCCAAAATACTGTGTAATTATTCGGTTAAAGCAGACAAATTTAAGCTGTGTGTGTGTGCAGCGCTCATATTTCCTAACAGTCCGTGAAGTCACGCGTATACGTCATCATTACGCAACGTTTTCAAAAAGAAACTCCCTGGAAATTTAAAATTGCAATTTAGGAAACTAAAAAGGCCGTATTGGCATGTGTTGCAATGTTAATATTTCATCATTGATATATAAACTATCAGACTGCATGGTGGGTAGTAGTGGGTTTCAGTAGGCCTTTAATGATCCACAAGGGAAATTGTTCCACACAGTAGCTCAGTTACAAAGGATGGAAAGTGTAAGGATGGAAAGGATAATGCAGGTATAAAGTAGACTAAAAATGTATCGTAGTAGCAATATAAAGTATAACATATGTGCAATCATAATGTTTTTTTTTTTTTTTTTACACTTACATGGTTTAGTTAATTGTATTCTATCGTTATTTGTCGTTAGTTATATTTTCTGAATAAATTATGTGATAATGTTGATCAGTCAACTCAACTATCAAGATAAGAAAATTATATCAAAATCAAATTATTGATGTTACTTATGTATTTTCATCATTTTCCTCGACTGGTGCACTAACATCATGTGGTTTATTTTGTACATATGTAGCATCAACAACACAGATACAAAGAATTGCTATTGCAACATCTAGTGGACACATTCAGAACACCTGTTTCTTTCATTCAAAAATTTCAGGTTAATTCTTATACTTAGCAAACTATACCGTGGACCGGATAAAACCTGATCGCGGGCCTGATCCAGCCCTGGGGCCGTACTTTTGACACCCTGGCGCTCGAATATGTTTTCCAGTGTGCTAAAGCCCACAAAAAGGTTTTAGTTGGTGGAATTGTAATACTATTAGTAAATAATATTAGTGTTGACTATAGATCATTAGAGGGGGATGGAATATACATATTGTATTAAATTTGCCTTGTTCCTTATAAATAGAAGGTAAATAAGATAATATTTGGATGTGGTGTTCAAATAGTTTAAAAAATAATTCAGGGGTGTCAAACTCAATTTTATTGAGGGTCACGTTGCAATTTTGCTTGTAACAGTGAATATATATGAATATAAATACTATTATAATAATAATATGTATATATATATATTATTATAATATTATTTATTTTCATATATATATATATATATATATATATATATATATATATATATATCTTGCATAGAAAATTATTATATTGCTTTGGTACCATAAGTCAAGGCTGGTAAAAATGTTAGCATTTATTTTTGATAACCCAAAAAAAAAAAATGCTTAAAACATCTTGTTGCATGATCAGATAATATCAAAGTGTATTACATATGCAGTAAATTATTATAAAAAAAAAAATAGCCAGAAAGTTCTGTGATATTTCCACTTTTATGATGTAGCAGGCCACGATAAATGATTTAGATGCCACTTGAAATTACATGGCAGCCTTAAGTTTAGCATACATTGATTGAGCTATATTGTATTGTTTTACTATAATAGTACTAATGTACTAAATATATTAATCCTTAAATTTTTATATAACGTCCCTCGCTATAAAACGTTTGGACACCCCTGATCTAGAATATGTTGTCTTTGACCTCTATCAGGATTCTATTCTGAAGTGGTAACTTCTAAATTCATGTAGTTTTATTTTTGAAAGGTCACACAAAGAACATATTTTGATACAAGCAAAGTACAGTTTGCTCCTATTTCTAAGCATACATATTTATTTATATATATATTTCTATAAATAGACAGGTCAGCAACAAGGTTTCATGAATACTGTATGAGTACCACTCTGCAATGACCCCTGAACCTCAAACATTGCAATTATTCTTTGCATTCAATAGTTATATTGAGTGAAAATAGTAGCCACTATTTTGTCATAAACTACAGTAGGTGTGTACTTGTGTTGCACACAATTCAATGTAATCTTTACGGTTGTTTGGATAAACAGAACATGCCATTTGTATTCATAAAGAACAATGAAATTGTTAAAATTGTACAGCAGTTTATAGTGCTAACATGTTTTATATTTCCAAAGTCTTACACCCTCCCAAAAATAAACAAACAACACATTTTAAAGACACATGGAGAGAAAAAAGAAAGTGAAATACATAGAAATGAAGAATAAAATGGATGAATGAACATTTAATATCACTTCTACCTTGATTGAAGATTCTTGCTGGTGAAGAGAGTTCTTGAGTTCAATAGAGTTTTTTTACCTTCTTTATTAAAGTGCTGGCACTTGCAACTTTATTTGGCCCCTTGGTGGCCATACTCAGTTAGAAAAAGCACAAGACAGAGTATTTTTGGTTTGGGAACTTGACTCTGCTGAGTAATGACATAGAGATGACACTGTGACGCGTTTGTTCTTCGCAATGTTCCGTTGTACGATAACCGATACTGCACACAAAACGTGGCGGGAAATTTCAAGTTAAAAACCGAATCATTCCAAAACCGAAGTACCACTGTGTAGTGTTTTGCTTTTGAAATACCGTGAAAAGCCTGTCCCTTAAATATTAATAAATATACTTTTAATGAAAGGAGGTGCAGTGGAATAATTTTACTAACAATAAATTATGTTTTTGCAGATTTACAACGTAATACCTGCTCTTCCTGTTTGGGTATTAATGAAGGCCATAATGAGAGTTATCATTGCTAATAAACCTGGATATCATTTTAGGTGTTCAATACCAGTGAGATAAATAGATAATGACTTGCATTCCCTGGTGTGGTCATCTACATTTCTTAACACGAGACCGGGGTTCTGGCGAGACGTGATCACCATTGGAATTGATGCAACCTCTGCATTTGGCCATGAGTATGAATCCAAGCAATGCGGAAATGTAATTATGCATTAAAGGACTCTTTCACGTGAATACAATCGTTTGACTATATATATATATATATATATATATATATATATATATATATATATATATATATATATATATATATATATATATATATATATATGTGTGTGTGTGTATGACTGGGATAATCACAAGAATACTTCATCTCTACAGAACTGTTTCATCAGGGGTTCCCTCAATCGTCAGGAGATTTTGGGTTGAGGGAACCCCTGATGAAACACTTCTGTAAAGATGAAGTAGTCTTGTGATTTTTCCCACTTATACATATATTGCGCTCTACCACGGTATCGAGCACTATTCTCTGTATAATCCAGTTTAGACATACATATATATATTGTATGTCATCTAATATACATTTCATTACATGTCATGAATACACTATCAAGACAATCTAATGAATAATTTATTAGGTTATGGACTTATGTTAAGATGGCATAGTTTTTTGTTTCCCAGGGAAAAAACAGCAACCATAACCTAATAAATCATATATTGGATCGTTTGCAACGTGAAACATAAATATCAACCCTCTGGAGCAAAAAGCCATGGAGTGCGAAAAAGTACTGTAAGTACACTTTGAAGGCCAACAGGACATGACCATTTAGTCTTTGAAGGGCTTTAAAACATTTTTTGGGATTCATTTTTCGTCTTGCTTTTTTATTTGTTCAAATTTCTCAATAAACATCTGTCTGAGACAAAAGTACAAAGCATGTAATGATTTTTTTTTTGTTGGTTTGTTTTTTGGTCCCTTTTGAAGGCCTTTTTGATCAGATAATTTTAGAAGTTTGCTGTAGCTGTTGCAATATTTTACATGTATTTGGGATTTGTTATATATTGCATCTATAATATAAAGCTATAATATAATGTAATAATATAAAATATCAGTATATCTTATATAATTTATATATAATATGTAAATATTACATATATGTTATATTTTATATTGCTACTATGGTATATATTTGTGTACCATAGTAGCAATATACAACCTAGTACCACCTTTTGTTTTCGCCTTCTTTTTGTGCCCTTGTGTGCATTATCCTTTCCATCCTTACCCTTTCCAGCCTTTGTAATTGAGCTTCTGTGTGGAAAAAAATCCCTTGTGGTTCAATAAAGTTTGTCTCAGTCTAAATCTAAGTTTAAATCAGTGAAATAACTTGTGTTTTGCAAATGTATACTAATTGAAAACTGTGACGTTATTTCATCAAAAAGACTCTTGTCATAAAAATTAAAAAAATCACTAAAACTGGTAACTGTTTATGACTGAGATTGATTGAGAGATTTTAGCAAAAAAATAAAAAATAACAATACAATGTGTTTTGAAAAATTGAGGACTTATGTCCTGTTTGGCTTTGGAGTATTGTCCAACTGCCAGTATATTGTCCACCTGTGTAAGAATGGCCATGGAAATGTTTTATTTAACATGAAGAAAAAAAACCTTCAAAACAATGATGTATAGTGGAACAAAACAAATTTGACCAAAATACAGTAACAAGTTACTGAAATTCAAAAATGTCAGTCTTAGTCTCCTGAGGGTTAAATGACAAAATGTAAAAACATATTGTTGTTTAATGCAGAATTTGTAAAGAGCCCATAAATGCGGAATCACATTTCCACATTGATTCATACACATGTGCAGATGCAAGGCGCGCACAAATTCCAATGTGGTCATGTTCCTGCCGCCATGTTGTACTTTTCCCACAGAAGTACAGTATCTGTTGTATGCCTTCAACCATAACTTCATTTCTTTTTAAAATTATAGAAAGATTTATCAAGACATCAATCTGTAACACCTACGTCCGAAACACATAGTAGACTAGGGGTACTTTTTTTTAGAGTTATAGGTCCATTTGTTGAATTTGGTTAAGTAACACCTACTAATTCATTCATATTAAAAACAAAATATCCTTAATTTGAAGCTAAAACAAAAACCATCAATCAATGTTTATCAATGTTTATTTATATAGCCCCAAATCACAAATGTCTCAAAGGACTGCACAAATCATTACGACTACAACATCCTCGGAAGAACCCACAAAAGGGCAAGGAAAACTCACACCCAGTGGGCAGGGAGAATTCCCATCCAGTGGGACGCCAGTGACAATGCTGACTATGAGAAACCTTGGAGAGGACCTCAGATGAAAAACCATGAATTCCAAAAAGTATTACAAAAACTATTGTTCTCCTAAGACACATCAAAGACCTCGGCAGTTGAAACCTGTTTGACTGTTTTTGCTATTTTTTGGTGTCGGACTGATTTAGTTTTTTTTTTGGACAAATTTGGCCACTGTCTACCAATCATTAAAAAACACTTTCCAGAGATTATTGTCTGTACTATTCAAGTAAAGAATATTCACTCTATGTAAAAACCACAGTGCTTACAGTATTGTTGAAAGTCCCCATGAATCCCTTTCTGTTTTCCAGAATAAAATTGTTGTCTATTTGCATTGGCCCTGTGATAAAGTGGCGACTTGTACAGGGTGTACCCCGACTCCAGCCCGAGTGCAGCTGGGATAGGCTCCAGCCACCCCCGCGACACAGAGAGGGACAAGCGGTAGATAAATGGATGGATGGATGGAACATTGCACTCCACCCAAATTGAGCGACAGAATGCTAAAAATAGCCACACACACACACACACACAAAGGAAAAATCAACACTGAGGGGCCTTGGTCACGTGCAGCATTTTGTATAGTAGGAGAGTTCAGTCAGAGTGGATCATTCATTTCTCACTAAAGAGAAAAAGTGGGAATCAGTGACTCAACCGTCACATGAGTGTGAATAAAATGAATAAAAATAACTTAAGTTTCATTAAGTTTGTGATCAATAATGTGATCTTTTTATCAGTTCAATGGCAAAGTTTAAAGTGCATCTATAGTACAAACCCCGTTTCCATATGAGTTGGGAAATTGTGTTAGATGTAAAAATAAACGGAATATAATGATTTGCAAATCCTTTTCAACCCATATTTAATTGAATGCACTACAAAGACAAGATATTTGATGTTCAAACTCATAAACTTTATTTTTTTTTTGCAAATAATAAGTAACTTAGAATTTCATGGCTGCAACACGTGCAAAAGTAGTTGGGAAAGGGCATGTTCACCACTGTGTTATATCACCTTTTCTTTTAACAACACTCAATAAACGTTTGGGAACCGAGGAAACTAATTGTTGAAGCCTTGAAAGTGGAATTTTTATTTAGAGCTTCAGTCATTCAACAGTCCGGGGTCTCCGCTGTCGTATTTTACGCTTCATAATGCCCCCCACATTTTCCATATGTTGCTCCAAAACCTGTATGGACCATTCAGCATTAATAGTGCCTTCACAGATGTGTAAGTTACCCATGCCTTGGGCACTGATACACCCCCATACCATCACAGATGCTGGCTTTTGAACTTTGTGCCTATAACAATCCGGATGGTTATTTTCCTCTGTGTTCCGGAGGACACCACGCCCACAGTTTTCAAATATAATTTGAAATGTGGACTCGTCAGACCATAGAACACCTTTCCACTTTGCATCAGTCCATCTTACAGGAGCTCGGGCCCAGCGAAGCCAGCGGCGTTCCTTGGTGTTGTTGATAAATGGGTTTTGCTTTGCATAGTAGAGTTTTAACTTGCACTTACAGATGTAGCGACCAACTGTAGTTACTGACAGTGGTTTTATGAAGTGTTCCTGAGCCCATGCGGTGATATCCTTTACACACTGATGTCGGTTTTTGATGCAGTACCACCTGAGGGATCAATGGTCCGTAAAATCATCGCTTACATGCAGTGATTTCTCCAGATTCTCAGAACTTTTTGATGATTTTACGGACCGCAGATGGTAAAATCCCTAAATTCCTTGCAACAGCTCATTGAGAAATGTTGTTCTAAAACTGTTCGACAATTTGCTTACAAATCGGTGACCCTCGCCCCATCCTTGTTTGTGAATTACTTAGCATTTCATTGAAGCTGCTTTTATACCCAATCATGGCACCCACCTGTTCCCAATTAGCCTGCACACTTGTGGGATGTTCCAAATAAGTGTTTGAAGAGAATTTGTCAACTTTATCAGTATTTATTGCCACCTTTCCCAACTTCTTTGTCACGTGTTGCTTGCATCAAATTCTAAAGTTAATGATTATTTGCAACAAAAAAAATGTTTATCAGTTTGAACATCAAATATGTTGTCTTTGTAGCATATTCAACTGAATATGGGTTGAAAATGATTTGTAAATCATTGTATTCGGTTTATATTTACATCTAACACAGTTTCCCAACTCATATGGAAACGGGGTTTGTATAATATGATGACTTCATCATAGCGCATTTGGAAGTTTGCGGCTGCACTCCAAAGCCGATTTTTTATCCTTTTTTCAAGCATATTTTACTTATTTTTGGCCATTTAACATTTCCAAGCATAAAAATGGCTAAATGAACTATGAATACAAACACTACAATTGGGGCCCTAAGCAGAATTGTAAAACAAACCTCACTTTTTCTTATATGTGAAACCACTTTTATACTTTTTAGATCAAACTTGAATTTGATTTGATGCATGTTTTTTTTTTTTTTTCACCAAAACAAAATAATTATAAAGAACATGTTCAATAATTTTTTTTCAAGTGCAAAATAACAATTTTAGCATAATTAAAACATATATTGATAAACCTTACAACCTAAACACCAACCTGGATAGGAGCCCTGTACTGTCTGCCTCATAAGACAAGCACTAATGCTGTGTGCCACCAGAGCCAATGAGACTTGGAGAGGAAATCTGACTGTACCTTGCTAACAGTGACAGAGCAGGAAGCGGCTAGGAATACGTTTGCGATAACATTTCCTATGAAGCGCCCTGTCTTCAATTGACATTGCCCATGAGCTTCCCTGTGCACAGTGCGTGTTCTGCGATTCGGGCCCAGACTACAGCAGTATTGACCACCAGATGAGGCTAAACCAATCGCAGCGCTCTGTTCAGCATCGTGGCCACTGATTGGCTCAGCCTCAGTCAGCATTAATCGGTTTATGGATTAAAAGAGGTGTCAAGGTGACTATGTGAGTGTTGTTTCATGTCCACAGGGCCCTCATGATGTTGAAAAAAAAACAAATTTTAAAGGTCTTTATGCTCTGTTTATGAAAATATTAAATTCATAATAATTCCATTTAATAAAACCAATTACAACAATAAAATAGAAGCTATACAAAAAATAAACACTCTTTTTTATGTAGTAATGTCAAATCCTGAATGTCTGACTGTTCATCTGTAAAGTAATAACTTGTATTACTTGTAAGAATAACAATATGTTCAGCCGGCCTGTGTAGAGCAAATTTTCGGGCCATTTGGTCTCTCCCTGGCCACAGCATGACAACATAATAGCTGACATTATACCAGCAACTCAGAGGCTCCATATACAGTAGTGTTCACACAAAATGCAGCCATTCTGCTCTGCGGCTGCATTTCAGCGTTTCCCACTGAGGCCTTCAGTGATGTCCGACTTCAATTATTACCTCTCAAAATACCATCATGTTTGTCCCCACATGACCATTGCTGGAGAAATACTATACAGAAACACATTTACGCACTACTGGACATTGAAACACATCAACATTGTACAAAACGGGTTATTTTTTGGCGCATCTAAAAATCTAGAAACCCGCATCAGCATTTAAAACATATTTTATGTGGTACTGTCAAAATTTAAATTGCACAAATCATATTTAACTTGAAAAAATTAAGAAATAAAATATCTGAACTCACAATTAGTAGAACCCACTCGGGGTTGGTTGACATGGTCTCACACGATGTAGTTTTTCTTTAAATATCCTTCTTGAAAATATACAGTATGTGTGTTGTCTTGTCTAATCATAAAAGATGCAGACGAGGCGTGTTGGCTGACTTCTTAAAGTTTACTCCACAGCGTGCTCATCAAAAACATCCCGCTGCCGGCATGTCTACATTCAACCTAACCGGGGCTACTGCGCATGCGCTTCACTACTGT
Organism: Nerophis ophidion; assembly: GCF_033978795.1. Taxonomy (NCBI): domain Eukaryota; kingdom Metazoa; phylum Chordata; class Actinopteri; order Syngnathiformes; family Syngnathidae; genus Nerophis; species Nerophis ophidion. The sequence continues at coordinate 31,978,297 of NC_084622.1, forward strand.
GGCATGCTGGGTAATGGAGTTCTTATGTTACCTAGCTCATAACATTGCAATATGTATCCATCTTAGATTGATTTGGTACAGCATGGCAACATAAGCTGGTGAATTCTGATTGGATAAGTTTGAAGAAAAGTGAATTATATTTATATAGTGCGTTTCTCTATTGACTCAAAACACTTTACATAGTGAAACCCAATTTCTAAGTTACATTTAAACTGATGTGGGTGGCACTGGGAGCAGGTGGCCAAGGACACAACGGCAATGACTAAGATCGCAGAAGCTGGGATCGAACCTGGAATTCTCAATTTGCTGGCACTGCCACTCTATGAACCGAGCTATACCGCCAATCTATAATAAGTCTATAACCTAAAAACAACAGCGCTGCAAGGAACATAATATGAGAGAATATGAATACTTTTAGATATTTAGGGAAAATAAGTAAAAAAAATACTTTTATCTTTAATTATGATCATGATTTCTGGTTATGTTAGGCCAGCAGAGAAGGCCTTGCTGGCTTTGACGACACACCACTGATTTCAGCTAATATTTCCACACGACAGGATGTGCTGGAATAAACAAAACAAATGTTTCTGGTTCGTGGTGTGTCTTCTTTCAGTATCATTAAGCCTTTAGTTCTTTTCCAAAAACTTTAATTTGGCTTCTGGATGACAAAATAGTTTGGTGTGTGAATCGAAGCATGCTGGACTAGACATATATATATGTGTGTGTGTGTGCACGTGCGTGTGCATGTGCACGCCACATTAATCGCTGCTCTCCGAGCACTCTTGCATGAACTTCTGCTCTGATCATGACAGCATGAAAGAGAGACATGAACGCACTCACACACAGCTCATGTTTCCACGCAGTAACACTCGGCCCTCGGGGGATGTCTTAAAGGGTTAGGTCCCGTTTCACTGACCTCATTGATGTCTAAACATACGTCGTTGCTTTATTGTCCCTGGAATTAAATGTACATGTATTTTTCTTGGTAATTGGTCTGTATTTATACTGCGCTTTAATATACCTGAAATGATACCCAAAGCGCCTTGCATTATACATCACATTCACCCATTCACACATCAGGAGCTATGGTAAAGTGTCTTGCCCTAGGACACTATTTGTCTATCTTGTCTATTTACCAGGACAGGGTACAAAGGAGTAATATGATCACAGCAAAAAGAAAAAAAACAAGTAATGTCACAAACTTGCATGCTTAAAGTCATAATTCTTTTTAAATCAACAATATAAATCTCTGGTGCCGTGACCCGAATAAGATAGGTTAAAGGGAGGGATGTCCAAACTTCTGCCTGCGGGCCAAGTGCAGCCCGCCGACATCTGCAATTTGGCCCACTAGACATCATGAGTTAATTGGTTTCAATGTAATAGTGTGACAGTACGGATCCATCCATCCATTTTCTACTGCTTGTCCCTTTCAGATTTGCAGGGGTTGCTGGAGTCTATCCCAGTATTGATATTGTTATCATGTTGCCATCTAGTGGACAACATGAATAAGTCAGGTCATCCATCATCCATCCATCATCTTCCGCTTATCCGAGGTCGGGTCGCGGGGGCAACAGCCTAAGCAGGGAAACCTAGACTTCCCTCTCCCCAGCCACTTCGTCTAGCTCTTCCCGGGGGATCCCGAGGCGTTCCCAGGCCAGCCGGGAGACATAGTCTTCCCAACGTGTCCTGGGTCTTCCCCGTGGCCTCCTACCGGTTGGACGTGCCCTAAACACCTCCCTAGGGAGGCGTTCGGGTGGCATCCTGACCAGATGCCCGAACCACCTCATCTGGCTCCTCTCGATGTGAAGGAGCAGCGGCTTCACTTTGAGTTCCTCCCGGATGGCAGAGCTTCTCACCCTATCTCTAAGGGAGAGCCCTGCCACATGGCGGAGGAAACTCATTTCGGCCGCTTGTACCCGTGATCTTATCCTTTCGGTCATGACCCAAAGCTCATGACCATAGGTGAGGATGGGAACGTAGATCGACCGGTAAATTGAGAGCTTTGCCTTCCGGCTCAGCTCCTTCTTCACCACAACGGATCGGTACAACGTACGCATTACTGAAGACGCCGCACCGATCCGCATGTCGATCTCACGATCCACTCTTCCCTCACCCGTGAACAAGACTCCTAGGTATTTGAACTCCTCCACTTGGGGCAGGGTCTCCTCCCCAACCCGGAGATGGCATTCCACCCTTTTCCGGGCGAGAACCATGGACTCGGACTTGGAGGTGCCAATTCTCATTCCGGTCGCTTCACACTCGGCTGCGAACCGATCCAGCGAGAGCTGAAGATCCCAGTCAGATGAAGCCATCAGGACCACATCATCTGCAAAAAGCAGAGACCTAATCCTGCGGTTACCAAACCGGAACCCCTCAACGCCTTGACTGCGCCTAGAAATTCTGTCCATAAAGTCAGGTCAATGACCCTTAAATATGCTTGGAACAGAAGTAAGCGCAGCAAATACTTATATGACTCAACGCAAACAACACCCCCTAGTCATGGTGCAAAAACAAAAAAAAATCCAATCAACACAAAATGTCAACAGACATGGTCTCACATAACACAATCTGCTCACTGATCTTTGTGGACATTATAAAAAAACATCCATGCACCATAAAAGATTCAAAATTACACCAAGTTAAAACCATTACAAAGCATAATCTGGGGAAAAAAATGCAAAACACTCTCCACACTTATTCATGTTTGGCACATATTAGCTGCTTGCTATTTCTCAGAATCAGATTTTTTTATTGCCATTGTTTCACAAGCTAGAAATTTTTCTTGGTGCAATCGTGCAACATAAAAGACATATAACACAGAATAGAATAACATGAGCTGTAACTGAGATATCAGATCTTGTTATTGTTCATGTGCCTGATGGCCGAGGGGAAAAAACTGTTCAGGTGGTGGGAGGTGTGGGTCTGGATGGACCGTAGTTTCCTGCCTGAGGGGAGAGGGGAGAGGGGAGAATAGTTTGTGTCCAGGGTGAGAAAAGTAAGCTGTGATCCGACCAACACACCTCCTGGTCCTGGAGAAGAACAGGTCGTGGAGGGATGGGAGCTTGCAGGCAATTACCTCCTCGGCAGCACGTAGGATGCGCTGAAGTCGAGGCTTATCCTGGACTGTGGCGCCAGGGAACCACACGGTGATTGAGAAGGTGAGGATGGACTCGATAATGGCTGAATAAAACTGCACCAGCATCTCAGTCGGCACCTTAAGTTTCCTCAGCTACCGCTAGAAGTACATCCTCTACTGGGCCTTCTTGATGAGGGAGCTGATGGTCGGCTCCCACTTGAGGTCCTGGGTGATGGTGGTGGCCCAAGAAACGGAAGGAGTCCACAATGGAGATGGGGGTGGGAGAGTAAATCAAGGTAGGGTGGGTGGTGGGGCTGTGACTTTCCTGAAGTCCATGATCATCTCCACTGTTTTCTGGGCGTTCAGCTCCAGGTTGTTGACGCTGCAACAGGACGCCAGCCGGTCCACCTCTCTCCTGTAGGTGGACTCATCGCCATCCGAGGTGAGACCGACTGGTGACTGGAGTTGCAGCAGCTTGTATACAGGGAGAAGAGCCAGGCGAAAAGTACACAACCCTGAGGAGTACCAGTGTTAGTGGTTCGACTGTCCGAGACAATCTTCCCCAGCCACACGTGCTGTCTTCGGTCCGTCGGGAAGTCATAGATCCAACTGCAGAGGGAGTCGGGTACGCTGAGCTGGTAGAGCTTGTCTTGTAGCAGTCCAGGGAGGATGGTGTTGAAAGCAGAGCTGAAGTCCACAAACAGGATCCTAGCATAGGTTCCTGGGGAGTCCATATGCTCCAGGATGACGTGGAGAACCAGGTTCACTGCATCATCCACAGACCTGTTGGCTCTGTAGGCGAACTGCAGTGGGCCCAGGAGGGGGGTGGTGATGTCCTTAAGGTGGGGCAGGACCAAGCGCCCAAAGGACTTCATGACCACAGACGTCAACACAACCAGCCTGTAGTCATTGAGTCTTGTGATCCGTGTTTTCTTGGGGACAAGGACAATGGTGGAGGTCTTAACCTTCCTCTTGTGTTAGCTTTCTGTTACCATGTCTTATGTTAACGGGTCGGTTTTGACCCATGTCTTAAATCAGCTGTAAAATACACTAAAAACAATTATCTATCATCCAATTTGTTTCTCATCTCTTGGTTACCTCGTTAGGTTTCCTTATCCATGAAAATATTGGTTTTAATATTTTTGGTGTGGGCCATTGGGCCTTTTTTTTGTCAGTATACCCCTCGATTTCAATTGAAAAAAATGGTAAAACGAACCTCAAGAGAATCGTATAAATAAAAAAAAGGTTGTTGTGTTACCTGACCATTACTGAGGGGTATTAGAACACATCTCTTAAATAAATTTGTTTTATTTATTTTTTCATTTTAATTATTTTAACATAGTAACAACTCCATACTGAATTGATCTCAAATCTCTGGACATTTTAGTTTTTAAATGCATAAAAGAACCACATACATTTTGTTGGTTTTTGTACTGGATAGCAAGGTAAAATGAGGATCCACTAAAGCTCACATGATTGGGAGAGGAGCTGGCCGTCAGTGTGTTCAGTTTTGGCTCTACTTCGTGCTTTATAGTCTTATTTTTTATAACTGGGTTGAAACCGACCCTAACAACACCAATGTCATAATTTCAACCAGAACATTTTATAATTTAGTGAAACAAAAAAAACAAGTTTTGTTTTGTTGAAATAGAGGTTCCTGACAAAGTCAAAAAGCCTTGATGCATAAAAATAAATTTATGTGGTTCTTTTATGCATTTAAAAACTAAAACGGGTCGGTGCCGACCCTAACACAAGACGAAGGTTAAAGCAGGACGGCACGCGGCATAGCTCCTGATCGAATACCAAACTTTAAGGAGAATGTCACAGAAGTTAACAAAGTATAAGTCGAACTTTCACATACTCTTTATCTCCAAAACATATTAATTATCAATTAGCCATCCATTATATTAATATAATATGTACACACGCACACACACATTCACATGTATTAGGAGTGTGCATCTTTACCCTAGATAGCAATCTGATATGAATCTTGATACACAAATTATGATACAATTCACTAACAATACTTTTCAACCAATTCCGTTTCGATTTGATTTGTTGGAGATGTAAGCTTTGCATGGTGAAAAGAAAATGAGATCTATCACGTCAGAAAAAATGTCATGTGTTTATTTTCTAAATAGACATAAACAAAACAGGGGGTTACTGTATTATTAGCAAATCGTAGAAGTATCAACTTCCCATATACATACAAACTCAGTTTCCATATGAGTTGGGAAATTGTGTTGCAAACTATTTTCAACTCATATTCAGTTGAATATGCTACAAAAACAACATATTTGATGTTCAAACTGATAAACATTTTTTTATTGCAAATAATCATTAACTTTAGAATTTGATGCAACCAACATGTGACAAAGAAGTTGGGAAAGATGGCAATAAATACTGATAAAGTTGAGGAATGCTCACTTTTATGGAACATCCCACAGGTGTGCAGGCTAATTGGGAACAGTTGGATGCCATGATTGGGTATAAAAGCAGCTTCCATGAAATGCTAGGTAATTCACAAACAAGGATGGGTTGAGGGTCACCAATTTGTAAGCAAATTGTCAAACAGTTTTAGAACAACATTTCTCAACGAGCTATTGCAAAGAATTTAGGGATTTTACCATCTACAGTACGGTCCGTAAAATCATCAAAAAGTTCAGAGAATTTGGAAAAATCACTGCACGTAAGTGATGATAGTACGGACTTTTGATCCCTCAGGCGGTACTGCATCAAAAACCGACATCAGTGTGTAAAGGATGGGCTCAGGAACACTTCATAAAACCACTGTCAGTAACTACAGTTGGTTGCCACATCTGTAAGTGCAAGTTAAAACTCTACTATGCAAAGCCAAACCCATTTATCAACAACACCAAGGAACGGCACTGGCTTCGCTGGGCCCGACCTCACCTGAGATGGACTGATGCAAAGTGGAAAGGTGTTCTGTGTTCTGACGAATCCACATTTCAAATTATATTTGGAAACAGAGGACGTGGTGTCCTCCAGAACAAAGAGGAAAATAACCATTCGGATTGTTACAGGTGCAAAGTTCAAAAGCCAGCATCTGTGATGGTATGGGGGTGTATTAGTGCCTAAGGCATGGGTAACTTACACATCTGTGAAGGCACCATTAATGCTGAAAGGTCCATACAGGTTTTGGAGCAACATATGTTGTCATCCAAGCAACGTTATCATGGACGCCCCTGCTTATTTCAGCAAGACAATGCCAAGCCACGTGTTGTAACAGCGTGGTTTCGTAGTAAAATAGTGCTAATACTTTCCTGGCCCGCCTGCAGTCCAGACCTGTCTCCCATTGAAAATGTGTGGCACATTATGAAGCGTAAAATACGACAGCTCGCCTCATCCTTGTTTGTGAGTTACTTAGCATTTCATGGAAGCTGCTTTTATACCCAATCATGGCACCCAACTGTTCCCAATTAGCCTGCACACCTGTGGGAAGTTCCAAATAAGTGTTTGATAAGAATTTCTCAACATTATCAGTATTAATTGCCACCTTTCCCAACTTCTGTGTCACGTGTTGCTGGCATCAAATTCTAAAGTTAATGATTATTTGCAAAAAAACAATGTTTATCTGTTTGAACATCAAATATGTTGTTTTTGTAGCATATTCAACTGATTACGGGTTGAAAATGATTTTCAAATCACTGTATTGTGTTTATAATTACATCTAACAAAATTTCCAAATTCATATGGAAACAGGGTTTGTATATAAAGTACATACATAAGTATATATATATATATATATATGTATATATATATATATATATATATATATATATATATATATATATATATATATATATATATATATATATATATATATATATATATATGTAGGTGTGGGAAAAAATCACAAGACTACTTCATCTCTACAGAACTGTTTCATGAGGGGTTCCCTCAATCATCAGGAGATATATATATAGGAATAAGCGGTAGAAAATGGATGGATGGATGGATATATATATATATGTCTTGATTGGATTATCCAGAGAATAGTGCTCGATACCGTGGTAGAGCGCAATCTCCTGATGATTGAGGGAACCCCTCATGAAACAGTTCTGTAGAGATGAAGTAGTCTTGTGATTTTTCCCACACCTACATATATATATATACATACATATATATATATATATACATATATACACACTGTGTATATATATATATATATATATATATATATATATATATATATATATATATATATATACATGTATATACACACACACACATATATATATATACATATATATACACACGTATATATATATATATATATATATATATATATATATATATATATATATATATATATATATATATATATATATATATATATTGTGGTACCCTGACTCTCACCTAGACACAGGATTGGTTTTGCAGCAAGCCAAAAAAAGGTATTTATTATACATGTCTTTTAAGGAAGGGCTGGGTGTGGAAGATTTAAGCTTAAAGTGACCAAACATAAATATCTCCTGTCCGGGGATCTCAGTCCTTCACACAGCACACGTCTTTAAAGGTCATAGGTAATTGCCTATAAACAATAGAAACACAACATAAGTAAACATTTTACCAGTAATGTCTTTAGTGGGGAAATAGTGGTTGCCTCACTTATTGCCTGATGCACCTGCTTTGACACAGAGGAGAGCCAGACCTGAATGAGGCAGAGTTAAGAAGGGTTTGTAGCTGGGCCCCCCTTGGCAGCACAGCTGGTGGCACTTCAGGTTGATTGAACAGGTAGAAGGGAATGTACCGCCCCTCGATGATGCGGCCAAGGGTGGGGCGTTGTTTTCCATGTTTCACTCAGCCTCTGTGCCCTGGCTCCTGCCCTGTGAGGTGCTTACCTGTCAGGCGGTGCTTGAGTGAGACACCACAATATATACAGTATATATATATATATATATATATATATATATATATATCGTATGTTACCAAGTAAACGCCCTTGGGCAAATAACCGCTCATGTCCTAATAGCCGCCCGGGGTCTGACCTCATTTTGTGAATTAAATGCCTCTTCCTAATAATAGCCCACATATAGCGGTACACCACAACTGATGGACGGGAATACTTTAAGGGGGAAGAAGAACAGAAAGTTTGATTTAAAGTTCAAGCTAGCGGTTGTGAAGTATGCGGAGCAGAATTCTGGTTTGGCAGCGGCCAGGTAGTTTAACGTTGACCCAAAGCGTGTACGCGAATAGAAACCAAAAAAGGGAGAACTACTATCTCAGTCGGCAATCGATGGAAAACGGGCTCGCTGGCCAAGGTAGGAAGAAAAAGAGCGACGAGCTTGATGCTAATTTGTGTCAGTGGATACATCACGTTCGTGGACTGAACCACCGTGTGTCCCGCAAAATGATCCACATTTACGCCAAGGAGTTGTATGCCACCGCGGGTGGTGTTTGGTGCAACGAGTGGCTGGCTTAATCGATTCCTGCGTCGGAACAACTTTACCCTCAGGAGGAGAACAACTGTTGCACAGAAGAACACTCCCGTCGAGAAGATTGTCAACTTCCTCGTTTTCACTACTAAACAGATAAGGGCCAAGAAAATCCAGCCCAAGAATATCATCGCCATGGATGAAACAGCCGTCTTGTTTGACATGGTTGGTTTTAGTACGGTCAATGAGAGGGGCGCCCGCTTCATCTGCCTCAAACCCACCGGCCACGAGAAGGCACGCGTCACGGTGGCTCTTGCAGCAAAAGCAGACGGGACAAAGCTGAAGCCTTACATTGTGTTTGAAGGCGCTGTCCGTGATGTAAAGGCTATGCAGAGCATCCCCGGGGTGAGCATAGCTTCCTCCAAGAATGGCTGGTTTAATGATGACCTGACAAAGGATTGGCTCCAGAGGGCAGTGGGGAAATTTCACTTCGGACTGTGGCTACTTGTATGGGACTCGTACCGATGCCATATCAGCGAGGCCACGAAGGCAGAGCTTAAAAGGGGCTACAACCTTACAATGGCTGTTATATCTGGAGGTTGCACAAAGTACCTGCAGGCCCCCAATGTTGTGTGGAATGGCCCTTTCAAAGCGCAGCTCCGTGACTACTATGATAACTGGATGGCTGGTGATAAAGACAAGACCTACACCAAGTCAGGGAACCTGAGAGCCCCTTCCCGCCGCCTCCTGGTCAACTGGGTCCTGGGAGCCTGGGAGGCTCTGGATCAGGAAACTCTGATCAACTCATTCAAGGTAGGCTGGCTGGCTGTGTGTATGTGTGTGTGTGCGTGTGTTGTAGACAGTAGCCATAGCTGATTGTTGCTTTCTGGTAACCTACAAGCTGTGTGGGCTGACGGTGGCAGCTGATGGGAGTGAGGACCAGCTCATTTACTGCCTCAAGGAGGGACAGCCATGTCAGGCAGGAAGAGAGATGCTGTTGAGGGCTGGACAGCAGGGTGCTGCTCTGGTTCAGGAAGAGGAGGAGAGTGATGAGGAACAGCTGTTCCTCAATGAACTTGTGATTGAAGAGGAGGAAGATGATGAGTGGTTTTGACTTGCATCTGGGGTTGCGTTTGCTGCAGTATTATTGTTTTGATGTTTTTATAGAGTACTTGGAACCATGATTTTATTTTTCCTGTCTGCTGATTTATTTAAAACTTGGAATACTGTAGCCTTTATTTTATTTAAGTGACACTATTATTGTTCTGTTTTGAAGGTGGATTTTGTACTTCAGTACTTGGTACCATAATTAATTTTTTCCCGGTAGGCTGCTTTATTTAAAAACTTTATTTATTTTCAGTATTGGTATTCTATTTGACAATTGTTGCAGAACTGCTATGTTGAGGCCTTGTTGATCTCTTGTCTTTTGATAGTTTTTTTGTTTGTATGTTTACAATAGCTTTTACATTTTAAGTTTTTTATATGAAAAAAAAATACTGGACAGTAACCATTGTAACCAAATAATAGCCTGGTGCAGGCTGGTGCAAAAATAAATAAAAGCCTTGTGCAAATAACCACCTGCTTCTTTTAAACGGCCGTCTCCAAAAATGATTTTGTGAAATAAACGCCCGGGCTACTATTTGGTAATATATATATATATATATATATATATATATATATATATATATATATATATATATAAATACTGCAACGATGTGGCAACTTGTCCAGGGTGTAATCGGCCTTCCGCCCAATTGTAGCTGGGATAGCCACCAGCGCCCCCTGCGACCCCAAAGGTAATAAGCGGACGAAAATGGATGGATGGATATACATTTATGTATATATCCATCCATCCATTTTCTACCGCTTATTCCCTTTCGGGGTCGCGGGGGGTGCTGGCGCCTATCTCAGCTACAATCGGGCGGAAGGCGGAGTACACCCTGGACAAGTCGCCACCTCATCACAGGGCCATATATGTATATATATATATATATATATATATATATATATATATATATATATATATATATACACATATACATTTATATATATATATATATATATATATATATATATATATATATATATACATATATATATATATATATATATATATATGTATATATATATATATATATGTATATATATATATATATATATATATATATATAGAGAGAGAGAGAGAGAGAGAAAGAGAAACTCTACATGTACTTTAAACAAGGCCTTATGGCCCTCGACTACTTTGTTTTTAGGCCAATGCGGACCCCAAGTCAAAATTTTGGACCCCCCTGGTTCAGTGGAATGAGCGTACTGTAACTGATGGCTTTCCTATAATACGTTTTGTATCTGTCACTGCAAGACGCCTTAAAAGTTGAGGGCCTGTGTTCTTCTACTTCACTCTCAATAATTTTAGGTTGGTGGGAGCCAGTTCAAGTGTATTCCATGAAAATATGTTAAAATATACAAATATCCACAGATAACTAAATAAAAATTTCCTGTTGTCTTATTTTATATATTAAACTAAAAGAAGACTGTTTCTGCAAGTATGATATTATTGTCTTTCAGAGGTGGGTAGTAACGTGCTACATTTACTCCATTACATTTACTTAAAGGGGCTGTTTGCAATATTTACACAGATGCCTACTTTCCAATGTATTTTACACAGTATATCTCGCCCTCTTACGGCTTCTCGTACGTAATGACATAATTACGTAACACATACACACGCATTGGATTTAAGTGTTGTTAGATCATAATAACAATTTGGATAGCCAGTGTTAGCTATCATTGAATGCAATCGTTAACAACAAAATGACTGCACATTGTTCGTTGCTTCTCTTGGACTTCTCATGTATGTGTGCACACTGTGCTGATGAGACCAGGTGAGTGACTGCCGTAAACACCAAACATTTTATTTGCGCCGGTAAGAAAAACTTATTACATAATCTTTGTAATTGTGAAAAATATAGACAATTGTGCATGTCTTTGGTGGTGGCAGCACTAAATTGGCCCTAGCATGTGGATGTAAGTGTGAATGTTGTCTGTCTATCTGTGTTGGCTAAGCTGACCATATTCTGAAATCCCAAAAAGAGGACACATATATGGGTGCCAAGGCGGGCAGCACGCCAAGGCCGGGACTAGGTGAAAATTTGCCAATGATACTTGAACTTGCTTTATAAATAATATATTTATTTAAATAATATATTTATTTAAATAAAGCATTTTTTCTCCTCTGTTGACAGCAGTGTTGGCGCTAGGAATATTCAAAGTGGGGTCCCAGGGACCCCATCAAGTCATAAAAATGGGGTCCCACAGTACATTTTTGTGGTCACAATTTTTTGTATGCGTTTTGAAAACAAATGGTAAACGTATGTTTTGTCCCGTTATATCTCATATTATATACTGTGTTTTGGAAAAAGGTTGTTATAAACGTTACTTAATTCCATCCATCCAATTTCTACCACCTATCTCAGCTACAATCGGCCGGAAGGCGGGGTACACCCTGGACAATTCGCCACCTCATCACAGGGCCAACACAAATAGACAGACAACATTCACACTCACATTCACACACTAGGGCCAATTTAGTGTTGCCAATCAACCTATCCCCTTAAAAGAAATTATTTAAAAAAAGAAGAAACATTTGTATGCATATGGAAATGTATTCAGTATAAACATTCATTCACTTTCTTCTTTCCTTCATGGATCTAAACTTTACCGCTGCTGATAGTTTTTTTGAATGTTTTAATTTCATAAGTTGTAGGTGTATTTATTTCAGTATAAAAGTGCAAAAAGTGCTTTGCTTGGGTCATGAAATAATAATACAAGTGTGCCAGGGCATACATACATTTTATATTTAACGCTTAAATCTCTGGAGTCTACATCAACTTCAGATCTATTCCTCATTTCAAAATGTTTTAGTTTTTTTTATGAAGTCTTCTTGTTTGTTTGTTTTCCACCCTTTTTTGTCAAACAGTAGCGGGTGTGTTGGGTTTATATTGTATCGTCCCGTAAGAGTTACTGCTGCAAGGGGTTCTGGGTATTTGTTCTGCTGTGTTTATGTTGTGTTACGGTGCTTAGGTTCTCCCGAAATATGTTTGTCATTCTTGTTTGGTGCGAGTTCAGACTGTGGCGCATATTTGTAACAGTGTTAAAGTTGTTTATACGGTCACCCTCAGTGTGACCTCTATGGCTGTTGACCAAGTGTGCCTGAATCAATCAATCCACCACCCTGCTCTGTCGCTCTCTTTGTCTCTGCCCCGCCCTCACGAATAGTGTCGCGTGCGCACACCTTCACAGTTTGTTTTGTTTTCAACCCCTTCTTAACCCTGGACGTAAATTGAAAATACACGCAACCCTGAATCAAAATGCCGGACATTTGAGGAATTAAAGAAACCCCGCCCGGACATGTCCGGGGAAAAGAGGACGTTCAGTCTAGTGTTGGCCCTGCGATGAGGTGGCGACTTGGCCAGGGTGTACGACGCCTTCCGACCGAATGCAGCTGAGATAGACTCCAGCACCCCCGGCGACCCCAAAAGGGACAAGCGGCAGAAAATGGATGAAAATGTGTTGTGTCAAACCACTAATGGTAACATGGTGTTCTTGTTATATATTTTGCTTTGAAAAATGTAAGTGTGAGGAAGTTGATAACAGCACCTTTAAGTAACTTTTTGGATGAATAGTACTTGTCTGAGTAGTTTTAATTCAACATACCTTTTAGTTTTTGAAAGAAAAAACAGTTTTATTCCGTTACATTTAGTCACATTCCGCTAGTTATCGATATCATCATCATGTTTTTTGATAATGTATTGATTATTGCTTGCAAAGACACATTCTTTGGTCTTGATAGGGATACCTTCTCCAGCAGGCGCTGTCACATGACTGTTTCAACAATAATATAGTTAAGTAAGAAAAATGAAAAAATAAAAATAAAGATACTCCAAAGTCAGTTCTTGAGTATGTTTAAATGTATGGCCATTCTACAAATGTGAAGCATTGATGTAGTACTGTATCACATTTCCACTAAAAGAGTAAAGAGTGTAACATTAGACGACTCCCTATCCTGAGGGCCATTTTGTTCTTGTAATAATGTTTTTAGGAGTCCACACATGGAGAAATAATCAACTTACCATTCAGAATGATGTGTTTGTCCTTCTTGACAAGCAGATGTGTCCTCATAATAGAACATATGAGATGAGCAAACCACCTGGGAAGCAGCAGATAAACGGTGCAAGGCGACAAAGAAAAAAAAAAATTCCACATGACATGAAAATACAAGTTTTTTTTACTTCTTTTAATGTGTTTTAAATGACAAGAAAAGTACTGTTTGTTTGCTGGAACACTAGTGTTTGTTTTCATTACTGGCATTGACCCAGCACCTCCAAGTCCGAGTCCATGGTTCTCGCCCGGAAAAGGGTGGAATGCCATCTCCGGGTTGGGGAGGAGACCCTGCCCCAAGTGGAGGAGTTCAAGTACCTAGGAGTCTTGTTCACGAGTGGGGGAAGAGTGGATCGTGAGATCGACAGGCGGATCGGTGCGGCGTCTTCAATAATGCGGACGTTGTACCGATCCGTTGTGGTGAAGAAGGAGCTGAGCCGGAAGGCAAAGCTCTCAATATACCGGTCAATCTACGTTCCCATCCTCACCTATGGTCATGAGCTTTGGGTCATGACCGAAAGGATAAGATCACGGGTACAAGCGGCCGAAATGAGTTTCCTCCGCCGGGTGGCGGGGCTCTCCCTTAGAGATAGGGTGAGAAGCTCTGTCATCCGGGAGGAACTCAAAGTAAAGCCGCTGCTCCTTCACATCGAGAGGAGCCAGATGAGGTGGTTCGGGCATCTGGTCAGGATGCCACCCGAACGCCTCCCTAGGGAGGTGTTTAGGGCACGTCCAAGCGGTAGGAGGCCACGGGGAAGACCCAGGACACGTTGGGAAGACTATGTCTCCCGGCTGGCCTGGGAACGCCTCGGGATCCCCCGGGAAGAGCTAGACGAAGTGGCTGGGGAGAGGGAAGTCTGGGTTTCCCTGCTTAGGCTGTTGCCCCCGCGACCCGACCTCGGATAAGCGCAAGATGATGGATGGATGGATGGCATTGACCCAAAATACAAATTAGATTTTTTTCCCCATTTGTATTACGCTTTGGTGTGGTATTGTGTTTGGTCGTGACCCCAGGATGCAGAGACACAGGCGAAATGCAGGCAAAATGTATTGAATAGTGTAAGTGTACAAACAAAGAAAACCAGTCACAGGAAGCATAGAGCAAGCTATGCAGAGGAAAGGGCTGCCATAAAAAAAAAGCCTACTGATTGGCAAACAGGAACATGTGTGCCCTGACTCCTGATTGCCAATCAGGGACGGGTGAAGTAATGGAGAAAAAGGGGGCAAAGAGAAACAGAAATGGAAACATAAATTAGGGCGTTGTACAGGAAGTAAAAAATATATACCAAAAAGAATACATTATCATGATAAATGATTTTCTCTCCATCGTACAAACTTCAATTTGCATCTGTTCACTGTGATTAACATGAGTACTCATCTTGCTGTGAAGACTCTTGAACAGAACAAAGGAGTGTGTGAAAACACAAACAAATACACAAGTCATTTCTTCTGACATAATGTCGTAATATTATGTGTGAGTGTATGTGCAACAGCTTATAAACTGGTTATACATGTATTGTAGTGAGGGCATTAATGCAAGGCCATTCTGGATGACATAAGAGAGTATTTTAATTGTGTCTTGTGTTTCTTCTGTTTTCAAATGATTGCACCAGATTCTTGCTGATGGTCATTCTAATCTTGCGCAGGTCTACAATCTTGTCTCTGAGGTTCTTTGGTCACTATTTGGGTGGTGGAGATATTTAAATAAAGAAGACTGATCTGTTCAGTTTCTTAATGATAGATCTGTAACGATTGCGAGGCATCGTAATGTGGGTTCGTTCTCTCGTGGATGCAGTGGGGTACGGACACAGTGTGAAGGTAAGGAATAAATATTTTATTTAAAATTAAAACAGACTATGAACAGAAAAACTTGCACAAGGCACAAAAGGCAAAACAAAACTACTAGCATGGGAGCTGGAGGAGCAAAGGCTTAGCGCGGAAGCTAGCAAGTACAGATCTGGAAACAGAGTCGTCACTGTTTTGAAACACAAATTAGGAAGCAAGGTCGAATGACCGAAGGAGGCAGGCTTAAATCAGGACAGTAATTACAAAAACAGGTGTGCGTCCGGAAACAAGTGGCAGGTGAAACTAATAAGTAACTATGGTGACAGAACAAACCAGGAACTAAGGAAGTCAAACACTAACAGAACACAATACAAAAAGACTCAAAACCTGAACATAATGTGATACGGGCAGCTGATCATAACAAGATCATTGTTATATTTGAGATATTAAGAGAAAGAGACTGTTGTATTTTGTATTTAAATCATGATAATGAGTTGGAATAAGGGATACTTACGACCGTGAATGTGTTTCATGGGCACAGAAAAGCTGTGTTGTCAAAATACTTGCCTGCTAGAGGATCAAATAAATATCTTAATGTTAACAAAATAATAACTATTTTATTTTCCCCCAGGATTTCCTGGGGCTATTCCTTCAGTCACTCTTTTAAGTTAACTGATGGACTCTGTCTACCAGTACCACATTTTAATTAAACCTTGTTAATTAAAGCAGCCTTGGCAAAAATGATGGACTCACCAGCCTTGGAAGATGTTCAACCATTCAGTTTTGTAGAAAAAAGTAGATAACAGACATGACACACAACTATAGTAATTTCAAATGGCAACATTCTGGCTTTAAGAAACACTAAACGAAATCAAAATAAGTAATTGTGGTAGTCAGTAACAGTTGGTGTATACCATATATACCAAGTACTAAGTTATTAATTATTTCATTTAATACTCCCAGTATTTTTTTGGTACCATTTCCTAATTAAGTCGGTTCAGAATTATCCTTAAGATCCTGGACAAATGAAACGACTGGCGTTTTTTTTTTTTTTAATCCAGCTGACCATCTTAATTATGACACACTGTCACATTGAAAGGATGCACTGTGTTTCCCACAACGTGAATATGTCAAGGTAACATGCAAAGTTCCAAAGGGTCTGGTTCTTGGTCCTGCACTCTCCAACACACATATACAGTGTTCGTTTTCACTGTTATGCTGATGACACCCAACTCTACATGCCCCTAAAGCTGACCAACACGCCAGATTGCAGTCACTCGGAGGCGTGTCTTAATGATACTAAACAATGGATGTCCAGCAACTTCCTGCATCTTAAAGGCCTACTGAAACCCACCACGCAATCTGATAGTTTATATATCAATGATGAAATATTAACATTGCAACACATGCCAATACGGCCTTTTTAGTTTACTAAATTGCAATTTTTAATTTTCCGGGAGTTTCGTCTTGAAAACGTTGTGTAACGATGACGTGTACGCAAGACGTCACAGGTTTTTAGGAAGTATGAGTGCTGCACACACAGCTAAATGTCGTCTGCTTTAACGGCATAATTATACAGTATTTTGGAGATCTGTGTTGCTGAATCTTTTGCAATTTGTTCAATTAATATCGGAGAAATCAGAGTAGCAAGATGGAGCTGGGAAGCTTTAGCCTTTAGCCACACAAACACACGGTGATTAATTTTTTTTAAATTCCTGGAGGTGAAAATTTACTATGGATCAGAGCGCGGTCAAGCGACCATGAAACACGACGGAATGTCAACCAGCAGGTTTCGGTGAGAAAATCGTGGTTAAAAAGTCAGTTCTTACCGGAGAAAAGCTGAGCTTGTGCCGTCCATAGCTGCCGTCGACTCTCCTGAGACATTGGCGTCAAGACACCTGTGGACGTACAGCTCCGACTGTCAGGAACTATTTAACTCATTAAAACACTAGCAACACAATAGAAAGATAAGGGATTTCCCAGAATGATCCTAGTAAATGTGTCTAAAAACATCGGAATCCATCCCAATGCAATCGTGTTTTATTTATTTTTTTACTTTTTTTTTTTTTTTCCTAGTCCGTCGCTATCAATATCCTCAAACACAAATCTTTTATCCTCGCTGAAATTAATGGGGAAATTGTCGTTTTCTCGGTCCAAATAGCACTTTTTGTTGGAGGTTCACGTTATAAACAATGTGAATATGTGAGGAGCTATCAAACATGTGACGTCATCGTCTGCAACTTCCCGTAGAGGCAGGGCTTTTGTTTTAGCACCGAAAGTTGCGAACTTTATCGCGGATGTTCTCTACTAAATCCTTTCAGCAAAAATATGGCAATATCGCGAAATGATAAAGTATGACACATAGAATGGACCTGCTATCCCCGTTTAAATAAAAAAAATCTCATTTCAGTAGGCCTTTAAAGTACAAGTAGAATGGAAAAAACAAGATGACTTTTGTGGAGGGGGGCATGGCTTGCAGGCCTGCCGCGGAGCGAGGTGTGCAAGGACCGCCCTTGAAGACATCGACAGATGAGTAGATGGCCCAGTTGGGGCTTGTTATCTAATCACCTGTCACCTTTATTAGCAGCAGCCGGAACGAGACAAAGGGTTGGAGTTGGTAGTTGGAGCCAGAAAGACACACACACAAAGAAACTGAGAGAGGAAACACAGACACGCCTGACTGAAAAGTCCTGAGCACTTGTGTGTATGAGAATAAATAGACTGTATTCAAAGTGTCTACTGGGCTCACAAAGATCTCTCGGCCAGGAGAACCCCTGACAAGAGGGAAACCTCCACAACTTTATATGCTTAATTGTGTTTTATTGTATCCATTAAACCCTATCCAATCGTATTTACAATCTGCAACGTATGTGAAAATATTGTCTAAATATCCCACAAGTTCAGACGGACATTTTGAATAATCCGCTCCAAATATCTTCGGCAATTATTGAAGACTCGAGGTCGGATGATGTCAGGATGGGAACGTTTCTGCTCTCTAACCATACCAATAGATCAGTCATACTGGAAATATCCAAACATTGGAAAGAGATTTGCTGTCTATCATTCATAATCTTTATGTAAGACAAGAACACATATGCTTGGCTTTTGTTAGGCATTCAAAATCTTAAATAATTAGCTAACAATTAAGTCAACAGATTGAGGGTTCTCTATTGCGCCAACTACACCCTCTAAAAAACATCCAGAAAGTGCCAACAAGCGAGAGTGGAAATTGTACAGTAAGTGTTTGTTTGTATTTTCAGCACCTAGCAATGCTGATGCTATGGTGTTTCAAAAAATGGAACATCCATTTAGCACTTGGCTTCTAAAACTTATTGCTCATCCTCCTTGTGTTCAGGCTCAAAAATGTGAGTTTCTGGATAATCATTTGTCTCAAAGTAACCATTGTTGACTCTCACAAAGTCTGGTTGATTAGCAATGTTGTTGATGGGAAAGGGGTCTGTGGTTCCTAACTCAATGTCGCGGATCACGTGACTGGCTTGCTCATTATCTCTTTAAATGGCTCGGGAATCTCAGTGAGATCGATACTATTTTGATCATGAGCATACAAAGGCAACTTGCTTTTCCATTCTACTGGTACTTTAAGGCGAAAAAAATGGAAATGTTGATGAGTACTTGAAAAACAGGTGTTGATAAAAGACTTCCGTGTTGCAAGATGTTCCATGATGTCGGTGGAGTACAACTAACCTGATTCTCACCAGATCCTTGAAGTTTGCTGAGCTCCACACAAGGGTCTGGGCTCGAAGAAATTGCAAAATCCATCCATCCATCCATTTTCTGCCGCTTATTCCCTTTGGGGTCACGGGGGGCGCTGGTGCCTATCTCAGTTACAATTGGGCGGAAGGCGGAGTACACCCTGGACAAGTCGCCACCTCATCGCAGGGCATTGCAAACTCCTTTAGCAAAAAATAATGAACCAATCAGGATTGCTGGGCGGGATTACATCGACGTGACGTAGCGCCGAAGCGACTGTGAGGAGTGAAGTGAAATATATATTTATATAGCGCTTTTCTCTGGTAACTCAAAACACTTTTACAAAGTGAAACCCAATATCTAAGTTACATTTAAACAAGTGTGGGTGGCACTGGGAGCAGGTGGGTAAAGTGTCTTGCCCAAGGACACAATGGCAGTGACTTGGATGGCGGAAGCGGGGATCGAACCTGGAACCCTCAAGTTGCTGGCACGGCCACTCTACCAACCGAGTTATATCGGAGTCGTGTGCTGACATTGATTCTGCTATTGCAATTTTTTTGTTGAATCTATCAAATATTAATTCTTTAAGGGATCAACAAAGAAAAATGTTTAAGGCATTTATTGGTGGCAAGGATGTTTTGGCTCTTCTTCAGATCGGGTCTGGATTTCCCAACGTCGCTCTCCTCAGCGTCACAGGTTGATTTGGATGTGAGTGGTTGAAAGAGCACGTCATTTAAGATAACGGACAAGTGGTTTATCCAATCACATTAATTTTTTTTTTTTTACTAGGCCCCGCCTTCTGAAACACATCTCCTATTGAGAACTCCCAGATCCTTGTGTGGACCTCAGCGAACTACAAGGATTTGGCCAGAGACCAAAATGCTGATCATTTTTTTTTCTTCCTATCTTTATTAACAGGGCAACACGGTGAAAGAGGGGTTAGTAAATGTGCCTCACAATACAAAGGTCTTGAGTCGTCCTGAGTTCAATCCTGGGTTTGGGATCTTTCTGTGTGGAGTTTGCATGTTCTCCCCGTGACTGCGTGGGTTCCCTCCGGGTACTCCGGCTTCCTCTCACCTCCAAAGACATGCACCTGGGAATAGGTTGATTGGCAACACTAAATGGTCCCTAGTGTGTGAATGTGAGTGTGAATGTTGTCTGTCTATCTGTGTTGGCCCTGCGAAGAAGTGGCAACTTGTCCAGGGTGTACCCAGCCTTCCGCCCGAATGCAGCTGAGATAGGTTCCAGCACCCCCCGCAACCTCAAAAGGGACAAGTGGTAGAAAATGGATGGATCCTTATTAACACCAATTACATATGGTACCGATACGAGTACCATCGATTAGTATTATTGAAATCGGCATTGGCAACCTTGTTGTTTTCTGTTTCGGGGCCAATGACAGCTTTCGTTTAGCATTTCTGTATTTATATCCCATTTCCTTTAAACAGTTTTTAACAGTTAAGTCACAGATGGTGATTCCAGTTTCCTCCCATTTGTTCTTTAATACTTTTTCTTTGCATTTTTAGTTTTCAAGACATACTGCTTTAATTTCCTGCCTTGACACTTGGATGTTTTCCCTGGTTTGCCTTTTACAACCTTCCCACGTTGTTTGTACTTGGTCCAGATTTTAGAGACGCCTAAATGAGAACAATAAACATATGTTGTAATATCGTGTGATGATTTGCCTTCTTGAAGTACTGTGATAATCCTCTCATTTGTTTCAATTAACATCTCTCCCGCTGGAGCCATGATTCATGTTAGTGCACCTGGCGCAACAGCTCTCCAAGGTGTAAACACTCATTTTTAACTGCAGACTAATGAACAGCTTTAATCTGATGCAGGTGTTAGCTTTGGAAATGAACATTTACAGGGTAAGTCCATCAGTTTCTCTCAGAATTGAGTGATTCCATATTTTTTCACTCTCTTCCATCTAAAACTGCAACTGTTATTGACAACCACCATTTATATTCTTGTTTTCATTTTGTTTTCCTAATGTCAGAATGTTGCCATTTGAAACCACTATTGTTGTGTGTTATGTCTGTTATCAGTTTTTTTCCTATAAATTCAAACAATTGAATAAATATCCTCCGTGTCTTCTGATGTCATATATTTTTCTACGGGTTGTATACCCAGACGTAACTGCATATTATTGTTATGAATATGGTAGATTACGTGCTGTCAGTCAGAAATCAACAACGGATAATCAATGATGTTGTGAGTGTGTAGTATGTGGATTTACTTGCCAGCTACTTCTTTGGTGATTTATGTGAACAGACAGCGTTAAAGGTCTACTGAAATGAGATTTTCTTATTTAAACGGGGATAGAAGGTCCATTCTATGTGTCATACTTGATAATTTCACGATATTGCCATATTTTTGCGGAAAGGATTTAGTAGAGAACATCCACGATAAAGTTCGCAACTTTTGGTGCTAACAGAAAAGCCCTGCGTTTACCGGAAATCGCAGACGATGACGTCACATGTTGATGGCTCCTCACTTCCTCACATTGTATTTAATGGGAGCCTCCAACAAAAACAGCTATTCGGACTGAGAAAACGACAATTCCCCCAATAATTTGAGCAAAGATGAAAGATTCGTGTTTGAGGATATTGATAGCGACGGACTAAGAAAAAAAAAAAAAAAAAAAACGCGATTAAATTGTGAGCGATTCAGATGTTTTTAGACACATTTACTAGGATAATTCTGGGAAATCCCTTATCTTTCTATTGTGTTGCTAGTGTTTTAGTGAGTTTAATAATACCTGATAGTCGGAGGGGTGTGTCCACGAGTGTGTTTACGCGCAGTGTCTCAGGGAAGTTGACGGCAGCTTTATGGGCGGCACAAGCTCAGCTGATCTCCGGTAAGAAGCGACTTTTTACCACAATTTTCTCACCGAAATCTGCTGGTTGACATTCGGTCGGGATCCATGTTCGCTGTGATCCATAGTAAAGTTTCACCTCCGGGAATTTTAAACAAGGAATCACCGTGTGTTTGTGTGGCTAAAGGCTAAAGCTTCCCAACTCCATCTTTCTACTTTGACTTCTCCAATATTAATTGAACAAATTACAAAATATTCAGCAACACAGATCTCCAAAATACTGTGTTATTATGCTGTTAAAGCAGACGACTTTTAGCTGTGTGTGTGTGCAGCGCTCATATTTCCTAACAGCCTGTGACATCACGTGTATACGTCATCATTACGCAACGTTTTCAAGAAGAAACTCCCGGGAAATTTTAAATTGCAATTCAGTAAACTAAAAAGGCCGTATTGGCATGTGTTGCAATGTTAATATTTCATCATTGATATATAAACTATTGGACTGCGTGGTGGGTAGTAGTGGGTTTCAGTAGGCCTTTAAGTCAGAATTACGGTTCATGGTTCATAGTTTGTTAACTGAGCCATTGCAGGGGGAAGTCGCTTGTCTGCTTCAATGCTCGTTGGAATTTTAGAAACTAGCATGTTGACATTTTGGGTTGGTTGTGGCAGGGCTTTATCAGAAACTCTCAATGCACATTGCAAAAATTTCATATTTGCATTTAATTTTTTGGCGGTTACCAGCATGCTGCACATTACTGAAATTAATATGTGCTTTTATTTCCTTGGATACACATATGATATGATGAGGTTCCAGCAATGATTGGTACCAAATTCCTTCCGAAATGACCACAGAAAATTGTCTTTGGGAAACTTACTGTTGTTTTTATTTTATTGCTACTGATTGCTGAATATTATTCATTGGACAAGACCATTTCATGAGACATGGGAGTTTCTCATGTTGGATACTTTCAAGTTTATGAACTTGATGAGCCAGTTCTTTGCTCGTCTTCAATTTTATTCAGTGAGTTGAGTCATATGTCTTCGGCTCCACTTTTATACTCCTCTGACGTTCATTCAAAGGAAAATGACAGCGAGATGATATTTAGGTTCTATGTAAGGGCCCTATTGAAATTGTTGTTTTTTCTTCTATACCAGGGGTCCCCAAACTTTTTGACTCAGAGGCCGCATTGGATTAAAAAAAATTGGCCGGGGCCTGGGTTTTATATACATACATATATACTGTTTATGTATATATATATATATATATATATATATATATATAGATAGTGACATCATTGTCCTTGGAATATATATATATATATATATACACACACACAGGTGCTGGTCATATTATTAGAATATCATTAAAAAGTTGATTTACTTCCTTAATTCCATTTAGAAAGTCAAACTTGTAGAATGTATACATTCATTCCAAACAGACTGATACATTTCAAGTGTTTTTTGCCAAAAAGGAGATGATTATAGCTGACAACCAATGAAAACCCTAAATTCAACATCTCAGAAAATTAAAATATGGTGAAAATGTCAGATATTGAAGACACCTGGTGCCACACTCTAATTAGCTAACTAACTCAAAACACCTGGAAAAGCCTTTAAATGGTCTCTCGTTTTGATTCTGTATGACACACAATCATGGGGAAGAATGCTGACTTGACAACTGTCCAAAAGATGACCATTGATACTTTAAAGAAGGAGGGCAAGACACAAAAGGTCATTGCCAAAGAGGTTGGATGTTCCCAGAGCTCTGTGTCCAAGCACATTAATAGAGAGGCGAAGGGAAGACAAAGATGTGGGAGAAAAAAGTGTACAAGCAAGAGGGATAACCGCGCCCTGGAGAGGATTGTCAAACAAAACCGATTCAAAAATGTGGGGTAGATCCACAAAGAGTGGACTGCAGCTGGAGTCAGTGCTTCAAGAACCACCACGCACCGACATATGCAAGATATGGGCTTCAGCTGTCGCATTCCTTGTGTAAAGCCACTCTTGAATAAGAGAGAACGTCAAAAGCGTCTTGCCTGGGCTCAAGACAAAAAGGACTGGACTGCTGCTGAGTGGTCCAAAGTTATGTTTTCAGATGAAAGTAAATGTTGTATCTCCTTTGGAAATCAAGGTCCCAGAGTCTGGAGGAACACAGGAGAGGCACAGAATCCACGTTGCCTGAAGTCCAGTGTCAAATTTCCACAATCGGTAATGGTCTGGGGTGCCATGTCATCTGCTGGTGTTGGTCCACTGTGTTTCCTGAGGTCTAGGGTCAATGCAGCAGTCTACCAGGAAGTTTTAGAACACTTTATGCTGCCTGCCGCAGACCAATTTTATGGAGGTGAAGATTTAATTTTCCAACATGACTTGGCACCTGCACACAGTGCCAAATCTACCAGTACCTGGTTTAAGGACCATGGTATCCCTGTTCTTGATTGGCCTGCAAACTCACCTGACCTTAACCCCATAGAAAACCTATGGGGTATTGTGAAGCGGAAGATGTGAGATGCCAGACCCAACAATGCTGAAGAGCTGAAGGCCACTATTAAAGCAACCTGGGCTCTCATAACACCTGAGGAGTGCAACAGACTGATCGACTCCATGCCACGCCGTATTGCTGCAGCAATTCAGGCGAAAGGAGCTGCAACTAAGTATTGATTGCCGTAGATGCTAAAAATTTCCATGTTCATACTTTTCAGTTGGCCCACATTTCTAAAAAATATTTTTTGCTACTAGTCCTAACTAGTATTCTAATTTTCTGATATACTGAATTTGGGATTTTAAGTAGTCGTCAGTAGTAATCATCAACATTTAAAGAAATAAACATTTCAAATATATCACTATGTGTGTAATGAATTGTATAATATGTAAGTTTCACGTTCTGAATATAATTACTGAAATAAATCAACTTTTTCATGATATTCTAATAATATGAACAGCACCTGTATATACATGTATATATATATATATATATATATATATATATATATATATATATATATATATATATATTTTCCAAGCACGATGATGTCACATTATCGGGGAAATGCATTTTTAGACAACATTATTTGCCTGAGTGGCTAGGAGACCCTGAGAGTAACAACTGGTAGAAAATGGATTGGAAAGGACTGATTTTTTAAAATATTAATAGTAATTAAAAAAAATACATAAAAAAAAAAAGTATACTTTTTTAACTTGGGACTTCCCAGGGGCCGGATTTTTGACACTGGCGGGCCGAATCCGTAGTTTGGGGACCCGTGTTCTAACCGTTTGGATGCCATTATTTTGCAGCAGCGTCAGGCATGACAACATATTTTATTAAAATTAGGGTTCTCACCTTTAAAATGAGAAAAATGACCATTATCACGTATCAACACAAAAATCGCAGGAGACGGCTTTCATGGCAGGACCTACGTAAAAGTCTCAGGAACCCATACCTGAAAACGACCAGGAAGACGGCCATCTTGTTTTTTGTTTTCCATTTTTCAACGAAAAAAAAGGGTCGCACGTCAAAGAAATCCCCCGAGGTGCTTTGACCAAATGAGTCGCGGTTAAAATTACTGATACAACTCATTCAGGCGATAATAAATTGTGAACTAATTTTCCTGCGCCTTAAGATGTGGGCGTGGCATGGGACCAAAAATTGCTTCGATGATTCGCCACAAAGCATGAAACATTAATATGTTGACTCCACAAATTCAGATATTTGGTAGAAATGATGATGATGACACCCGAAGTGCCCGATGGGTCAGAACCTGTTTAAAACTCCTCCCAGTGGTTGGAGCCGAGAGGCGAAAATTGCCTGACACCATCACCGATATAAGTGCCATGGTTGCACTTTAGCTTGTCAGAGACGATACTAAACTGATGAGTGTTGATAAATGTTTTGCAAATGACAGAATGTGGGTGTGTCACGGCGCCAAACTTCGATCTGATGGTTTGCCACAAAACACGAAACGTTAATAACTCGGCTCAAACTCAGATCTCGATCCTAATTTGCAGGAAGGATGATGACAACCTGAAGTGCCCAATGGGTCGGTACTGTCACGTGTACGCGGCGCACTTGCTGCGCGGAGTTGCCACCTCATGGATGCACACGACCAGTCAGGCAGGAGTGCAGGTAAGAACTTGATTTTTGATAAAACAACAGAACACTGACACAAAATGACAAAATAAAGCACGTGCCTACGCACGGGAAGCTAAAGCTAAAACTTAGCAGGAGACTAAAGTACAAAACAAAAGACGGAACTTAACACAAAAGAAACTCTAAGACAGGATACTAACCGTGACTTGTTGCGTGAAACAAACAATGGACCAAGGACGAAGTAAGGAATAACGCAGGCTTATATACTCAAACAATAATTAGAACACAGGTGTGCTTGACGCCAGAGCAGGTGAACAAATGACAAAACCATGGAAACGAGACAAAACAGGAAGTGCACAAAAACAAGGATCTGCCGAGTCTAGAACTAAACATGATTAGAACCTATAAACAACAAAACAATAAACGATCCGCATAGCGGACCATGACAGGTACCTGTTCATAGCTATTTTTTTTGGGCCGAGCCTAGTGGCGAAAACTGTCCCACACCATCACAAAGCTAACTGTCATTTCTGCAATTTAGGTGACCAGAGCCTGATTATAAAATGATGGCTGATGATGAATTGGAAACATTTTTTGCTTATGAAAAAATGCGGGCGTGAGATGGTGCCAAACTTTGATCTATTGGTTCGCCACAAAACTTAAAATGTTAATAACTCAGATCCACAAATTCATATCCTGAGCATTTTTGGTGGAAATGATGTTGAGGACGTCCTGAAGTGCCCGATATGCACAAGAAAGGATGGGGCGAGGTACACCCCTTTGTCCACAACTGTGTGAGCAAATAGTGAAACAGTTTAAGGACAACGTTTCTCAAAGTGCAATTGCAAGAAATTTAGGGATTTCAACATCTGCACTCCATAATATCATCAAAATAGATAGATAGATAGTACTTTATTGAATCCTTCAGGAGAGTTCCTTCAGGAAAAAAAAAAAAAAAATTGTTCAGAAAATCTGGAAAAATCACTCCACGTAAGCCGCATGGCCGGAAACTAACATTGAGTATTCTACATTGTTTCATCCTGACCAAAGGGGAAGCGAACCATCCAGACTGTTATCAACGCAAAGTTCAAAAGCCAGCATCTGTGATGGTATGGGGGTGTATTAGTGCCCAAGGCATGGGTAACTTACACATCTGTGAAGGCACCATTAATGCTGAAAGGTACATACAGGTTTTGGAACAACATATTTTGTCATCCAAGCAACGTTATCATGGACGCCCTTGCTTATTTCAGAAAGACAATGCCAAGCCACGTTCAGCACGTGTTACAACAGCGTAGCTTGATAAAAAAAGAGTACGCGTACTTTCCTGGCCCACCTGCAGTCCAGGCCTGTCTCCCATCGAAAATGTGTGGCGCATTATGAAGCGTAAAATACGACAGCGGAGAACCCGGACTGTTGAACGACTGAAGCTCTACATAAAACAAGAATGGGAAAGAATTCCCCAGTGGGCACAGAGACGTTTAATTAACGTTGAAACAACGTTACTTTCCCGTGTTGAAACAACGTTCGATTTGGGTTGAAAATGAAAGTTGGATCAACATTTAAATACAGACGTTGAATCAACGTCAATGTTTCAATGTTGAGTCAACTTTCAGTTTCTACCTAACAGAGACGTTTAATCAACGTTGAAACAACGTTACTTTCCCGTGTTGAAATAACGTTGGATTTGGGTTGAAAATGAAAGTTGGATCAACGTTTAAATACCGACGTTGAATCAACGTCAATGTTTCAACGTTGATTCAACTTTCAGTTTCTACCTAACAGAGACGTTTAATCAACGTTGAAACAACGTTACTTTCCTGTGTTGAAATAACGTTGGATTTGGGTTGAAAATTAAAGTTGGATCAACGTTTAAATACCGACGTTGAATCAAGGTCAATGTTTCAACGATGATTCAACTTTCAGTTTCTACCTAACAGAGACGTTTAATCAACGTTGAAACAACGTTACTTTCCCGTGTTGAAATAACGTTGGATTTGGGTTGAAAATGAAAGTTGGATCAACGTTTAAATACCGACGTTGAATCAACGTCAATGTTTCAACGTTGATTCAACTTTCAGTTTCTACCTAACAGAGACGTTTAATCAACGTTGAAACAACGTTACTTTCCTGTGTTGAAATAACGTTGGATTTGGGTTGAAAATTAAAGTTGGATCAACGTTTGAATACCGACGTTGAATCAAGGTCAATGTTTCAACGATGATTCAACTTTCAGTTTCTACCTAACAGAGACGTTTAATCAACGTTGAAACAACGTTACTTTCCCGTGTTGAAATAACGTTGGATTTGGGTTGAAAATGAAAGTTGGATCAACGTTTAAATACCGACGTTGAATCAACGTCAATGTTTCAACGTTGATTCAACTTTCAGTTTCTACCTAACAGAGACGTTTAATCAACGTTGAAACAACGTTACTTTCCTGTGTTGAAATAACGTTGGATTTGGGTTGAAAATTAAAGTTGGATCAACGTTTAAATACCGACATTGAATCAACGTCAATGTTTCAACGATGATTCAACTTTCAGTTTCTACCTGACAGAGACGTTTAATCAACGTTGAAACAACGTTACTTTCCAGTGTTGAAATAAAGTTGGATTTGGGTTGAAAATGAAAGTTGGATCAACGTTTAAATACCGACGTTGAATTAACGTCAATGTTTCAACGTTGATTCAACTTTCAGTTTCTACCTAACAGAGACGTTTAATCAACGTTGAAACAACGTTACTTTCCCGTGTTGAAATAACGTTGGATTTGGGTTGAAAATGAAAGTTGGATCAACGTTTAAATACTGACGTTGAATCAACGTCAATGTTTCAACGTTGATTCAACTTTCAGTTTCTACCTAACAGAGACGTTTAATCAACGTTGAAACAATGTTACTTTCCCGTGTTGAAATAACGTTGGATTTGGGTTGAAAATGAAAGTTGGATCAACGTTTAAATACCGACGTAGAATCTACGTCAATGTTTCAACGTTGATTCAACTTTCAGTTTCAACCTAAGATCAACCAACCAATTATCAACGTAATATCAACCAATATATAAATATAATTAAAGACAACAAAACATAGTGCATATATAGCTCCAGGCTGAATCCTGTCAATGCAAAATTAAAATTAAGTACAAAGAAAATGGAGAATGTCAATCGATATAATTATTTATTTAGCCTGTGATGCCCATCTTATTCCTCCCTTCTGTCCAGGGGCATATTTCAGTTGATTTTTTATGGCATCATGGACCATCGTTTCGGTCCCCTTCTGGGTATCCAAGACACTAGCTGTAAACAGGCAAAAAGAATACAAATTAATTAAGGGTGCATGTGATTTACCCCAATCAAGTTAATGTAATTATTAAACACACACACAAACTCACCTGTGACTAAATCGAGCAGCTTTGTCTTGGCAAAGCTATTTTTTTCCCCCTCTCCCCTTCATGTTCAGATTGGACATTAATTCATTTGTCATGAGCCTGAAATTGAACACGCAAGTCATACATGCAGCCCAAAAAGTACGGAATTTTGCATTATTATAATTCCCGATCTAGCACTCATAGATTAGAATTTGGGTCTTACATCGCCTATTTTTAATATATATAAAGAGAAAGAGGAAAATACCTGTCCATGATGGTGCTTAAACAGCTCTTTAAGTCATATCCACCAATCTTTGAGAGCCTGGCTGTCTGCAAATATACAAGAGAATGTGTTTAGCATACACTGGGGGAAGGGGCTGGCAAACACATACATATACATTCAAGTATAGGGTCTGTTTTATTTACACGTGTTTTATCTACACGATTTCATAACCTGAAATTTCTATCTAAATACAATAAATTTCCGATGTAAAAACAGCTACACAATTATAATGTTATAATTACTTACCAGCAAATCTTTCTTGCTTGGTTGAGTTTTTATCAACTCGTCAAGGTCGAGTAGTTCCTCCACTGTCTCCAATTTCTGCACACGGAAGGACAGTTTTATAAAAAAATTATCCTTTTTGGTATCATATGTATCATAGCAAGTGTACTGTGTCGTTCCATATGCATAAACTGAAATCATTGGTACATTGCCTTGCATTAACGTTCTGCTTTTCAATTACCGGTTGTGGTACATGTACATAGACTTAGGGGTGGACCAGATGAAACGTGGGGGAGGGTATGTTTTTTTTTGGAAAAAAAGAGATTGTTTAGCAAAAACTGAAAAATAAATAGTTTGTTCTCCTGACGTATATATATATATATATATATATATATATATATATATATAAAAAAAAGTTTGCTCCGGTAAGCTCTGCAAAAAAAAAAGTTGGTTGCCTTCTCGTGCCGAGAGAAAAAACTTTGTACCCCCCAAAAATTTCTGCGCTCCGAGCAGTCTTTTATTGTCAATCATAAAACATCTTTCAACAAAATCTGTCTGGATATTTTATTGTGATATATTTTAGTATACATGTTGGCCAACAGGTCAACAGTGAAACCATTTGGAAGTTTCAATACTTGACAAAACCTCTTGTAATAACAGTATTGGCCTTATCAGTAAAATAAAAAAATAAGTAAAGATCATAGCATTTAATATTATATGGATCCTTTTATGGGCGACCCGTGGACCTGCCTTTTGAGACAAAGCCTTGCTAACAAATCAAACTAATTAAAAAGTACCTGTACTTAAAATAAACTGGCAACATTTTAAATAAACATTAAAATGAGCCAGAAAAACCTAACTGCCATCCAGACAAGTGTTTTGAAGATCAAAATCAAGAGGAAGTAAATTAATACAGTGACTGGCACGGCTGTAAAGGGTACAGAACCAAAAAAAAATTGTTTGTTTTGTGTTAGCCTGGAAAAACAATTTTTTGCTTTTGGGCAGGTGGGGGAAAAAAATGTTGTCTGCTTGGGGAGAAAAAAAGAGTTTGCTCAGGTCAAAATAAACGTTTTCCTGCAACCCTCTTGTGAAAGGGCCAAAATTATATCGATATAAATAACCAGTATTATCTCAAGGTACAAACCTGAATCTTTATGGACATCGATGGTTTTCTTCGCAGTGAAATAGTTCGATTTCCAATTCAAATCTTCGCTCTTAGACTTGCTTGCTGGACTGGAAAGGAAGTACTTCAGCACGCATGCGCACAAGCTTGGCTTTTAGTTCACGCTGCCATCAAGCAGCGGTTTTGTTGAAAACTGTCGCAAATGGCCGATGCGCGCAGAATGTTTGGCAAGTTGAATTGTACACGTTGAAATGACGTTGAAAAGACGATCTCCCCCAATGATGAAAACAAACCAGATTTGCAACATATGGTGTGGTGGGGTCAGTTGGTTGTGATTTGGTCGGGATATGGTTGAGTGACGTCGCGACGTATTTTCAACCTCACCTCGACGTTGAACTAAGGACGGGTGCCCACTGGGTCCACTTCAAAGTTTCAACAATTAGTTTCCTCAGTTCCCAAACGTTTATTGAGTGTTGTTAAAAGAAAAGGTGACGTAACACAGAGGTGAACATGCCCTTTCCCAACTACTTTGGCACGTGTTGCAGCCATGAAATTCTAAGTTATTTATTATTTGCAAAAAAAAATAAAGTTTATGAGTTTGAACATCAAATATGTTGTCTTTGTAGTGCATTCAATGAATATGGGTTGAAAAGGATTTGCAAATCATTGTATTCTGTTTATATTTATAACTAACACAGTTTCCCAACTCATATGGAAACGGGTTTTTTTATTTTAACTTTCATAACGTCCTTCCACATGCTACGATCTTCCTGAAATTTTTATAGTAGTTCGGGGTGATGGGTGGGATGTAACTGCATGACTGCAGCACAATTATTGGCCCCTTTGTGGTGGAAAATAATAACAGTCCAGTCCAGTGCCAGCCGACTCGCGTGAACGCTGTGGTGCAATGGGGGCCAGGGCCCGTTCAACACTGCTCACAGCTTTCTTTTTTTTTTTTACTAGAATCACAGGCAGAAAGAGTAACTCTGATTATGTTAGGAGAACAACATAACAGTGAAACGTTATAAATCTGGTTATTATCTTTGACCCAACTCTCTCCTTTGAGTCACACATTAAAAGCGTTACTAAAACGGCCTTCTTTCATCTCCGTAATATCGCAAAAATTCGCTCCATTTTGTCCACTAAAGACGCCGAGATCATTATCCATGCGTTTGTTACGTCTCGTCTCGATTACTGTAACGTATTATTTTCGGGTCTCCCCATGTCTAGCATTAAAAGATTACAGTTGGTACAAAATGCGGCTGCTAGACTTTTGACAAGAACAAGAAAGTTTGATCACATTACGCTTATACTGGCTCACCTGCACTGGCTTCCTGTGCACTTAAGATGTGACTTTAAGGTTTTACTACTTACGTATAAAATACTACACGGTCTAGCTCCATCCTATCTTGCCGATTGTATTGTACCATATGTCCCGGCAAGAAATCTGCGTTCAAAAGACTCCGGCTTATTAGTGATTCCTAAAGCCCCAAAAAAGTCTGCGGGCTATAGAACGTTTTCCGTTCGGGCTCCAGTACTCTGGAATGCCCTCCCGGTAACAGTTCGAGATGCTACCTCAGTAGAAGCATTTAAGTCTCACCTTGAAACTCATCTGTATACTGTAGCCTTTAAATAGACCTCCTTTTTAGACCAGTTGATCTGCCGCTTCTTTTCTGTTTTCTCCTATGTTCCCCCCCCCCCTTGTGGAGGGGGTCCGGTCTAATGACCATGGATGAAGTACTGGCTGTCCAGAGTCGAGACCCAGGATGGACCGCTCGCCTGTGTATCGGTTGGGGACATCTCTACGCTGCTGATCCGCCTCCGCTTGGGATGGTTTCCTGTGGACGGGACTCTCGCTGCTGTGTTGGAGCCACTATGGATTGAACTTTCACAGTATCATGTTAGACCCGCTCGACATCCATTGCTTTCGGTCCCCTAGAGGGGGGGGGGGGGGGGGGGGGGGGGGGGGTTGCCCACTTCTGAGGTCCTCTCCAAGGTTTCTCATAGTCAGCATTGTCACTGGCGTCCCACTGGATATAAATACTCCCTGCCCACTGGGTGTGAGTTTTCCTTGCCCTTTTGTGGGTTCTTCGGAGGATATCGTAGTCGTAATGGTTTGTACAGTCCTTTGAGACATTTGTGATTTAGGGCTATATAAATAAACATTGATTGATTGATTGATGGTTATTATAGTGATAAGTATATGAATCAGAACTGTGATGTTTTGACTTCTCTCAAAAAACAATAGCCTGCTTTATTTGATAAATAATATTAAATAGGAAGATAATTATGCTTTGTAAAATGCAATGGTCAGTATAAACAGTAATTCTTGCCTCCTTGTGACCCTAAGCAATATTTTGTTTGAACCCCCATTTCATTTTGTAAGTTGCATCTCCAATTGACCCATCCAAAGCTACAAATACCGCAAGTTATTTAAAATGAATGGACTTAAACATAGGGGGTTAGGTTGATTGGCAACACTAAATTGGCCCGAGTGTGTAAATGTGAGTGTGAATGTTGTCTGTCTATTTGTGTTGGCCCTGTGATGAGGTGGCGACTTGTCCAGGGTGTACGCCACCTTCCGCCTGAATGCGGCTGAGATAGGCTCCAGCACCCCTGCGACCTCAATTGGGACAAGCGGTAAAAAATGGATGAATGGATGGACGGATGGACTTAAACGTGGTCAAAAGATTTTTAATCATGACACCCGAAACAATCACCAAAGGTTTTTGCCAGAGGTGGGACCAAGTCATTGTTTTGCAAGTCACAAGTAAGTCTCAAGTCTTTGTCCTCGAGTCTCGAGTCAAGTCCCAAGTCAAGACAAGCAAGTCCCGAGTCAAGTCCAAAGTCAAGACTGGAAAGTCTCAAGTCAAGTCCCAAGTCCTGCATTTTGAGTTTCGAGTCATTTCAAGTCCTTTTAACCACAGACTAATATATTTTCACAGATTGTGTATGCTTTTAAAACGCTGTATGTATTTATTATTTTAAAAAAAGTGCTGACATTGCACTTCATAATATCACTATTAACCAGTTATTTTAAACATTTAACTCATTCCTTTACAGAATGAACAAATTTGAAAAAAACAAGTGCAACTGTACTTTTTTGCACAAAGGTGTTAACATTGTATTTCCATGGCATATTGCATTGTAACTAGTTCCAAAGCAGTTTCTATCCCTTTCTTATCTTATCTCATTGATCTCATCTCATACTGTATGTGTGTTGATGTGTGTGTACACATGAAAAACATAACTACATGAAAATAACAAGGAACAGAGTTGTACTTTTTAGATTTCACGGCCCTATGGAATATGTACACATATTCTTAATATAGCATACATATTAACTGACCTATATTTGACTACGTTTGTCTTTTTGTAGGTGGGTAAAATATGCGGTGCTGCTGACCACCGTATATCGTTACGTTACCGTGTGTGATACATTTACTAACGTAATATTATGTGTAGGTACCTGCTTAAAAAAAATCACTTGACAAAAAGTATGAATAAGGTAGCAAACTGCAGTGGACAGAACAGATTGTCGTGTTTGCAATGACGTTATAACCATAGACATATTATAAGTAGACGCAGCATTGGCTGCTGTGACGTGAGCAATTTGGCCGCCATCTTGAAGTGGTGATGAAGACCCGGCAAGCAGCCTAAATTGACAGTTGACAGGTAGCAAACAAAGATGCTGGGCTGGTGTTCAGCGTTTTCCTGCTCAAATTAGCGGACTGTTGAAAATAGGAATCGGGGGATTAGTTTTCACAAGTAAGATTGAACATTAACATGGTTGTATTTTGTGAAAAGATTATTACCACAGAGTTGAGAAGGAGCAAAGATCTTCAATTTGTATGTGAAAATCACAAATAAATCTTCTGGGGGAGGATGACGCCCCTACTGGTATTTGGTTTACAAACTTTCAGCCCCACCTAAAACAAAATTCACCAGCCGCCACTGATTATGATGCATTCTCATTTTAGGCAAAGAATAAGACAATACTTTCTTAACAGTATAATTGTAACCAGGAATAAGTCTTCAAGTAACAATATTCAAATACTACCGTCGTTGGGTAAAACACAATTTGCTTTTATTCTGAATCCATTGAAACAGATTTGTGGTTTTAGCTGATATAAAGACTTTCAGGTCTTTATATATGTTTATGTTTAAGTATTTGGCAGACGCTTTTATCCGAATCAATATACATGAAAAATACATTTAAAACAATCACTGTAAACATGATCATTTAAGGGAAGAATGTAATACAAAATATCAATACAAAGTGTCAAGACAGAATAAACTCTCTGCTGTTGCAGCAACAGAGATACAGTCTATAAGATATATAGATGTCTAATGTATTTTACATTGTTTATGTAGGATATATGCACGTATATATAACCTAATCATATTGTTTCTTCACCTTAAAAATAGCTGACCGTTTTTTCCCCCCTTTTTAAGATTATTATTCCAAGTTTTGATCTTGGACGTCTGCTCACTTATAGCATATAAGAATATTCCATCACTGTTAAGCAAACAATGAACACGCCAAAAAATGTGTCTTTTATCATAGTTACACATATGAAAAAAAAGCATGTGAAAATGAGTGGTATTCAGCGAGGTAAAATTAATTAAATGCACTGACAGTTCATTGCTCCTGCCAAATGAATTGCACTAAGTGGAGGGGATCACCACTCCAAGATGGCTGCCCCGCGTCACGTCAGCGCCAGAAGGCAGGAGTGGTCGATGCTGCGTCTAATTATAAGATGTCTATTTTCATAACGTTAGCAGTGAGTTTACAGCCTCACTGATTTAACTAAACAGCAAATAAAAGTTACGTTACTCAGCCAATAAATGTTAACTTACATTCAAAACTTACCCTTCTTTGTGCATCTTCAAATGTCGAACGAAGTTGGAAGTTGTTGCGTCTCTGTCAGTAATCTTTGAACGAACATCATGCTTTGCATACTGGAATTCGATTTTTGTTGACCAAGTCGTAGTTTTAATACCCAAACGAAACAATTTTTGGCATCATTTTCCTCATTGGCGTGTTGTATGAGCGCTCTTCTTCATTGGTTTTCATGCAATTTGATTGGCTGAATACTGTGTGACGAAAATAACGTGAGTTTAATTTGATTGGCTGTTGTTCTGACAGGTAGCGCGCACACTGTCATCGCACACGCTGACAGACACAGACAGATACGGAGCGCTCCTGAATAATTTTTTAATCGTTGGGTTTTGGGGAAAGTAGCAAGTCATGTCAAGTCAAAAGGCACAAGTCCAAGTCAAGTCACAAGTCATTGATGTTAAAGTCTAAGTCGAGTTGCAAGTCTTTTTACATTTTGTCAAGTCGAATCTATCCATAAAGTCATCAAATTCATGACTCGAGTCTGACTCGAGTCCAAGTCATGTGACTCGAGTCCACACCTCTGGTTTTTGCTATGAGCCAGCCTTTGGAAAAAGATATTGAAATAGCCATATCTAACTTTTTCTTCTGAAATTAAGCAGGACAATTGGAATTCAGCAACTAATGTGTCACATGGGGGTCACATCTTTATGCGGGGTCGTTCTCTCAGGATGCAGACGGACAACTCCGGACAAAGCTTGAATGTAGGAGATAATTTATTCTCCATAAATCATACACAGTCAATACGTACAGGAAATAAACAAAAGAAATGCGTGCTGATCGCAGGAGAGGCTAAATAAAATAAAAAACCACAGGAATCATGCAGGAAACAAGGCATGGAACTATGTGAATGTTGCATATAGCAAAAAACGAAGCCAGACATAGTGTGGCGAGCAACATGAATAAATATCTCTGATTAGTACCCGGCAGCAGGTGAACATGCTGAACACTAACAAGAGGCGAGTGACAAAAACAAACCCAGGCGTGCACAAAACAGGAACTGAAAAAGTCCAAAACTAACAGAACATGACTAAAACAAACATGACATAATTGGAAGAAGATAAAAGTTTTCTTTGCTTTTTTGGAAGCTTCAGTTTTGGCGTTGAATGCCACTTAAAAGATAATTTCTGGTATGCAAAACAGAGCACAGTTACGTCTGGGCATAAAAGTACTTCTGATTTGTTTTATTTGACTGAAAAATGGTAAATGGTCTGTATTTATATAGCTTGGAAAGATACCCAAAGCGCTTTACATTATATATCACATTCACCCATTCACACACACTGTCATGTTTTGTGTTTTCTGTTAGTTTTGGACTCCTTTAGTTCCTGTTTGTACACCTCTGAGTTTGTTTTGTTGCCATGATTGCTCAATATGTTCACCTACCTCTGATTGGTGTTCGCCCGCTCACCTGCTACCCGAGCACTAATTAGAGAATAATTAAGCCTGCCTTTGCCGGTCAGTCGGCATGGCGTCATTGTTTGCTTATACTACAGTCACGTATGTTTGCTTATGCTACAGTCACGTATGTTTCGTTTGTTCATGCCACAGCTAGTAAGTTTTCCTTGCCATAGTCTATGCTAAGTATTTGCTGTAGCTCCAAGTGCGATCAGCGCGTTGTGCCTTTGCCTTGTGTTCCATTTTGTTTGTACCTCTTTGAGAGTTAATAATAAAATGATGTTTTTACCTGCACGCATTGTCCAGAGTTGTCCGTCTGCATTTCGGAAGAACGAACCCCGCAGGAAGCTGCGAAAACCTTGCCCTGACACACACACATTCACAGACTGATGGCAAAAGCTGCCATGCAAGGCGGCAACCACGACCAATCAGGAGCAAGGGTGAAGGGTCTTGCCAGAACACAACAGACGTGACTAGGATGGAACAATGTATAATATTAATTTATGAAATTAACTTCAAGGCGTAGAGTGGATATCATTCTGTAATTCTGTTACATATAACCCAGATTATGACTAGAATAGACAGAATGTTTAAAAGGAATGATTTGCTGTGCATATTTTCAGAAGCACTATGGCACAAAATAACATAAAATAGATGTTGTGGTTTTTAGATGGTTTGAAATTTTGTGCGATGACTCCATTCATGTGTGAAGTGACAACAAACGCTAGTCAGGCAGATGACATGCTGGTGCATCATCTGTTGAAACAACAATAGATAGAAGACAACAAACAAACTGACATCAAACACAGAAACAGTTCATTTGGCAGCACTGTGCTGTTCGGGCAGGGAAAAGCACACATTTATTTCAGTCACTGCTTTTCCAGATGGACACGACCAGGTGGACCTGCACATTAAATGTGTCCAAAAGTCAGAGAAACCCAAAAAATGCAAAATAAAAAATCATTGTCAATCCAATGGATGACAAATGAGTTTGATAATATTGATGTACAATTAAAATACTGGCAGTAACTCAGACCCATTTCCAACGAGGGTTGGACTCTGCTCGGGTGGCCCTTTGTCATCGATTCTGTTTACAACTTTTATGGACAGAAGTTGTAGGCGCAGTCGGGGTCTCTGCTTTTTGCAGATGATGGGGTCCTGCTGGCTTCATCTGACCAGGATCCTCAGCTCTCACTGGATCGGGTTCGCAGCTGAGTGTGAATCGACTGGGAAAAAAATCCGCACTTACAAGTCCGAGTCCATGGTTTTCACCCGGAAAAGGGTAGCGTGCCATCTCCTGGTTGGGGAGGAGATGCTGCCACAAGTGGAGGAGTTCAAGTACCTCGGAGTCTTTTTCAATAGTGACGGAAGAGTAGATCGTGAGCTCGACAGGTGGATCAGTGCAGCGTTTGCAGTGATGCGGACCCTGTATCGGTCCGTCGTGGTGAAGAAGGAGATAAACCGGAAGGCAAAGCTTTCAATTTACCGGTTGATCTATAAACCCCATTTCCATATGAGTCGGGAAATTGTGTTAGATGTAAATACAAACGGAATACAATGATTTGCAAAACATTTTCAACCCATATTCAATTGAATGCACTACAAAGACAAGATATCTGATGTTCAAACTCATAAACTTTATTTTTTTTTTTTGCAAATAATAATTGACTTAGAATTTCATTGCTGCAACACGTGCCAAAGTATTTGGGATAGGTCATGTTCACCACTGTTACTTCACACTCAATAAACGTTTGGTAACTGAGGAAACTAATTGTTGAAGCTTGGAAAGTGGAATTCTTTACATTCTTGTTTTATGTAGAGCTTCAGTCGTTCAACAGTCCGGGGTCTCCGCTGTCGTATTTTACGCTTCATAATGTGCCACACTTTTTCGATGGGAGACAGGTTTGGACTGCAGGTGGGCCAGGAAAGTATCCGCACTCTTTTTTTACAAAGCCACGCTGTTGTAACACTTGTCTTTCTGAAATAGGCAGGGGCGTCCATGATAACGTTGCTTAGATGACAACATATGTTGCTCCAAAATCTGTATGGACCATTCAGCATTAATGGTGCCTTCACAGATGTGTAAGTTACCCATGCCTTGGGCACTAATACACCCCCATACCATCACAGATGCTGGCTTTTGAACTTTGCGCCTATAACAATCCGAACACCACATCCTCTGTTTCCAAATATAATTTGAAATGTGGACTTGTCAGACCACAGAACACCTTTCCACTTTGCATCAGTCCATCTTAGGTGAGCTCGGGCCTAGCCAAGCCGGCGGTGTTTCAGGATATTGGTGATAAACGGGTTTGGTTTTGCATAGTAGAGTTTTAATTTGCACTTACAGATGTAGCGACCAACTGTAGTTACTGACAGTGGTTTTATGAAGTGTTCTTGAGCCCATGTGGTGATATCCTTTACACACGGATGTCGGTTTTTGATGCAGTACCGCCCAAGGGATCAAAGGTCCGTAATATCACCGCTTACATGCAGTGATTTTTCCAGATTCTCTGAACTTTTTTATTATTTTTACAGACCGTAGATGGTAAAATCCCTAAATTCCTTGCAATAGCTCGTTGAGAAATGTTGTTCTAAAACTGTTCGACAATTTGCTTACCAAGTGGTGACCCTCGCCCCATCCTTGTTTGTGAATTACTTAGCGTTTCATGGAAGCTGCTTTTATACCCAATCATGGCACCCAACTGTACCCAATTATCTTGCACACCTGTGGGATGTTCCAAATAAGTGTTTGATGAGCATTCCTCAACTTTATCAG
Source organism: Nerophis ophidion (assembly GCF_033978795.1). Classification (NCBI taxonomy): domain Eukaryota; kingdom Metazoa; phylum Chordata; class Actinopteri; order Syngnathiformes; family Syngnathidae; genus Nerophis; species Nerophis ophidion. The sequence continues at coordinate 32,018,403 of NC_084622.1, forward strand.
TATTTATTGCCACCTTTCCCAACTTCTTTGTCACGTGTTGCTGGCATCAAATTCTAAAGTTAATGATTATTTGCAAAAAAAAAATGTTTATCAGGTTGAACATCAAATATGTTGTCTTTGTAGCATATTCAACTGAATATGGGTTGAGAAGGATTTGCAAATCATTGTATTCCGTTTATATTTACATCCAACACAATTTCCCAACTCATATGGAAACAGGGTTTGTACGTCCCTATCCTCACCATGGTCATGAGCTTTGGGTTATGACCGAAAGGACAGGATCACGTGTACAAGCGGCCGAAATGAGTTTCCTCTGTCGGGTGGCAGAGCTCTTCTTTAGAAATAGGGTGAGAAATTTGTCATTTGAGAGGAGCTCAGATTAAGGCCGCTGCTCCTCCACATCAAGAGGAGCCAGATGAGGTGGTTCGGGCATCTGGTTAGGACTTCCTGGGGAGGTGTTTAGGGCACGTTCGACCGTGGAGTAGACCCAGGACACAATGGAGAGACTATGTCTCCCAGCTGGCCTGGAAACGCCTCGGGATCCATCGGGAAGAGCTGGACGAAATAGTGGGAAGAGGGAAGTCTGGGCTTCTCTGCTTTGGCTGCTGCCCCCGTGACCCGACTTCAGACAAGCGGAACAAGACGGATGGATGGATCCACTATACATGTACGGGAAATATTGAGTCAGCATTTTCAACTACTGTAATTTCATTGCATTTCTGATAGGCCATATCATTAACACTGCTGGAATGACCGAAGTTTGATTGTTATGATAGTAAATATTAATAGTGTTATGATTATACTGTACTATCACTGTCATTGCATTCTTAGTGGTTGAATAAATTTTGGGGATATTTATACCCAACGGCCACCACAGTGTCGCAAGGGTTAGTGCATTGTCCTCACAATACAAAGGTCCTGGGTTTGTGTACACACAAGTTTCTACCGCTTGTCCCTTTCGGGGTTGCGGGGGGTGCTGGACACTATCTCAGCTGAATTCGGGCGGAAGGCGGAGTACATCCGGGACAAGTCGCCACCTCATCACAGGGCCAACACAGATAGACAGACAACATTCACACTCACATTCACACACTAGGGCCAATTTAGTGTTGCCAATCAACCTATCCCCAGGTGCATGTCTTTGGAGGTGGGAGGAAGCCGGAGTACCCGGAGGGAACCCATGCATTCATGGGGAGAACATGCAAACTCCACACAGAAAGATCCCGAGCCCGGGATTGAACCCTGACTACTCAGGACCTTCGTATTGTGAGGCAGACGCACTAACCCCTCTTCCATCGTAAATCCCCCAATGCAACCCAATGTCTTGTATTTTGAAAACGAATCACAACTAGTTAATTTCTCCACAGATCTTTCTGCATTTTACTTTACTGCTAACGTAAAAAACAATAAAAAAATGTTTGCCACCAAGACACATTTAATTTTTGTGGATAAAAAAAACAAAAACAAAACTTCACTAGGAAAGATTGTTTTCAGTGTCATTGTTTCGATAGAGTGCCGTATTAAACAACAGTGTGCAGCACAATGTGTTGGCGTTCTCGTCGTCTTCCTTTCGGTCCCATCTACAACAATGTGTGATGGTAGTTGTGCCGCTAACTCACATGCAGTTGATCAGTGGATTTCCTGATCCCATCCAGGAATATGTTTCATATGAAGTGCCTTATCATTTATTAATTAAGATTTTATGGCGGGGCCATACGCACAGCACGGTCCTCCGTGACATCCATCATCTTATTCGGACCAAACAACAATTTCTATGCTCAATTTAATTTGTCATTGTGAGAAATAAAGACATTTGTTTGTCTGTCATATAGGTATAAAAGGAATACTTAGGCTTATTGTAAAAGGGATGGCGTGCCACCAACTTCAGGGTTCCTGGTTCGATCCACACTTTCTACCAACCTTGTCACATTCGTTGTGTCCTTGAGCAACACACTTCACCCTTGCTCCTGATGGGTCATGGTTAGGGCCTTGCATGGCAGCTCCTACCATCAGTGTGTGTGAATGGGTGAATGTGGAAATAATGTCAAAGCGCTTTGGAATACCTTGAAAGTAGAAAAGCACAATACAAGTATAACCCATTTACCATTTACCATGATCTTTAAAGGTGGTCCTTTGATGAGGTATAGACAAAGTACAAAGTTCAGCGTTGTGTTTATCAGTAAGGTTGTTGGTGCAATGCTCACATTTGTGACCTCCACCCAGCATACTGGCAAACATCCATCACATTCATTCCTGCGTTCTTAGTCAAACAAACCTGACTGTGTGTGTGTGTGTGTGTGTGTGTGTGTGTGTGTGTGTGTGTGTGTGTGTGTGTGTGTGTTTTTTTATGTACACACATATTTTTGTGTGTGAATGAAAGTATAATAATGACTACTAAAGTGTGAAAGATTCCTGGGCAGAAGCAGTGTACTTTCCTACATGCCAGCGTATGTGTGTGTGTGTGTGTGTGTGTGTGTGTGTGTGTGTGTGCGTGCGTGCGTGTGTGTGTGTGTGTGTGTGTGTGTGTGGGCGTGAACACTAAAACAAGTTTCTACTCATGTGTATTGGTGCTGGTTGCCAATTTTCAATCTTCTTGTCATTAAAAGTACACACATGTAGTGATTAGATGTACATCTCCTTCACGTAATAGATAGATAGATAGATAGATAGATAGTACTTTATTGATTCCTTCAGGAGAGTTCCTTCAGGAAAATTAAAATTCCAGCAGCAGTGTACAGAGTTGAGATCAATTTAAAGAAAAAAAGTAAAAAGTAAATAATGGGGGTTTAAAAGGAAACAAAATAGAGAAATATTACAAAAAGAATAAAAACAATGGGAATAACAATATAACAGTAAAATAAGAATATAACAAGACAAAGTAGGCAGTAGTGACCATGTTATGAAAACGTATTGCACTGTTAATGTTTTGAATCCCCTGTCATCCTTGTACCCCCCGTCCCCAGTCCCAGAGAGGAGTTGTACAGTCTAATAGCGTGTGGGACAAAGGAGTTCTTGAGTCTATTAGTCCTGCACTTGGGATGAAGCAGTCTAGCACTGAACAGGCTCCTCTGGCTACTGATAACGCTATGCAGAGGGTGACTGGCATCATCCAGGATGCTCACTAGTTTGTCCACAGTCCTCTTCTCTGTCACCGTCACCAGTGAGTCCAGTTTCATTCTGATTGTAGAACCGGCCCGCCTGATCAGTTTCTCAATTCTGGAGCTGTCCTTCTTAGATGTACCGCCCCCCCAGCACACTACCATGTAGAACAGAACACTGGCAACCACAGACTGGTAGTACATCCACAGGAGTTTTTTGCAGATGTTGAAGTAGTGCAGTCTCCTGAGGAAGTAATGTTGATCTGCCAACCAAAATTGAGCACATGGACCCAAATTAGGGCTGGGCGATATATCGATGTATACGATATATCGCGGGTTTATCTCTGTGCGATATAGAAAATGACTATATCGTAATATTTGAGTATACGTTTTCACACAGTTGCTTTTAGCTGCGGGCGTACACTTCAGGCTCTTCTCGCTCTTTCTTGTCTTTCCTTCTCACAGACAAGCAGGCGCACATTCTTACATACGTCGCATACGTATATGCCCTTGCCTAGCAGAGAGGTGGCAGACTGGGCTAAGTTAGCTGCTAACGTAGCCGTACGAGAGAAAGAAGGTGCGGATCTGGTAACAAATGAAGGAAAACTTACAAACCCTGTTTCCATATGAGTTGGGAAATTGTGTTAAATGTAATTATAAACAGAATACTGTGATTTGCAAATCATTTTCAACTCATATTCAGCTGAATATGCTACAAAGACAACATATTGGATGTTGAAACTGATGAACATTTCTTTATTTTGTTTTTGCAAATAATTATTAACTTTAGAATTTGATGCCAGGAACACGTGATAAAGAAGTTGGGAAAGGTGGCAATAAATACTGATAAAGTTGAGAAATGGCCATCAAACACTTATTGGGAACATCCCACAGGTTTGGATTGGGAACAGGTGGATGCCATGATTGGGTATAAAAGCAGCTTCCATGAAATGCTAAGTAATTCACAAACAAGGATGGGGCGAGGGTCACCAATTTGTAAGCAAATTGTCGAACAGTTTTAGAAGAACATTTCTCAACGAGCTATAGAATTTACCATCCACGGTCCGTAAAATCATCGAAAGGTTCAGAGAATCTGGAGAAATCACCGCACGTAAGCGATGATATTACGGACCTTTGATCCCTCAGGTGGCATTGCATCAAAAACCGACATCAGTGTGTAAAGGATATCACCACATAGGCTCAAGAACACTTCATAAAACCACTGTCAGTAACTACAGTTGGTCGCTACATCTGTAAGTGCAAGTTAAAACTCTGCTATGCAAAGCCAAACCCATTTATCAACAACACCAAGGAACGCCGCTGTCTTCGCTGGGCCCGAGCTCATCTAAGATGGACTGATGCAAAGTGGAAAAGTGTCCTGTGGTCTGACGAGTCCACATTTCAAATTATATTTGGAGACTGTGGTCGTGGTGTCCTCCGGAACAAAGAGGAAAATATCCATCCGGATTGTTATAGGCGCGAAGTTCTAAGGTCAGCATCTGTGATGGTATGGGGGTGTATTAATGGCCAAGGCATGGGTAACTCACATATATGTGAAGGCACCATTAATGCTGAATGGTCCATACAGGTTTTGGAGCAATATATGTTGTCATCCAAGCAACTTTATCATGGACGCCCCTGCTTATTTCAGCAAGACAATGCCAAACCACGTGTTACAACAGCGTGGTTTCGTAGTAAAAGAGTGCGGGTACTTTCCTGGCCCGCCTGCAGTCCAGACCTGTCCCCCATCAAAAATGTGTGGCGCTTTATGAAGCGTAAAATACGACAGCGGAGACCCCGGACTGTTGAACGACTGAAGCTCTACATAAAACAAGAATGGGAAAGAATTCCACTTTCAAAGCTTCAACAATTAGTTTCCTCAATTCCCAAACGTTTCTTGAGTGTTGTTAAAAGAAAAGGTGATGTAACACAGTGGTGAACATGCCCTTTCCCAACTACTTTGGCACGTGTTGCAGCCATGAAATTCTAAGTTAACTATTATTTGCAAAAAAAATAAATCAAGTTTATGAGTTTGAACATCAAATATCTTGTCTTTGTAGTGCATTCAATTGAATATGGGTTGAAAAGGATTTGCAAATCATTGTATTCCGTTTATATTTACATCTAACACAATTTCCCAACTCATATTGAAACGGGGTTTGTAATTCCCAATAAAAACAGCAGGGTTTCCATTGTCTAGTGGTTGTTCGGCTTCAAGTGGGAATATGTCGAACAGACAACCGTAATAAGTCAAGCATGTGGTACAAGCGTTGCTATAAAAAGTAGCATTGCTGCTAATATGTAGCATTATTTGAAAAGTCACTCGCTACCACATAGTGAAGGACACATACTATTTGATTTCCTATTATGCAGCTCATTTTTATTTAACACTTAAAATGTCTCTGACAATCTTGCACTTTATGTTTTGGAAATGACTTGAATGTTTGTGCCATTGCTTAATAACTTTAATAAATACACTTTTGGTCAATTGACTTAGTTGTGATTTCCCTCTCTGCATGGAAGTTAAAAGTAGCATATATGAATGCAGTATGAAGAAAAATGTTTTAATGTAGACACATAGAATCATCATACTGCTGCGATTATATGCATCAGGTGTTCATTCAAAGCCAAGGCAAAATATTGTAATATATTTTGTATATCGCGATATGGCCTAAAAATATCACGATATTAAAAAAAGGCAATATCGCCCAGCCTTAACCCAAATAGGAACATATTTGTTATTACATCAATACATATGTGGTGAAGATGTCCTAATGCAAAATGTTTATTCTTTGGGTCATATTTAGTATTTCTCTAACTCCAAACATGGCGAATCGATTTGAAGCAAGACAAATCAGTTTTGGTCTTCTTCCTCCAAAGCCTGAATTCTTGCATGGAGTTCTAGAGCAATCCTACCATCTTGTGTTTATTCTTTTTTCAAATGAGTATGCTATTGTTGCCAATGTCAAGGTCATTGGTCAACACTTTGCTCTTGCCAATGTAGTTGGAGAGGTTTGAACTGCAGGAACTGTTTTTGTGACAGGTGGTGTTCTATCCACATAGGCAGCCATCTGAGGCATATTTCACCAAACACACATTATTATTATTAACAATTGTGACTACCTGTAACTTCCCTTCTGGTTGTGGCTCCTTCGTTGTGTTTTTTTTCCTGCCGGCGCTCTTATTTTTGTTTCCCTTCCTGCACGTCTCCCTGAGCGCTCGTTTCCCTCACCTGTCCCTGATTGGCAGCCTGGCACAACTGCTTGCAGTTGCCAATCAGGCGGCTATTTATTCCCATCTCGCCTGTTACTCAGTGCTCGAGGATTGATTGTGTTAGGGACCTTTTGTGACTGCTCCTCCCATTTTGAGTATATATTAAAAACTCTTACCTGTATGTTTTTCTCCTGCTCCCTGCATCTTGGCATCACAATTACCGTAGCCATGCGAGTTTCTCACAAAAATGATCGTTATAATTTCCCCTCGGGGATTATTAAAGTATTTCTGATTCTGATTCTGATTATCACCATTGTTATCGAAAGGGAACATGACTAATGGTGTTGCAACAGGAGCACTTTCACACCTAGGTCTTCATTGATGTCCTACTTACTTACTCTGACTTTAACAAATACCTCTCATAATACCATAATTTACGTCACCACATGACCACGGCTGCAGAAATACTACACAGAAACACATTTGCGAACAACTGGGCATTGAATCAACTTTATTTTCCAGCGCATTTAACAATCGAAAACCCACGTCAGAGCAATGAAAACATTTCTTTCCGTGGCACTGTCAAGATGAAAATAATAGAAAAAAACATATCAAAAGTGAAAAAAGTGTCCACCCTGAGATCGGTAGGTTGTGACTTCAAACCCCGGCCGAGTCATACCAAAGACTATAAAAATAGGACCCATTACCTCCCTGCTTGACACTCAGCATCAAGGGTTGGAATTGAGGCTCAAATCACCGAAAATGATTCCTGGGCGAGGCCACCGCTGCTGCCCACTGCTCCCCTCACCTCCCAGGGGGTGATCAAGCGTGATGGGTTAAATGGCGAGACTAATTTCGCCGCACCTAGTGTGGGTGTGACAATCATTGGAACTTTAACTTGAACTTAAATTTAAATAATGGTATATACATTTTTGAACTCACAATTTGCAGCACCCATCCGCAGCTGTAAGCCAGGGGTTGATTCAATCGGAAGTGGCGGACAAACCATTTAACCGGCTGGCACATATCAGCTAGCTAAAGGGTCGGCTGACTTTATCTCACGAGATCGAGCTTCTCTTGAAATGTCCTTGCAAGTATATATCTGCAACCTAATCAGCTTTTTGCTCTTCTTCAGCCATCACGGGTTTAATAAAGCGATTATATATCAGGTTTCTCCGTGGTTCTGGTGCGGCTCTGTTGTTTTGGATAGCGCTTCCTGCTTTTGCAACTCACAACTGATGTGAGATGGTCTCACGCTGAACGTTACATTTACGTGTCCTGTGCACTTGAAAATCCTAAGTGAGTATCCAATCACAGGACGCGTAAATGTCACTGTGGAGGGAGACGTGGCCAGGGCTGCCTGCGGGCGTGGCAATGCCGGCTCCGAGACACAGCTGGACAGGTGATTAGATTTCCCAGGTGGCACGAGTTGTCTAATCACCTGTAGTCAATAACAATAGCGGCCGGGAACAGGAGGGGGAAATTGGAGACTGCAAAGTCCAGTGTATCTGGAAAGATCATTGATGAGTTTCTGTAGGTACATTATATCTATGTTCAAATCTGCCCACCTGACTCCTGTGACGTGTGTAGCAGTGGTAGCGCTTGGAAGCGACCTGTACAGTGACGTTCAACATGAGGCCATCTTATAAGGCCTTACTGACAACAACTCGTGATGTGATTGGCTATTGCAATTTTCTATCAACTGTATGAGCCCGTTCACTGACAGTGCACGGAGGCCTGCAATGTTGCTTCTGAAGGGCAGATTTGGTACAGCATGGCAACATAAGCTAGCTGAATTCTGATTGGATAAAAACTCTATAACCTAAAAACAACAGCGCTGGAAGGAGCATAATATGACATGAAGAGAATGTGAATACGTTTTGATATTTAGAGAAAGCTTACTTTTATCTGTAATTATAATCAAGATTTTTGGTTATGTTAGGGCAGCAGAGAAGGCCTTGCTGGTCCCGACGGCACACCACTGACCGTATTAAAACACACACCTTTCAGGTAACCACGCAGAGTTAAGGTAAAGGAGCATGTTCAGTCAGCATAAATTGCATGACTAATCTACATATACTCATGATGAATGTGATATTTTTGGTGATTAATCACATGACTTAACTTATTTTTCACAGCTCTACTTTATTTATTTTTTATTGTTACTTTCTGCTTAATAGTAAAAATTAGGTTCATTAAATTGAGTATTGAAGTCCCAACAATAGTCACACACGCACTAGGTGTGATGAAATTACCCTCTGCATTTGACCCATCCCCATGTTTACTCCCTGGGAGGTGAGGAAAGCAGCGAGCAGCAGCGGTGGACGCGCTCAGGAATCATTTATTGATTTAACCCCCAATTCCAACCCTTGATGCTGAGTGCCAAGCAGTGAGGCAATGGCTCCCATTTTTATATTCTTTGGTATGACTCGGCCGGGGTTTGAACTCACAACCTCCCAGTCTCAGGGCGGACACTCTAACCACAAGGCCACTGAGCAGGTTGAGAATGCAGGAACTCGTCCTGCCTCTTTTAAAACTGTGGCCATCACAAGACTTTAACTTGTAGTCTGATGGAAATGATACAAACACGGTGTTTGACCAGCGTCACAGCTGCAGACATGCTGGGTCTCAGTGCAGAGTTGGTGATGGGGACAGAGGCACACAGGATGCTGCCCCTCATGACTTCATCCTCCTCCTCCTCATTGTCACCCACAGATCAATAGAGGGAAACAGATGCTGCCTGACACTCTCGAGATTGCCACTTCCTATGACTTCCACAAGTGTGTGCATGTGTTTCACTTTCCATTGCTGCTCGTGTAGCCATAAAGTAATATAGGACTATGTATGTGTGCAACAAAGACCTTCTGTTTGCCATGTTCAGGTCAAGTGTGTCATTTGTTTCTCTTGCATGCTGACCAACTCTTGTAGCTCCTATACAGTGGGGCAAAAAAGTATTTAGTCAGCCACCGATTGTGCAAGTTCTCCCACTTAAAATGATGACAGAGGTCTGTAATTTTCATCATAGGTACACTTCACCTGTGAGAGACAGAATGTGAAGAAAAAATCCAGGAATTCACATTGTAGGAATTTTAAAGAATTGTGAAGCATGTTTCCACCCCCATGCTTCACAGTAGATATGGTGTTCTTGGGATGCAACTCAGTATTCTTCTTCCTCCAAACACGACGAGTTACTGTAAGTTTATACCAAAATGGATACATGGATGATACAGCAGAGGATTGGGAGAATGTCATGTGGTCAGATGAAACCAAAATATATATTTTTGGTATAAACTCAACTCGTCGTGTTTGGAGGAAGAAGAATACTGAGTTGCATCCCAAGAACACCAAACCTACTGTGAAGCATGGGGGTGGAAAAATCATGCTTTAGGGCTGTTTGTCTGCTAAGGGGACAGGACGATTGATCCGTGTTAAAGAAAGAATGAATGGGGCCATGTATCATGAGATTTTGAGCCAAGACCTCCTTCCATCAGTGAGAGCTTTGAATGGTTGACCAAATACTTATTTTCCACCATAATTTACAAATAAATTCTTTAAAATTCCTACAATGTAAATTCCTGGATCTTTTTTCAAATTCTGTCTCTCACAGGTGAAGTGTACCTATGATGAAAATTACAGACCTCTGTCATCATTTTAAGTGGGAGAGATAGGCGCCAGCGCCCCCCGCGGCCCCAAAAGGGAATAAGCGGTAGAAGATGGATGGATGGATGGAACTTGCACAATCGGTGGCTGACTAAATACTTTTTTGCCCCACTGTAATTCAGTGGCATATGAGTCATCACATTCATGATAAAATACGACTCTTAATATTGTGATAGCCCAGTGGTGAGGGGGCGACTTATCCAGGGTGTACCCCGCCTTCCACCCGAATGCAGCTGAGATATAGGCTCCAGCACCCCCCGCGACCCCGAACGGGACAAGCGGTAGGAAATTGTGATGTCATGATTTGATAGCACCATAACACTTTAAATTCAATGTTATACATTTAGACACCTTCATTTTGTTCTACTCAACATATCACTAAGGTTGCAACACTTACTTTTTCTGATTACTACTTTAAAAAGTAACTACATTAGATTACAAGTTGCATTATTAGTTACATTCTGTTTTCCACCAACCGTTAACACATGGGTATCAAACTCATTTTAGATCGGGGGCCACATGGAGAAAAATCTACTCCCAAGTGGACAGCACTGGGAAAATCATGGCACGATAACTTAAAAATAAAGACAAATTCAGTGTTGTGTACAGGGAGAGGAGACGCCACCATACTTGCCAACCCTCACGATTTTCCCAGGAGACTCCCGAATTTCAGTGCCCCTCCTGAACATATCTCGGGGCAACCATTCAAGAATAATACTGAGTTGCATCCCAAGAACACCACACCTACTGTGAAGCATGGAGGTGGAAACATCATGCTTTGGGGCTGTTTTTCTGCTACAGGGAAAGGACGATTGATACGTGTTAAGGAAAGAATGAATGGGGCCATGTATCGCAAGATTTTGAGCCAAACATCCTTCCATCAGTGAGAGCTTTAAATGGTTGACCAAATACTTATTTTCCACCATAATTTACAAATAAATTCTTTAAAATTCCTACAATGTGAATTCCTTGATTTTTTTTTTCACCTTCTGTCTCTCACAGTGGAAGTGTACCTATGATGACAATTACAGACCTCTGTCATCATTTTAAGTGGGAGAACTTGCACAATCGGTGGCTGACTAAATACTTTTTTGCCCCACTGTATATAAGCAGTCTTTCACTTGTCAGGCTCTCACAAAAGGCAAAAAACACACACACACACACACACGCACACACACACACACACACACACACACACATATATATATATATATATATATATATATATATATATATACATATATACATATGTAGTATTTAGTGGCTGCAGGAGCTGTACTGATTGCTGAGTGCAGTATAGATCACCAGAACAGGGCCAGGTGGAGTCAATGTATTTTGAAGTTGTGTTCTTTTTTTTTTTTTTTACTGTGTCACATTGACTACCATCCTAAACAAGCAAGACTTCTGACCTTTCACCTTTGAGTCAAGGTGTAACCCGGGGGTCAGCAACCTTCATGCGGCTCTTTAGCGCCGCCCTAGTGGCTCCCATGCAGGGCCTCTTTCAGAGATAGGTGAAAATGGAAAAAGATGAAGAAAAAAATGTATTTTTTGTTTTAATATATTTTCTGTAGGAGAACAAACATGACACAAACCTTCCTAATTATTAGAAATCCCACTGTTTATGTTGTACATGCTTCACTGTTGGGAGTATTTGCCAAGCACCGTTTTGTCCTACTAATTTCACCGATCCTTGAACTCATTGTAGTTTGTCCACATGTACAACTTTCTCCGATGCTGCCACAGAAAAAAGGGTTTTATGCCACTCCTTATGTGTCTCATTTTGTCCACCAAACGTTTTATGCTGTGCGTGAATGCACAAAGGTGAGCTTTGTTAATTTTATTGATTTCCTGGAGTGCTTATCAGGCATATTTAATCAGTGCATGACTGCAAGCTAATCAAAGCTAACATGCTATTTAGGCTAGCTGTATGTACATATTGCATCGTTATGCCTCGTCTGTAGGTATATTTGAGCTCGTTTAATTTTCTTTACTTATGTCCTGTATGTATTTAATTTATATTTGCATGTCTCATGACACATTATCCGTATGTAATTTGGGGGGTGGTGTGGCAAAGTTGGTAGAGTGGCTGTGCCAGCCATCTGAGGGTTACTGGTTCCATCCCCACCTTCTACCATCCTAGTCATGTCCGTTGTGTCATTGGGCAAGACACTTCACCCTTGCTCCTGATGGGTCCTGGTGAGCGCCTTGCATGGCAGTTCCCGCCGTCAGTGTCTGAATGGGCGAATGTGGAAATACTGTCATAGCGCTTTGGGCTCCTTAAAAAGGGGTAGAAAAGCGCTATACAAGTCTAACCCATTTACCATTTACTATTTGGATGCATTTTTCATAGTTGTTTATGTGCCATGTTGTTCCAGACTACAGCAAATGTTACTCAGCTTGCAAAGATTGTAACAAATCTATTAGGAAAAGGCAGACTGCCGTTTCTTTAAACTTGAAAATGTGTAGGATAAAAATAAAAATATAACATTTTTGTCAACAAAGATTTGCGTCAGCCTTTGATAGCAGGCTAATATAGCTAATATAGACACTTACATCATGTGTTACCTTCACATCCATCCATTTTCTACCGCTTATTCGCTTTTTTGGGAACGCAGGGGGCGCTGGTGCCTATCTCAGCTACAATCGGGCGGAAGGCGCGTAACGCTTATATAAGACTTTTAATTTTTTGCGGCTCCAGACAGATTTTAGTTATGTACTTTTGGTCCAATATGGCTCTTTCAAGATTTTAGGTTGCTGACCCCTGATTTAACCGAATGAATTTAAACAATCAAAACTGTTATTTATTTAGTCATTTTATTGTAACAGAAACACAATTTAAAAAGGGGGAAACATTTTTTTGTTCATTTTACCTAATAATTTCCCTAATTATTTATCACAGTTATTCACCCATATGTTTGTATTTGTATCACACATGCAACAGTAATTATGTTATTGTGTTTGGTTTTTCACTGGTGTAGAAAATGGCTGGATGAATGAGAACTTGTTGAATTAGGTCCTGACATTGAACAACTCCAACATAACGTTGAAACAACATGCTTTGTGATGACGTTTAATCAATGTTGGTTTCTGACGTGATTTGACCACTAAACTTCTGTCGTTTCCCAACAAATATTCTTTAAAACACAAATACAACGTTGAAACAACAAATTTGGCACCCATCTGTGCCCAATTAGTCTGTCTGTTCACCTGTGGGATGTTCCAAATAAGTGTTTGATGAGCATTCCTCAAATTTCTCAGTCTTTTTTGCCACTTGTGTCAGCTTTTTTGAAACATGTTGCAGGCATCAAATTCCAAATTAGCTAATATTTGCCAAAAAATAATGTTTTCCAGTTCGAACGTTAAGTATCTTGTCTTTGCAGTCCATTCAATTTTTATTTACGATTTACACAACGTGCCAACTTCACTGGTTTTGGGGTTTGTATTACTTATGCATGCATTCAACAGCTGATTATAAATTGACCTATACATTGCATTTATTTTCTTAACAAGAGGTGGCCACTATGGTCCTAAATTGTGGACAATTCTTACTTGAAAGTTAATGACTTAGATGAATAAACTCCTGTATTTGTAGCGACTGTAAGAGACACTCCCAGTTTGGTGCACAGAGCTGCTGCAGATGTCAAAGTGCAGAAGGACCCTCCTCTCATTTTCCCTGGAATGAAAGAATGCGATTGTAGATTAGCTCCACAGAGAGGATATTGGTAAATCGTTAACACGTATCGAGCTGCAAGTTTGGAAGCTTTCGGTAAACCTTTTTACATTCAAAATTTTATTTTCAGGACTATAGGATTGCATCACAAAAAGTTTGATAGTCAAAGTGATTTGTGGTGAAGTAGTTTATATGAAAGTGCAAAGGTATCAAATATTGTCATTGTTGTACAAATGCTCAACTTTTGTACAGATGGATCTACATAACCACATAATTTATGTCAAATCAATGTCCAAAATAGTTAAACTTTTATTTGAACAGATACCTTAGTTTTCATACGCCCCACTTGTAAGATTAGGTTTTTGTATTCTGTCTCGGTTATTGTACGGCCAAACGTTGCATTTAATACACTCTTCTGTTTGCCAGCCTGCACATTCGTGACTCAGCTTTTAAAATTGCATACGACTGCAAATATGCCCCATGAGGCCAAATAAAGTAGCGACTTTGAGCACTTTGATTAAGAAGGTGAGAAACAATACTGAGTTTTAGAAATTACTTGTAGCAAAGTATGAAAGTGGTGTCTGCATGCCTCTCCCCTCCTCTCTCTCCACTCATACCCATCTTTGCCAACAGGACTCTAAATTCAAAGTAAAAGGGATATTAAATGTTAATCTTGTGACGATCTGTCACTTCATTTCTGTTTGTTTTCCTTGTTTTTGTATTTACTTCCTATCAGTGCTCTTATTTTGGTTTCCACTTCCTGCTTGTTCCGCTGAGCACTGTTCCTTCACTCACCTGCTGTTGATCGGCAGCTGGTCCACACCTGCGGCCAATCAACATGCACCCTATTTCTGCTTTGTCTCGAGCACTCCTCAGTGGTCGATGATCGCCTTATGTTTGGAACGCTTACATGCAAGACTGCTTCTTTTCCCTCTCTGTTTTGAGTAATAAAACTCATCTTACTTTCTCGTCCTCTGCTGGTTCCTGCATCTTGGGATCTCAAAAACTGCAGCCAAGCGAGTTCCTAACACATTCATCCATTTCATTGGTCATTCATATGCATTTTGCATCATACAACTACAATTAGTCTGTGAAAACATTACTGATCATAATTTTTGGAACTGATAGATCGTATATAAATTATTGCTACGGTTTTTCTTTTGGAACGGATTACTATAACCTAAGGCACCACTGTAGTGAAATTAATTATATAGCGCTTTTTCTCTAGTGACTCAAAGAACTTTACATAGTGAAACCCATTATTTAAGTTACTGTTGAGGGGTGTGTGGTCTGCGGGCCTGCCGCGTAGCGGGGTGTGTAAGAAACCGGCCTCAAAGCCAGAGGTAGGTGAGTAGATTGCCCTGCTGGGACTGGTTATCTAATCACCTGTCGCCCTTAATAGCAGCAGCCGGGCCGAGACACGTTACTGGAGTTGGAGAGAAAGAGACACGCACACGCTGGAGAGCAGAACTAAGCAGCAAGACAGACTGAGGCTGAAAAGTTGAGTGCGTTTGCTGCAGAGGGGACTTAATAAAATATTATTGAATACAGAATACCAGGCTCTCGTGCCAGTGTGTGGTGGTCAGGAGAACCCTCTAGAGGGCAACATCTACAGTTACATTTAAACCAGTGTGGATGTGCACTGGGAGTAGGTGGGTTAAGTATCTTGCCCAAGGACACAACAGCATTGACTAGTATGGTGGAAGCGGGGATCGAACCTGCAAGCCTCAAATTGCTGGCACAGCCGCTGTACCAACCGAGCCACTCCGCCCCCTGTACTTATAAAATACTTACAAATACTTGCTTTGTGCTACTTACAAATGCCACAGTGTATTGTCTTGAATATGATTATTCAAATATTACAGCTACAGAAACTATTATTGTTGTAAAGTGCTGTGCAGTAGCTTCAGCTTAGAACAAGCAGCGTTGGTCGGGTCCGCCGTTGGCCGCCGCCGCCGCCGCCGTGTCCCGAGTCCCGATCTTAGTCAGACCAACATAGAGGTCTTTGTTTCATGTCTCTACGACATTCCTAACAGAAGTTACAAGCAGTTTTGTCTGGAAAAAGGTGACGGCTTTTTACAAAACTTTTATTTTGAAGGGGTCATTGTCAACTTCCTGTTGATTTTAACTGAAAGATGCCACCTATCAAAATGTAGGTCTAAGTGAGACCTACATAGAGGTTTTTTTTTTCATGTCTGTCCGACATTCCTACCAGAAGTTACAAGCAGTTTTGTCTGTTTCCTCTTCCTAGGAGCAGTTTTTTCTGTGTTTTATTCAAAAATTGGAATAGAGCGCAATTTTGAGTTTTAAGGTTTGGTTTTTTCATTAGATCGCAATTTCTGCCAGTCCTGATGTGTGTGCCAAGTTTTGTGAGTTTTGAAGCATTTTAAGGGGGTCAAATTACAGCTCAAAGAGGCAAAAATTGCGTTTTTTTCAAAAATGTTGCTTTGAATGAGTTTTTGCAAAATTTCTGTTGATTTTGGGTATAGACGTTTTTTATTGGAAATGTAGGTCTTAGTCAGACCTACACAGAGGTTTTTGTTTCATGTCTCTACGACATTCCTAATGGAAGTTACAAGCAGTCTGTTTTTTGTCTCTTCCTAGGGGGCGTTAGCGCGCAATTTTAATTTTTGGGGTTTGGTTGCTTAATAAGTTGGTCTGCCGCTCCATACCGATGTGTGTGTCAATTTTGGTGAGTTTTGAAGCAAGTTAAGGGGGTCAAATTAGGGTGCGAAGGTGCGAGCGCGCCTTGGGCTGCTGCCCCCGAGCCCCACGGCAGGAGAAGCCTTGGTGACACTATTTAATGCATTGTGAAAGTAATGCAGTTGTTGTATTGAAGTGAAAATATCAAGCTTCCTGTTGATTTTTGCCAAAACATGTCAATTATTCAAATGTAGGTCTAAGTCAGACCTACATAGTGGTTTTTGTTTCATGTCTCTACAACATTCCTACCGGAAGTTACAAGCAGTTTTGTCTTTGTTTTCTTCCTAGGAGCAGTTTGTCTGTGTTGTATTCCTAGGGGGCGCTAGAGCACAATTTTGAGTTTTGGGCTTTGGTTTTTTTATTAGCTCGCAATTGTTGCCAGTCCTGATGTGTGTGCCAAGTTTGGTGAGTTTTGAAGCATTTTAAGGGGGTCAAATTACAGCTCAAAGAGGCAAAAATGACATTTTTTAGGAAACTTTGCGCAGGGGATCTTTAAAGGCGCGTAAAATCAAAACCTTAAAACTTATCAAAACTTTGATCTATACTTTTAATCAGAAGGGTTCAAACTCTCTCCTGTGCGAGTTTGAAGCCGAAACGACAAACGCACTGGGAGGAGTATCGATTTGAAAAAGGTGACGGGTTTTTACAAAAACTTTTATTTTGAAGGGGTAATTGTCAACTTCCTGTTGATTTTTTCTGCTAGCTGTCAATTACTAAAATGTAGGTCTAAGTAAGACCTACATAGAAGTTTTTGTTTCATGTCTTTCCGACATTCCTACCGGAAGTTACAAGCAGTTTTGTCTGTGTTTTCTTGCTAGAAGCAGTTTTTTCTGTGTTTTACTCAAAAATTGCGCTAGAGCGCAATTTTGAGTTTTTAAAAAATTTTTTTTCATTAGATCCCAATTTCTGCCATTCCTGATGTGTCTGCCAAGTTTGGTGAGTTTTGAAGCATTTTAAGGGGCTCAAATTACAGCTCAAAGAGGCAAAAATTGCATTTTTGGTGAAAATTTTGCTTTGAATGGGTTTTTGCAAAATGTCCGTAAATTTTTGCCCCAGAAGATACAATTATGAAATTTAGGTCGAAGTCAGACCTACATAGAGGTTTTTGTTTCATGTCTCTACGACATTCCTAACGGAAGTTACAAGCAGTCTCTTTTTTTTTTCTTCCTAGGGGGCGCTATTGCGCAATTTTGATTTTTATGATTTGGCTGCCTAATATGTTGGGAAGGCATGAAAGACCGACGTGTGTGTCAAATTTGGTGAGTTTTGAAATATGTTAAGAGGGTGAAATTGGGGCGCGACGGTGCGGAAGAAAGAAAGAAAGAAAGAATAAAACGCAGCAGATTCAATAGGGTCCTTGCCTATGGCAAAGGACTCCACAGGAGTCTTTTGCCATAAGCAGGGCGGACCCTAATAATTAAGACAATAAGCTGTGTATTGTTGAGGAGGAATAGTTGATCATGTTTTAAATTGGATATTGAAAGTGCATGTGCACTTATTAAAGGCCTACTGAAACCCACTACTACCGACCACGCAGTCTGATAGTTTATATATCAATGATGAAATATTAACATTGCAACACATGCCAATACGGCATTTTAGTTTACTAAATTGTAATTTTAAATTCCCCACGAAGTGTCCTGTTGAAAACGTCGCGGAATGATAACGTATACGCGTGACGTCACGGACTGTTAGGAAATATGAGCGCTGCGCACACACACAGCTAAAAATCGTCTGCTTTAATCGCATAATTACACAGTATTTTGGACTTCTGTGTTGCTGAATCTTTTGCAATTTGTTCAATTAATAATGGAGAAGTCAAAGTAGAAAGATGGAGTTGGGAAGCTTTAGCCTTTAGCCACACAAACACGCGGTGATTCCTTGTTTAAAATTCCCGGAAGTGAAACTTTACCATGGATCAGAGCGGTCAAGCGAACATGGATCCCGACCAAATGTCAACCAGCAGTTTTCCGTGAGAAAATTTGTGGTAAAAAGTCGCCACTTACCGGGGATCAGCTGAGATTGTGCCGTCCGTAAAGCTGCCATCGACTTCCCTGAGACAATGGCCCTAAGACACCTGTGGATACACCCTTCCGACCAGCAGGTACTATTAAACTCACTAAAACACTAGCAACACAATAGAAAGATAAGAGATTTTTTTTTCTAGTCCATCGCTATCAATATCCTCAAACACAAATCTTTCATCCTCGCTCAAATTAATGGGGAAATTGTCGTTTTCTCGGTCCGAATAGCTCTTTTTGTTGGAGGCTCCCATTAAAAACAATGTGAGAATGTGAGGAGCCATCAACGGGTGATGTCATCGTCTGCGACTTCCGGCAGGGCTTTTCTGTAAGCGACCAAGAGTTGCAAACTTTATCGTCTATGTTCTCTACTAAATCTTTTCAGCAAAAATATGGCAATATCGCCAAATGATCAAGTATGACACATAGAATGGACCTGCTATTCCCGTTTAAATAAGAAAATCTCATTTCAGTAGGCCTTTAATGAAGCTAGAATTTAGAGCTTGCTAAATTAAAATGTGGATTTGATTACGTGCATCAAAACAAAGCACCATTACAACTCATGATCAGCCAGTTAACTGTATTTGGTATCTCTGGTGAATCAACACGAGACGGCAGGATTGTTGATGCATTTGGGACGCATTTTGAATGCGCGAGTTGTCACCCCCAGATCCTGCAGGACTCGGACAGGCAGGATAGCAGGTAAGAACTTGTTTTAATATAAAACTGACAAAATAACACTTGACAAAAGGCAAAGAAAAGGCGTGCCTACGCACGGGAAGCTAAATGCTAATGTTAGCAAGAGTCAAGTTCAAAGTGTCCAAAGTAGCGCGTGCCGAGCGCACAAAAGCTAAGACAGGACTTAGATAGGTAAATACAAAACAGGAATACCAAACGTAACTGTTGCATGGAGCAAACAAAACATCCAGACAGAACTAAGGTAGCAGGCCGGTTTAAATACTAAAACAATAATCAAAAACAGGTGTGTCTCAGAAAGTAAGAGCAGGTGGAGTGAATGAAGTCACCATAGTGATGAATACATACAAGGAAGTGCACACAACTCAGGGAACGAAAGAGTCCAATAACAATAGGAAAACACACAAAAAGGACTCAAGAACAAAACCATGTCCGATCCGGGGGGCGGATTGCGACAATTGTCAATCAATCAATCAATCAATGTTTACTTATATAGCCCTAAATTACTAGTGTCTCAAAGGGCAGCACAAACCACAACACAAACCACTATGACATCCTCTGCAGGCCCACATAAGGGCAAGGAAAACTCACACCCAGTGGGACGTCGGTGACAATGATGACTATGAGAACCTTGGAGAGGACGAGAGCAATGGATGTCGAGCGGGTCTAACATGATACTGTGAAAGTTCAATCCATAGTGGATCCAACACAGCCGCGAAAGTCCAGTCCAAAGCGGATCCAACACAGCAGCGAGAGTCCCGTCCACAGCGGAGCCAGCAGGAAACCATCCCAAGCGGAGGCGGAGGCGGATCAGCAGCACAGGGATGTCCCAAGCCGATACACAGGCAAGCGGTCCATCCTGGGTCCCGACTCTGGACAAGCGGTCCATCCTGGGTCCCGACTCTGGACAGCCAGTACGTCATCCATGGGCATCGGACCGGACCCCCTCCATAAGGGAGAGTGGGATATAGGAGAAAAAGAAAAGAAACGGCAGATCAACTGGTCTAAAAAGGGAGTTTATTTAAAGGCCAGAGTATACAAATGAGTTTTAAGGTGAGACTTAAATGCTTCTACTGTGTCAGTAAATTACCTTAAATTAAGAAAATGATGATGAGCTATTATACTGACATTTACTGACAAATTTAGAAAATGTAGAAAATGTAGAAACTATGAAGAAATTAAGTATAATGGCATAATCAGTATACAAAAATCAATATTGTGATGACAAATTCAGAAATATAACACAACAATACTCTTGATAATTTAATAAATCATTTAATCAGAATTATTACAGGTTTGCTGTGGATTAATTTCAGTTAATCCCAATAAAATATTCATTATAAAGCAAATATCCATGCATTCAGTGATCACACCCATCACCTCTTTGACAGATTTGTTACGTTATAACAATTTCCATTAAAAAAAAACACAATTAATTGCAAATATTGCAAACTCACTTATTAAAATCCTAGAATAAACAACTTTCTGTATTCCTCCCTTGAAACAATACAAAGGGGAACATGAGAGTTGTAAAAAGTTATTTAAAATGCCA
The DNA here is from genome assembly GCF_033978795.1 of Nerophis ophidion. Taxonomy (NCBI): domain Eukaryota; kingdom Metazoa; phylum Chordata; class Actinopteri; order Syngnathiformes; family Syngnathidae; genus Nerophis; species Nerophis ophidion. Next base: position 32,039,016 of record NC_084622.1, read on the forward strand.
CATATAAACGTTGTTAAAGAAGAAACCAAGGGTATTGTATGAGTTACATTACTGTACACACAGGTCTTTGTGGCTCCTGTTACCTGTAATTCTATTTAGAAACTAATCCTCTCCGGCTCACAGTGACAAATGCACAGGCAGCAGCTCAATGTTTAAGTCCTAATGTTTCTAATACTGGCTGCACATTTCCTAATCATGGGTACTTAAAGTGTGCAGGTTAAGTGAACAGAGGTATGTGACCCCTTGTGTCCACACTGGCTTTCCAGTACTGGTTTTGCAATGTGTCTTTGATCCAAAGCACCACAGGGTCACAGGGTCCATGCTGTACATTCCTGCGCTTTTAATGCATCACAACCACAATATAAATATGACAATCATAATTATTTACAGCCAGCAGAATTGGAGGATATGAAGATGAAATGGATAAGTACATTTCTGACAACAGGGAAACTAGTATTTTTCAATCTATTTTTGTGTAATTTCCTACCTCGTAATATAGAATTTAAAGAAATTATAAAAATACTATAGCAGGGGTGTCAAACTCATTTTAGATCGGGGGCCACATGGAGAAAAATCTACTCCCAAGAGGGCCGGACTGGTAAAATCACGGCACGATAACTTAAAAATAAAGACAACTTCAGATTGTTTTCTTTGTTTAAAAATAGAACAAACAAATTCTGAAAATGTACAAATAATAATGTTGCGGTTAGTAGTATTGATTGATTGAAACTTTTATTAGTAGATTGCACAGTTCACTATATATTCTGTACAATTGACCACTAAATGGTAACACCCGAATAAGTTTTTCAACTTGTTTAAGTCGGGGTCCACGTTAATCAAGTCATGGTTTTCTATCTTTAGTTGTCGTTATTTATACTTTCTGAATAAATTACGTGATAATGTTCATCAGTTAACTCATTGGAGTTCTTTTTCAATCTATCAAGATAAAAAAATGATATCAAAACCAAATAAAATTATGTTATTTATGTAGTTTGTTCATTTTCCTTGACTGGTGCACTAACATCAAGTGGTTTATTTATTTTTTTACATATGTAGCATCATCTACAAAGATACAAAGATTTGCTATTGTGACATTTAGTGGACACATTTAGAAAAGCAGTTTCATTCATTCACAAATTTTGGCTCGATTTCATACTTAGCAAACTCATCCCGCGGGCAAGATAAAACCTGTTGGTGTGCCTGATCCGGCCCGTGGGCCGCACGTTTGACACCCCTGTGTTGTAGCATGTCGACTGTATGATCAAGCTACTTGGAAAATGTAGTAAGCTAAGCTACAAGTTACTCCTGATTAAATGTAGCTAAGCTACAGGGCAAGCTATCACCACAGAAATGTAGCAAGCTACAGTACAAGCTACACGGCAAAATTATCTTGCTACGTCAAAGCTACATTATAGTTAAAGTTAAAGTACTACTGATAGTCACACACACACACTAGGTGTGGTGAAATTACTCTCTGCATTTGACCAATCCGTTTGTTCCACCCCTTGTAAAGTGAGGAGAGCAGTGAGCAGCAGTGGTGGCCGAGCTCGGGAATCATTTTGGTGATTTAACCCCCAATTCCAACCCTTGATGCTGTGTGCCAAGCAGGGAGGTCCCATTTTTATAGTCTTTGGTATGTACTCACGACCTACCGATCTCAGGGCGGACACTCTAACCACAGGGCCACTGAGCAGTTGTTTATATATATTATATACAACATAATGTACAAAATTCCACCAAACAAGAGAAAAAATGCTCAGATTGATTGTTTATTAAATAAACACTAGCTAGAAACACGCCCTCCGTCTGGCTTTTTAACATTTATTTTAAATTACGTACCATGTACCACCTCTAATGGAGACTTTTAAGCACAGTATTAATTATTGTTTTAACAGAAACCACAGTAGCATAATGACAATAACATGGCCAAAGGGACAAAACTGTTAAAATCTGTACTCGGATCTTCTTCACATATTGTTTATTGTTCCATTGTTGTCTCATTCTCCGTCTGACCTGCTTACTTCCTGTTTAGTCAGTCACCTTGGTTACACATTAGTTTCACCTGCTCCTCGTTTTCGACACACACCTGTTTCTCCTTGATTACTCCCTTTATAAGTCTTCTCCTTTTCATTATTCTTTCTGGGACTCTAGATTGCTCTCATGCAACTGTACAACTGGTATGTTTTTATCGCTAGCTCATACGCTAAGCCACTTGCCATTTTAGCTCTCATGCTAATTGTGTTTTGTTTTACATTTTGTGCCTTCGTGCCAAGTTTAGTTTATGTGTACTTCCTAGCTCTCACGCTAGCGTCTTTTGTTTGCCTTTTATTAGCACCAGTGTTTCTGTTCATAGCACCTTTTTGTAGAATAAATCTGTTACATCTTACCTGTGTTGTGTTCATCGTTTTGACGCATCCTCGAGGGAATCGAACCCGGCACCACATTGCCAAACAGACGTTACAAAAACATTCAAGGGGAACTGTACTTTTTTGGAGTTTTGCCTATCATAGTTTTGACGATCATTATAAAAGACATTAGGATGGATGGATTTTTTTTCAATGCATGCTAACTCGTAAACATAAATAAAAGTCTGCTTACAAAGGAGCCAATGGTAGGTCCTCTATTCCGCCCATAAAACCCAATAAATATCTAAAAAGCGCCAACAATACTCTATTTACATTTTATGACTTGAATATTAACCAAGAATGAGTGATATTGTTATTATAAGTGCTAACGCAGACAAACTATTTATAGCGGCTATGTGATCACCAGTTTATGTTGCTATTTTTACATTATCGCGGGGTCTGCTGTTGTCTCGCTTCTTTGCTCATAGAAGTTCATTTTAGATCAAAAATCATGCATCCGACCTGGATAGAAGAAGGTTGAGGACGTATTCCAACAAGTTGGTACATTTTGACATCCAATTTAGACTCGGAAATGGCAAGAACGACACAAAAAGATGCTTGGCTTCCCACCCCGTTTCTTCGCGAGGATTTTGAGTATTTCTTCATCTAAACGAGACTTTAACAAGCTACTTGGCCATAACCTAAGTGACCGCCACCCCTGCCCTGTAGAGGAAATCGATTACCACCTCATCATCACATTCATTTATGCCACAAGAAACTAAGAACTCCGCCAACGCAAGTCACTGGTGAAACTTCAGAATCTGTGACACAAATCAACTGCGCTCAGCCTACCATGACCGAGGTCAAACAAGCCGTCAAAGCTATAAGATTGAGCTCTGCTCCTGGCTCAAGTGTAGTACCAGACAAGGTACACACGATGAAGAGTGTCCACATCTCCTGAAATGCCTTCCTCAAGGTGAGAATGGCTGAGAAGGCAAAGCATCACCAGATTCTCGGTTCGAACCCCAAATCAACCATGCCTTTCTTTGCTGTTGTGTCCCTTGGCATGATTTCGCCCACATTTCCCTTTGAGTCGCCCACACAGGAAAGCTTCACAGACCAAGATGTTGAATCACAACGAGCTAGGTAAGGTCAACAGGAACTATACGATGGCAGCCCATTGATCTTGAAGTGAATGGCCCTAATTCATGGACAAAATTCTCTGTACAATTGATAGTACGTAATGTTTGGTCACATGACACAATGGATGGACGAACTGACATATGTATATTATATATCCTTCCTGCCTTTACAAAATGTGCAGAAGTTATACTAAGAGACATGGCAAGTACGACTAACAAGGAAGAATAAGAATTTGGGTTTACAGCACACTTATATACTGTAGTCACAGTGAGAAGAACAGGTGGTTGTCAGATTTGACTGATGTCTCCCCAAACTACATTTGAGACAGTGGTCATCTATAATCTTTAACCAAGTAGGGCATGATATTTATAGGACAGTCTTCATGTGACTTCGAGAGGTGTATTCTTACTCTTACATATGTAGCTTCAGCATTTGCTCCATCTAAACCAGGGGTTGCCACACTTTTTCTGCAGGCGAGCTACTTTTCAGTTGACCAAGTTGAGGAGATTTACCTCATTCATATTTATAATTTATATTTATTTATATTGGCAACACTAAAATTGGCCCTAGTGTGTGAATGTGAGTGTGAATGTTGTCTGTCTATCTGTGTTGGCCCTGCGATGAGGTGGCGACTTGTCCAGGGTGTACCCCGCCTTCCGCCCGATTGTAGCTGAGATAGGCGCCAGCGCCCCCCACGACCCCAAAAGGGAATAAGCGGTAGAAAATGGATGGATGGATGGATGAAAGAGACATGTTTTGTTAACAAGTTAATAGTATTTAATGATAATACAAGCATGTTTAACACATATAGATTCCTTTCTTTCATGAAGACAAGAATATAAGTTGGTGTATTACTTGATTCTGATGACTTGCATTGATTGGAATCAGACAGTGGTGCTCATGACGTCCGCATTTTCAAATGGAGGAGAAAAAAAGTCCTCCTTTCTGTCCAATATCACATGAAAGTGGTTGGATCTGGCATCTCATTTGTCCAACTTGCATACTCGTTTTTAAACACTTTGTTATGAAAGTAACATATGTGTGTGTGGCCTTTTAATGTGTGATAGCAGGTGAGTGACGTCAGTGAGTGTGTCGGCGAGAGAGGAGAGGGAGCGGTCGCTGAGGGCGGGGGAGTGGCTAGTGTTTTTGTGTGTGATTTTGACTGTGTGCAAGGCGTAAATAAAAAGCCATGATTTGCAACTAATCGCTGGACTCGTCATTTTGCCCTGGAGTCCGGAATTGTGAAGACCCACTGCCGGGTAAAGTGAAGGGTGTTTCCCCGAGAATCCATCCGCACTGGAAAAGTGTCTCCCCTGCCCTCCTTGACTACGAACTAGGCGCCGGAAGCTGGAAAGGTGCAACAACTTTATAAGAAATACATTGGCATCAAACTTAATAGCTTGCTAGATTTTGCAAGCTAGCTTTCTGAGACTCTTAATTTGTTAGCACAGGCAGGATGAAGCAGGTCTCTTATGGTGAAGACAGGAACTGTGCACTCGGTCTTTACAGTTTTGACAGCAGGTACGGCACATGAGTCTGTTGAAATAAAAAGTGTTTCTCTCCGTCCCGTCAGTGATTTTTTTCTTAAAGGGGAACATTACCACAATTTCAAAAGGGTTAAAAACAATAAAAATCAGTTCCCAGTGGCTTGTTGTATTTTTTGAAGTTTTTTTCAAAATTTTACCGGTCCCCGAATATCTCTAAAAAAAGCTTGATTTTCGCTATTTGCGATGCGACTATCCATTTCCCTGTGACGTCATACAGTACTGCCAATGTAAACAAACAACGGCGAATACCACAGCAAGATATGCGACATTAGCTTGGATTCAGACTCGGATATCAGCGGCTTAAGCGATTTAACAGATTACGCATGTATTGAAAGGGATGGTTGGACTATGAAAGTATTGAAGAAGAAACTGAAGCTATTGAGCGAATAGCTATTGACGCTATTCATAGCCATAGCATGGCCGAATAGCTGCGTTAGCATCGCCGGTAAAATGTGCGGACCAAACGATCAGGACTTTCGCATCTCGTGACACTGGAGCAACTTAAATCCTTCGATTGGTAAGTGTTTTTTCGCATTAAATGTGGGTGAAAGTAAACATATTATAGTTGCAAATGCATCTGCAGGTTATCCATACATCTCTGTGCCATGTCTGCTTTAGCACCGCCGGTAAATAGCATGTTAGCATCGATTAGCGTAGCATGTTAGCATTGATTAGCTGGCAGTCAACATCAACAAAACTCACCTTTGTGAATTCGTTGACTTTATAGTTGCAAATGCATCTGCAGGTTATCCATACATCTCTGTGCCATGTCTGCTTTAGCACCGCCGGTAAATAGCATGTTAGCATTGATTAGCGTAGCTTGTTAGCATCGATTAGCTGGCAGTCACGCCGCAACCAAATATGTCTGATTAGCACATAAGTCAACATCAACAAAACTCACCTTTGTGATTTCGTTGAATTTATCATTGCAAATGCATCTGCAGGTTATCCATACATCTCTGTGCCATGTCTGTCATCGCCGGTAAAATGTGGAGACACTCCCGCACATTCAATGGGGGTCTGGCGGCAGACACTTTCGCATCTTTGGGCCAGTGATGCAACTTGAATCGCTCCCTGTTAGTGTTGTTACACCCTCCGACAACACGCCAATGAGGCATGATGTCTCCAAAGTTCCAAAAAATAGTCGAAAAAAACGGAAAATAACAGAGCTGAGACCCGGTGTTTGCAATGTGTTGAAAATGAAAATGGCGGCTGTATTACCTCGGAAACGTCACGTTCTGACGTCATAACAAAAAGAGCAATAAACAGAAACGTGTTTAATTTGCCAAAATTCACCCATTTAGAGTTCGTAAATCGGTTAAAAAAATATATGGTCTTTTTTCTGCACCATCAAGGTATATATTGACGCTTACATAGGTCTGGTGATAATGTTCCCCTTTAATAATGAGCTTGCAGCAGCCTGCGTCATCTCACAAGATCGTCGGGTGCCGAGAATGTCAAACAACTGACGAAAGTGAAGTCTTGGTGAAGAATGATGATTGCTCATTTTTATGTCTATTTTTTTAATGCCTGGCTTGCGATCGACTGACACACACTCCGCGATTGACCTATAGCTCGCGATCGACGTAATGCCCACCCCTGATCTAAACCATCCATCCATTCCTTTTCTACCGCTTGTCCCTTTTGGGGTCACGGGGGGTGCTGGAGCCTATCTCACCTGCTTTCGGGCGGAAGACGGGGTACACCCTGGACAATTCGCCACCTCATCACAGGGCCAACACAGATAGACAACATTCACACTCACATTCACATACTAGGGCCAATTTAGTGTTGCCAATCAACCTATCTCCAAGTGCATGTTTTTGGCGGTGGGAGGAAGCCATAATACATGGAGGGAACCCACACAGTCACGGAAAGAACACACAAACTCCACACAGAAATATCCCGAGCCTGGGATTGAACTAAGGACTACTCAGGACCTTCGTAGAGTGAGGCACACGCACTAACCCCGTGCTGCCCCTATCAAAACCACAAACCAGAAATTCATCCTATCAACATAGTACATGTAAAAATACAAATCTTCTTATTGGAGAGGAGACAGGAGCGTGGCCCAGTGGAGGAAAGCCAAAGGTGTCTAGACTCCAAAAGAACTCAAAACCATGTCACTGCTCGGAGTGGAAATAAATATATTTCTCTTAGGGATCCTTTCATGTTGTCTGACAGAATTCCTCCTGGAAAATTACTATTTTGACACCTCAGTCCAAAAAGGGGAGTACCAGGAATACCAGATTCCCTGGAACACGAGTGTGATCTTCCAGCTATTTTAAGAGGCAAGAAAGAGCAATGGAGATCTGGAAATGATCTGTCTTGACCGAACCAACATCTACGGATCCATCAGATACAAGCTGGTCAACACAAACCTGTTAAGATACCACATTCCAAAGAAGATCGGCACCCTCATTATGGATTACCGGTACTACGACTATTTCTTCTCAGGGTATACTACAACATATGCCTGGCACCGTTTAGAAAAGAGCGTCATTACCAGGTGCACAATCTGGGTGTCACTAAACATAATTGTTAAGTCTGCTGAAACGGAATGCAGAGGTCCAAAGTCAAGCTCTGTTACCCAGCAGCCCCCCATAAGAGCTTTCATGGACGACTTAACAGCGATGACAACATCTGTTACTGGAGCAGGTGTCTCTGCCATGGGTTAGAAGAGCTTATCTCATGAGAAAGAATGAGCTTTAAGCCAAGTCCATATCTTTGGTCCTTAAGAAAGTTTCACTTTACCAAGGGAGGGACCACAACTATAACAGTGACTGAGAAAGATCTGGACAAAATCCTCCGACAACATCCTGAAGGAGAAAGCAACACTCCTTTAGACGAAGAGCGACCTAACAGCTGAAAACAAAATTCAGATTTTATTTTAAAGTATTTATGTACAAATATTTGGAGGTGACAGAGCTTTCGCCGCTGCTGCTCCCAAGCTCTGAAACAACCTACCTCTGAGTGTTAGACAAGCCTCCTCTCTTCCTGTTTTTAAATCTCTCTTCAAAACACACTTTTATTCCTTGTCTTTTAACACTAAGTGATATCCATCCTGCAATGGCACCCCATTATACACCTGCTGTGAACCTGTTTTTATGTTTTATTTATTTATTTTTTTGTTTGTGTTGTGTTGTTTGCTCGATCTTCATATTATCTTTTAACCTGTCCATTGTACAGCACTTTGGCTACCCCTGTAGTAAATTTTAAATATGCTTTATAAATAAAGTTGATTTGATTTGATTTGATTTTATATTGGCTATTAATGCGATAGGGGACATTGTGATTTGGGAACGAAGCAGATTTGAGGAAACTAGGTTTAATAGGAATGAGAAATGATCACATATGCACTAGAATGGAACATGAACAGCACTATCAACACCTCAAACAACCAAATTTTTTATCTAAATGTAGCAATGTGCTTAAAATAAATCCAACAGGGAGGGGTTTGAAGAATTTCTATGTATTTTCCTGAGTGAGTTGTGGAACGTGTGCATGATTCAACCAATCTATCGCCACAAGTGCATGTTTCTAAGGATAGGCATAATTCAACAAGACAATGCAAAATATTCACAAAGGACATTTATTACATTGTTTGCAGCTTTGAGTGCGACATAATTCAGATGTACGAGTTTCCATCGCAACACAGGTGACTAAATTGCTTGAGCATGGTTGCACATTGTTCCAGGACAATGGAAAATGTTAACTTTTTTTGGAACCGCCCTTACCTGTAATGGCACGACGGGCTTCACCCAAGCAATTTAGGGTGCAGCAGGCTAGCAGCCAAATTACAGCATGCTGTACACACTTTGCCACTCACGTCTGCAAAAGTTCTATTTTGGTTTCATCTGACCACATGACATTCTCCCAATCCTCTGCTGTATCATCCATGTATCCGTTTTGGTATAAACTCAAGTTGTCGTGTTTGGAGGAAGAAGAATACTGAGTTGCATCCCAAGAACACCATACCTACTGTGAAGCATGTGTGTGGAAACATCATGCTTTGGGGCTGTTTTTCTGCTAAGGGGACAGGACGATTGATCCGTGTTAAGGAAAGAATGAATGGGGCCATGTATCGTGAGATTTTCAGCCAAAACCTCCTTCCATCAGTGAGAGCTTTGAATGGTTGACCAAATACTTATTTTCCACCATAATTTACAAATAAGTTATTTAAAATTCCTACAATGTGAATTCCTGGATTTTTTTTTCACATTCTGTCTCTCACAGTTGAAGTGTACCTATGACGAAAATTACAGACCTCTGTCATCATTTTAAGTGGGAGAACTTGCACAATCGATGGCTGACTAAATACTTTTTTGCCCCACTGTAAATATTACCATAACTATTAAAATTGATATTGCCACTTTTTTAGTAATCATAAGAAATAATCACTGAAAATAGGTATAGTAAAAGAGCTCTGTGGTCTTCTGTCATCCTTTTGTGTTTGCCTCTTGTTTTCATGTGTTATTATATTTTTTTGTCTTTTGGTCCAGGACTCTTTGGAACTGTGTGACAAGGGGTGGCACTTTCGTGACCTCTGTGGTGCTTTTTTTGTGGACTTCTGGATCTGCCTCCTGGGAGCCTTTTGGCCATGGAGACCAGCTGCTGGGTCTCTGCCACACCGGAGTCGGTTTGGAGAGACTGGAGGAGATGCGGATGAGGGGACAGGGCCGCGGAGCTAGCACTGAGCGCTGGGAAGGAGAGGCTGTGTGAGCAGGTGTCGGACACCTCAGTCACCTTGGACGTATCCTCGCTCATCCATGCGGACTGGACACTGGCCGAGAGTGGAGTCGGCTGTCTTGGTTGCTTTGTTGGGTCTGCTCCTGTCTCTGGCCATGCTCCCTCCACCCCAGCTGACGATGGCGTGGAACACCGCAGAGGCCACCACAGTAGATATGTTTAATGTTTATTTTACTTTTTATTCATAGCTGTATGTAGAAGTGTCTGGTTGTATCCGCTGCTTTAATGTCTTTAATGTCCTCTGCATTCTTTGATGTTTGATGTTTCCCTCCTACACATGTAAGAGGGATTTGTACTATGGCTATGAGTTGTTGTTTTTTTCCCTTGGCCTCGGTCTGGACCCCCTCTCCAGGGCTCAGGCTAAGACCGATTTTTTAATTTTATTTTAATCTTCTATTTTTTAATCTCACCCCCTATTTACCTGTATCTCATCTTTTTTGTAAGGGGCGCTGGAAGCCGGCAGACCCGTCAGCAATCCTGTTCTGTCTCCCTGTAATGTTTGTCTGATGTTGAATGGGATTGTGCTGAAAATTGTAATTTTCCTGATTGAACTCTCCTGACGGAATAAATAAAGTACTATTTTATCTAATCTAATCTAATTTAAAACAAATCAAATCATATTTTGTGCAAAATTTGTGTTACCAAATTTTTTAAACAGCAAATTTGGAAAAAAATCAAGCAAGATTTATCCAATTTGATCCGGTTTCTGCCATTTCTCTACAACTATATGGGCTCGCTGACGCTGGTCCGATATTTAAAGGACACTTTCCTTGAAAAACGTTTTTGTCCACATAATATTTGATCACTATCGCCTGGTTTGTTATTAGGGTTATACAATATACAGTGTCATGGTGGATGCACTCTTTCCAGCCAGGCATTAAAACTAATAAGATTCTTTCATTTTATACAAAAAAATAATAAAAATAATTGTGTTCAGAAAGGTTTGTGATTCCGGTGTGTTACTGACTAACTGTGTGTTGCTTTTTCATGACATGAAAATCACAATCAAGGTAGTGGACCATTTTAATGGATTTTGTCCACCTTAAGTTATAACGGTTAAAAGTCACTTTTTCGTCTAAATTTCTTTTATTGGATTATCTCACAAACTATGAGTTGTTTTGCATCCAGAAAGGACTGAGGACTTTTGCCAAATGTTTTGTCCAATGTACTGTGCTAATAAGAAGAGAGGAGTCACGCACAAGCGGCTCCAGGGAAGATTACATAATTAATCTTCCATCTTGTAACACAAGCCATTAAAAAGTTCACTCTTTAACACTAATATTACGCAACTTTGCAGACTAAAGATGCACAAAGAGCTGTCGCACCAGGAATCGTAAAATCAAACTATTACTATTACTAAACGAATATTGTTTGAATATTTTGTTATTATGCAGTTCAGGGTCATGCGTGTGAGCTAAAGCTCATATTAACTGATTTAGGGTGAGAGGCAGGCTCCATTCTGCATGCTGGATTAGGTTTGATTAGTTTATTTCAAATGTGACAATGCAATTTCATAAAACACATGACTACACATGGTTAAAAAAGCCAGAATTTATCCAGAAGGCTAGTTTTCATCTGTAGTGCCCTGGCCATGATGTAAAAAAAGGCATTACAATTACAATTTAAAAGAAAAAGAAGAGAAAAAGAATAAAAGCACACAATACAATAAAAATAAAATACAACATTACAACATAACATTTATCATAACATTAAAACAGGTTCATCTTTTAGTGCTGGCAGCTAAGCCACATATTACATTTTTTTGTCAAGGCCTTGTAAGTGGGGACCAGTTGAACCTCCTCAGGTACTGAGTTCCAGACATTTTCACTCCGTACTGACCAGGCCGACTTACTAAAAGTGCTCCTGCACAGAGGAATATAACAGTCACCTCTGACAGACCCTCGAGTGACACGCTCACGGCTGTTTCTTTGGCTGATTAACTCTGCCAGAGGATCTGGAGCCAATCCATGCAGTACTTTAAGTCACTTTTAAGTCAGCAAATGTGTGAAGGCTGTGCCAGTTTAAAATACTGTATTATTTTAGAATGGCACAGTGATGATATTGCCTTGGTTTTTTTTAATCCATAACTTTAATAGATTTTTTGTACAAGATTTTCAATGTTTTTTTTTTATCTCTGACCAGAGTCCTACTGGTAAGGCAATAGTTGAAGTGGTTGAAAATCAAAAATGTTGCAAATTAAATACAAGGTGTCCCAAAAAGGACAGCTTTTTAAAAGCAATTCATTTGAAAACTACCAAGTCTTGCTCAATGAAATTTAACAATTTAGGTGTTGACCATAAGTTTACTCTGAAACTTATTTCATGAATTTTCAATTTGTGCTTCCCCTGTGACAAGCCACACAAGTGCGTAGTTAAAGGCCTACTGAAATGAGATTTTGTTATTTAAATGGGGATAGCAGGTCCATTCTATGTGTCATACTTGATCATTTCGCGATATTGCCATATTTTTGCTGAAAGGATTTAGTAGAGAACATCCACGTTTAAACTTTATCGTGGATGTTCTCTACTAAAGCCTTGCCTTTACCGGAAGTAGCAGACGATGACGTCACCGGTGTGAGGGCTCCTCACATCCTCACATTGTTTTTAATGTGAGCCACCAGCAGTAAGAGCTATTCGGACCGAGAAAGCGACAATTTCCCCATTCATTTGAGCGAGGATGTAAGATTCGTGGATGAGGATATTGAAAACTAAGGACTTGAAAAAAATAAAAATGAAATAAAATAAAAAGTGACGACTCCGGGCGGTGGCAGTGTGAGTGTTTCAGATGTAATTAGACACATTTACTAGGATAATTCTGGAAGATCCCTTATCTGCTTATTGTTTTAGTATTGTTTTAGTGAGATTGTAAAAACATACCTCAATGTCGGACGGCTGCGGTGAACGCGCCAGTGTCTCAGAGAGAAGCCGAGGAGCCAAGCTCACAGCTGCCTTTTTTGAAAGCTACTGCAGGAGGACGAATAATCCACTGATGGTTCCGGTACGATATATATCACAATTTTCCCATCCAAAAACATGCTGGTTGACGTAGAGAAACATGTTCGCTTGACCGCTCTGTGTTAAAGCTTCACAACAAACAAAGAAACACCGGCTGTGTCTCGGTGCTAAAGACAGCTGCAATCCACCGCTTTCCACCAAAAGCATTGTTCTTTATAGTCTCCATTATTAATTGAACAAATTGCAAAAGATTCAGCAACACAGATGTCCAAATAACTGTGTAATTATGCAAAGAAAAGAGACGACTTTTAGCCGTAACTGGTGCTGAGCTAGTATGTCCCCTCCAACCAATAACGTCACGAACACGCGTCATCATTCTGCGACGTTTTCAACAAGAAACTCCGCGGGAAATTTAAAATATCAATATAGTAAACTAAAAAGGCCGTATTGGCATGTGTTGCAATGTTAATATTTCATCATTGATATATAAACTATCAGACTGCGTGGTCGGTAGTAGTGGGTTTCAGTAGGCCTTTAAGTCAGTAGTTAAAGGGGAACGGCACTTTTTTGTCATGTTGCCTATCATTCACATTTCATATGTAAGACAAGAACACATTAGGTATGTTTTTCTTTTTCATGCATTCCAAGGAGTAAATCAATGCAAGCAAAGGTTTTCTTACAATGGAGCCTATAGGAGATGTTTTATTCCTCTTAAAAATTTACATTATGTTTATACACATAATATACATTTACAGATACGCTTCTGTACTTGATATCAATCCAGTGGATGTTAGGTGCAGATCCACCAATGGTGTTTATTTATGTTGTGACGCAGATGAGTTACACCACATCCCCAGACTGTGGGAAAAAAAGTCAACAAAAATATAGCACAGTGGTACAGGGGTTAGGACATGGGCCTCACAATACGAAGGTCCTGAGTAGTCCTGAGTTTAATTCTGGGCTCGGGATCTTTCTGTGTGGAGTTTGCATGTTCTCCCCGTGAATGTGTGGGTTCCCTCCGGGTACTTCGGCTTCCTCCCACCTCCAAAGACATGCACCTGGGGAAGGGTTGATTGGCAACACTAAATGGGCCCTAGTGTGTGAATGTGAGTGTGAATGTTGTCTGTCTATCTGTGTTGGCCCTCTGATGAGGTGGCGAATTGTCCAGGGTGTACCCCGCCTTCCGCCCGAATGCAGCTGAGATAGGCTGCAGCACCCCCCCGCGACCCCAAAAAGAGACAAGCAGTAGAAAATGGATGGATGGATAGGTGCCGTCTGTGTTTAGTTACTTTTCAACTTACTGTGGTAACTCATGGGAAAGCACCAGTCAACAAAGTAAAGATCGATTGATGAAGCTTGCTAGTGCTTGCAAGTGGCATTTTGTCACCTCTGCAAGCAAAGCAAAAAAGATTTGTCACGTTATTATACAAAGTATGCATATTTAAAGGTCTACTGAAATGAGATTTTCTTAATTAAACGGGAATAGCAGGTCCATTCTATGTGTCATACTTGATCATTTCGCGATATTGCCATATTTTTGCTGAAAGAATTTAATAGAGAACATCGACGATAAAGTTCGCAACTTTTGGTCGTTAATAGAAAAGCCCTGCCTGTACCGGAAGTATGTGCGTGTGACGTCACGAGTTGCAGGGCTCCACACATATTCCCATTGTTTTTAATCGGAGCCTCCAACAAAAAGATCTATTCGGACAGAGAAAACAACAATTTCCCCATTAATTTGAGCGAGGATGAAAGATTTGTGAATTAGGATATTGATAGTAAAGGAATAGAAAAAAGAAAAAAAAAGAAAAAAGCGACGGCAGTGTGAGCGTTTCAGATGTAATTAGAAACATTTACTAGGATAATTCTGGAAGATCCCTTATCTGCTTATTGTTTTAATAGTGTTTTAGTGAGATTTTAAAGATTGTAAAAGATTGTAAAGACATACCTCGAGGTCAGATGGCTGCGGTGAACACGAAGTGTCTCAGAGAAAAGCCGAAGAGCCAAGCTCACAGCTGCCACTGCTGCAGGACAACGAATAATCCAATGTTTTCTCCGGTAAGATATATATCACAATTTCCCCATCCAAAAACATGCTGGTTGACGTAGAGAAAACATATTCGCTTGACCGCTCTGCTTCACAACAAACAAAGAAACATCGGCTGTGTCTCGGTGCTAAAGACAGCTGCAATACACCGCTTTCCACCAACAGCATTGTTCTTTATAGTCTCCATTATTAAATGAACAAATTACAAAAGATTCAGCAACACAGATGTCCAAAATACTGTGTAATTATAACGGTTAAAGCAGACGACTTTTAGCTGTGTGTCTGCGCAGCGCTAATATTTCCTAACAGTCCGTGACGTCACGCGTACACGTCACCATTCCGCGACGTTTTCAAGAAGAAACTCCCGGGAAATTTAAAATTGCAATTTAGTAAACTAAAAAGGCTGTATTGGCATGTGTTGCAATGTTAATATTTCATCATTGATATATAAACTATCAGACTGTGTGGTCGGTAGTAGTGGGTTTCAGTAGGCCTTTAAAAAAATTTGTATCTCTGAAATTTTCTCAAGTTTGAGTGGAAATGGCGTGAGAGTGTATGTGAGCATATACGCGTAGAGGCAGAAGTGACTGTGGGGGGTACAGACAACTCTTTCTGAGTGTGTGTTGGCTTGTGTGAGCAGTGATTAAACTGAGCGGGTTAGCTATGGTGGCTTAAGCTGCATGTGGTTGGAGACTGTTCAAATGCGCTGGTGAACAACCATTGAATAGAGCGAGTCTGCTGCGGGAGTAACTCAATGGAAGCATTGAAACTAAATGGTAATGACACCAGTCTCACACTGAAGTGCGTGGCCAAGCATTTAAATGTTGAGGTGGGCCTCAAACTGGTCTCTTTCCGCTCCTCTAATGATCTAAGACTCAAACAAAAGTCAGTAATAAAGCATATGTTCATGCCAAAAATCCTTTTATGACAATGTGATCTTATCAACAAAAAAACCCAATAAAGACTTTGCTTGACTTGACTTTACTACCTCGTCTTCATGATTGTAGCACCGTCGGTCAGGATCCGTTGTTTTGTTTAGTTTTGGACTCCATCAGTTTCTGTTTCTGATTACCTCTAGGTTTGTGTCTTAGTTGCCATGACTACAGATTGTTTTCACTTGCCTCTGATCAGTGTTCGGGATGCTCACCTGCTCCTGGGCACTAATCAGAGAGCTACTTATTACTGTTGTTCGCCACACTCAGTCTGGCTTCCTTACATGCTTAAATGCAACAAGTAACGTCGTTTACCCTTTCGATCCCTGAGCTAAGCTTTGCCTTATGCTTTTCTTGTTAACTATTTCCTTAGCCCCCGTGCTATAGGCACGCTTGCTTTTTTTGTTTGTTTCTGCCTGATTTTTGGACACTAAATAATTTTCTTACCCATACCTTGCCTCCGGAGTTTTACGTCTGCATCCTGGGAGAACGATCCATGCAGTAAAATGCGACCCCGACGTGACACCATTAAAGCTATAACTCCAAATGCTCCTCTTAAGTTTTGTTCAATATTTACTTGAAAACTCAAACATTATTTCAAGATGCCAACAATAATGTAGAAAGAAAAAAATAGGCATAAAGAGAAATATAATATTTAAAAAAAACTTTGTGGCTCCACTCAAATTGACTGAATTCATGTAATATATATATTGATTATGATTAAAATCAAGTAAGTTTGCTCATTCAATATTAATATCATAGTGGGCCCTGGGGTTAACAAGGTTAAGAAATTCTGATCTAGACACAAAGTAGTTTTTTAAATGTACATTAAAATCATCATAGGTCTCCTTTAAGAAACACAAGACCGCTGTTTTATCTCAATGCATTTGTGATCGATCAAGGATACAAAATGTGTCGCAAACTACAAATTATGTTCAGTATAGATCTGAAGCAAAACAATAGATATTGCACTGAGTTCGCAGTTTCTTAGCTCCAATGAATTTTGTCAACGATTCAACTGGTCCATGAGTTTCGCAGCTACCTATCTGTGAAGCATCTTTCGAAAACATCCTCTCAGCGTCAAACACAAAAATAAACACAATCTTGTCTTGGCATGTACCTGCCTGACGGACTCTTTGTGTGACAAAACAAAATTACTTGGTGATACTTCACCACTTTGTTCTCTTGCACAAGCTACTGCGCTTCACATTATTAGGTACATCTGCACAATAGGAATGTATCCAATACAAGAACAAATAGTTTGTACTTGTTCAAACACCCTTTACTATAAATTGTTTGCAGTTGCATTAAACCGGACTGAATTATACATGAGACAAAATAATAAACACCTAAGTATTATGCAAATGCTGATCAATACCAGTGCAAGTGACCAAAAAAAAAAAAAAATAATTACAATAACACTTCTCTGATAGATATTACATGTGTAAAGGCAACATGTTCAGTAAAGCTTGGATGGCATTATTAGGGATGAACAATGTTTACGTTTTAACTGATGCCAGTGCCTAATCAGTACTTTTCAATTACTTCATGCCTTTATACATTTAAGTAATCGTGTGACGTGCAAGTTGAACAAAATAGTAATATAAAGGGGAACTGCACTTTAAAAAAGTTTTGCCCATCGTTCACAATCACTATGCAAAATATGACGATGGATGGATTTTTTTTAAATGCATTTTATGTGGTAAATAAATGTAAGTAGGGAGGTCCTCTCTTCTGCCCGCAAAATCTGATAAATAACCATTCAAAAATCGCCCAACAATACACCATTTACATTTCGTGATTTGAATATTACCAAGTATTAGTGACAAGGCAGAAATATTTATAGCGGCGGTGCGATTACAAACCTGTGTACAATTTCGACATGATTGACTGGTGAGGTGTTTCCTTGCTTTTGTTCTCCCTGGAAGTTTATTCTAGTTCATAAATAATGCATCTCACCTGAACGGAAGAAGTCTGAGGCGTTATTCCGACCATTTGGTACACATTGAAAGCCATTTAGGACCCGGAAATGCCGAGAATGACATGGAGAGACGCTTGGTCCCCCTGACCCCAAAACCTGTTTCTTTGTGAGGATTAAATGGTAAAATAAATGGTTGTACTTGTATAGCGCTTTTCTACCTCTTTTTAAGGAGCCTAAAGCGCTTTGACAGTATTCCCACATTCACTTATTCACAACATGCAAGGTGCTAACCAGGACCCATCAGGAGCAAGGGTGAAGTATCTTGCCCAAGGACACAACGTAAGTGACTAGAATGGTGGAAGGTGGGGATTGAACCAGTAACCCTCAGATTGCTGGCACGGCCACTCTCCCAACTTCGCCACGCCGTCCCCTTTTTTATGATTATGGTTTTTCTTTATCTAAATGGGAATATCCTTGCAGTCACCATTCTAATGACAGCAGACATTGTACAGTGAGTGATGTTTTATTATGTTTGTTGGCTCTCATGAAGACTGCAGTGAGTAATAATCAGTGATGGAAAAACAAAACAAACGTAATGCGTTTTTAAAATGAATGCCATCGTATACTTAAAATTATTAATAAACATAAATATTAAATGTTATAAATATATCTGGTACTACATTGCATACATACTTACAGTACATCATGTATATAAAAGCCTCAGGGAGGTGTTTGGATTTTTTTTTTTAAGGACTTTACAGGCGGAGTAGAGCGGCCTCCATAGGCCCCATTGTAAGTAGACCGTTCATCGCATTTATCAGCCCCTCGAAGAATGTGCAATGTCGTGGTTGCGCCATTTCCCGCAAATTCAACCCATTTCTGCAAAAATTTTGGCCGGTCAAGTTTGTCTCTGAGCGGTGCTCAAACCTGCACGTTAAAGGGGAACATTATCACAATTTCAGAAGGGTTAAAACCAATAAAAATCAGTTCCCAGTGGCTTATTTTATTTTTCAAAGTTTTTTTCAAAATTTTACCCATCATGGAATATCCCGAAAAAAGGCTTTAAAGTGCCTGATTTTCGCTATCTTTAAATCCATCGTCCATTTTCCTCTGACGTCATTTAGTGATGCCAACATGGCAGATAGTACAGCAAGATATAGCGACATTAGCTCGGATTCAGACTCTGATTTCAGCGGCTTAAAGGGGAACATTGGGACGGCGTGGCGCAGTGGGAGAGTGGCCGTGCGCAACCCGAGGGTCCCTGGTTCAAATCCCACCTTTTACAAGCCTTGTCAAGTCCGTTGTGTCCTTGAGCAGGACACTTCACCCTTGCTCCTGATGGGTGCTGGTTGGCGCCTTGCATGGCAGCTCCCTCCATCAGTGTGTGAATGTGTGTGTGAATGGGTAAATGTGGAAGTAGTGTCAAAGCGCTTTGAGTACCTTGAAGGTAGAAAAACGCTATACAAGTACAACCCATTTATTTATGTATTTCTGAATGATTGTGAACAATAGGCAGCATTCTCCAGTTCCCTTTAATTTAAATATTAAAATAACTAAGAATTCAACAATATGAAAAAAATCCACAACAAATTGTAATTATCATTGTAATTTTGTTTGTGCCGCCCTTTTTTCAGGTCGCGCTTGAAAAACAGATTTTATTTTCTGAGTCTTTACCTGGTTATATGAAGTAAATTGATTGATTGATGACTGCGAACATGTTTTCTGGCCGCACATAAATCTGCTAAGATAATATGTATCCCCTTCAAGCTTCATGTGTGATTAATGAAATGAGTCCAAATCCACAAGTTTTGTTGTAGATGATGCCACATATGTACAGAATAAACCGCATGATGTTAGTGCATCAGTTGAGGAAAGTGAGTAAATTACATTATTAACATCCTTTAATTTTGACATTATTGTTCATTTCATCTTCTGATTGATTAAAAATTAACTCCAATGTGAGCTATTTAAAACTCTACCAACTTAATTGCATCTATTTAACTGATGAACATTATCCATACTTGCCAACCTTGAGACCTCCGAATTCGGGAGATGTTGGGGGGCGGGGTTTGGTGGTAGTGGGGGTGTATATCGTAGCGTCCTGGAAGAGTTAGTGCTGCAAGGGTTTCTGGGTATTTGTTCTGTTGTGTTACGGTGCAGATGTTCTCCCGAAATTAGTTTGTCATTCTTATTTTACCATTTAAGGGTTCACAGTGTGGCGCATATTTTTATCAGTGTTAAAGTTATTACGGCCAGCCTCAGTGTGACCTATATGGCAGCTTGTTGATCAAGTATGCCTTGCATTCACTAGTGTGTTTGTAAAAGCCGCATATATTATGTGAACGGGCCGGCACGCTGTTTGTATGGAAGGAAAGCGGACGTGACGACAGGTTGTAGAGGACGCTAAATGCAGTGTCTTTAAGGCACGCCCCAAATATTGTTGTACGGGTGGAAATCTGGAGAAATTCGGGAGAATGGCTGCCCTGGGAGATTTTCGGGAAGGCCACTGAAATTCAGGAGTCTCCCGGGAAAATCAGGAGGGTTGGCAAGTATGACATTATTATTTACCAGTCCTGCCCAATTGGAAATATATTTTCCTCCATGTGGCCCTTGAGCTAAAATTAGTTTGATACCCATGGTCTGGTTACTACAGTTTACATCAAGACCAGTGTCTCTATGGAAGTGAGTTTTGTTACCCATGCCTACTTTGTTTATGGTGTGTCCCGATTGAAGGGTCTACTGATTGTAGGTCACAAAGAATACGTTACAATGGAACAGTTAAAACATTTATACAGGGTGTCAAGTTAGGGCTTTGCTGAGAGGAAAGGAAACAATTAACACACACACACTATGCATGCATGCACACCAAGTATTATGTGCTGAGTAAAGAAACAGGAACTTGTTAGCCAGGTAACACAAGTCAGGTGAAAAGATCTCAGGTTGTTTTGAGTTTCCTTGAAGTAAAATAATATCCTCCAAGAAACAATAAAAGGAAAAAAGATAAGATGTGTTAATTATCATATGAATTGCACCACATACTGCTGCACATAACACACCACTATTTAAACTCAAAATTATCCCTGACATGCCAATCCAGTAAAGTTCTTTGCAGTGGCGAGGCAGACTGATCTTGGTTACTCAGCTTTTACGAACTGCCTAGAAAAGCAGTGCACCAGAGAAATTGGACTCCATCTCCCAACACATCAGAGAAGAGCATGTGCTGTGCACTAAAGGCCTGCAAACGTGAAAAAGGATGATATGCTGTGTCACAGTGAAGTGGCTGTTCAACAGTACTCAAAGGCCTACTGAAATTAGATTTTCTTATTTAAACGGGGATAGCAGGTCCATTCTATGTGTCATACTTGATCATTTTGCGGTATTGCCATATTTTTGCTGAAAGGATTTAGTAGAGAACATCCACAATAAAGTTCGCAACTTTCGGTGCTAAGACAAAAACCCTGCCTCTACCGGAAGTAGCAGACGATGACGTCACATGTTGATGGCTCCTCACATATTCACATTGTTTATAATGGGAGCCTCCAACAAAAAGTGCTATTTGGACCGAGAAAACGACAATTTCCCCATTAATTTGAGCGAGAATGAATGATTCGTGTTTGAGGATATTGATAGCGACGGACTAGAAAAAAAAAAGTAAAAAAAAAAAAAACGCGTTTGCATTGGGATGGATTCCGATGTTTTTAGACACATTTACTAGGATAATTCTGGGAAATCCCCTATCTTTCTATTGTGTTGCTAGTGTTTTAGTGAGTTTAATAGTACCTGATAGTCGGAGGGGTGTCTCCACGGGTGTCTTGACGCGCAGTGTCTCAGGGGAGTCGACGGCAGCTATGGACGGCACAAGCTCAGCTTTTCTCCGGTAAGAACTGACTTTTTAACCACAATTTTCTCACCGAAACCTGCTGGTTGACATTCCGTCGTGTTTCATGTTACCTGCACCATAGTAAATTTTCACCTCCAGGAATTTTAAACAAGGAATCACCGTGTGTTTGTGTGGCTAAAGGCTAAAGCTTCCCAACTCCATCTTGCTACTTTGACTTCGCCAAAATTAAGTGAACAAATTGCAAAAGATTCAGCAACACAGTTCTCTAAAATACTGTTGAGTTATGCCGTTAAAGCAGAGGACATTTAGCTGTGTGTGTGCGTAGCGTTCATACTTCCTAAAAACCCGTGACGTCTTGCGTACACGTCATCATTACACGACGTTTTCAAGACGAAACTCCCGGGAAATTTAAAATTGCAATTTAGTAAACTAAAAAAGCCGTATTGGCATGTTAATATTTCATCATTAATGTATAAACTATCAGACTGCGTGGTGGGTTTACCTGATAGTCGGAAGGGTGTCTCCACGGGTGTCTTGACGCGCAGTGTCTCAGGGAAGTCGACGGCAGCTATGGACGGGGCTAGCTTGTCAGGCTTGGGCTGTGGATGTTTGTGCTTCCTCGATGCAAGGATGATGTGGGACGAGTCAGGCATGGAAGTAAGTACATGGTTTATGTAATAAACAACAAAAAGCGCTCACAATGGAGGAAGAAACTTGGCTAAACAGTACAAACGTCAAACAAAAACACCTGCTCGTTGGCATGAAAGACAATTTAACAATAAACTTAAACAGCACGATGGCAAGACTAAAGACATGAAACAAAAGAGTGCACTGTGGCATAAATACATAAACTTACACGGCATGGAACTGTGGAAGAAGACGTGAAAGTTTGAACAGCATGGATAGGGTGCGTGCGAGTGTGAGGATCCCAGGACGAAGACAAGAAAAATAGTGACTTAAATAGCTGTGATGATTAGAGAAAACAGGTGAGGCTGAGAACAAGGACGTGACAGGTGAAAACTAATGAGGTTGGCATGGAAACAAACAAAACCAGGAAGTGCAAAACGTGACTGATTGTCCAAAATCAAAAACATAACATGACAAAACAAAACATGATCCATATGTGTGACAAAGCTCAGCTTTTCTCCGGTAAGAACTGACTTTTTAACCACAATTTTCTCACCGAAACCTGCTGGTTGACATGTGGTCGGGATCCATGTTCTCTTGACCGCACTCTGATCCATAGGAAAGTTTCACCTCCAGGAATTTTAAACTAGGAATCACAGTGTGTTTGTGTGGCTAAAGGCTAAAGCTTCCCAACGCCATCTTTCTACAATATTAATTGAACAAATTGCAAAAGATTCAGCAACACAGATGTCCAAAAAACTGTATAATTATGCCGTTAAAGGAGACGACATTTAGCTGTGTGTGTGCGCGCAGTGCTCATACTTCCTAAAAACCCATGACGTCTTGCGTACACGTCATCATTACACAACGTTTCCAAGACGAAACTCCCGGGAAATTTAAAATTGTAATTGAGTAAACTAAAAAGGCTGTATTGGCATGTGTTGCAATGTTAATATTTCATAATTAATATATAAACTATCACACTGCGTGGTGGGTAGTAGTGGGTTTCAGTAGGCCTTTAAGCTAAACAATTATCTGTTTAATGAGTTATGAGTTAATGTAAACAGGGTCAAAGACTCTTGATAAACGCATGCATTTTGTCTCTGAATTATTAAAGAAGATAATGTTACCACTATGACATTCTCCCAGTTACAAGT
The DNA here is from genome assembly GCF_033978795.1 of Nerophis ophidion. NCBI lineage: Eukaryota > Metazoa > Chordata > Actinopteri > Syngnathiformes > Syngnathidae > Nerophis > Nerophis ophidion. The sequence continues at coordinate 32,062,279 of NC_084622.1, forward strand.
CAACACATGGGCAGTTGAACAGGTAGTGACACGGTGCAGAAGCAAACAAGTCAATACAGAAGACACTAAACAGCACCTACTAATGGGAAATTTGTGTTAAAAAACATCAACCAACAAAGTAATATGCATACTTAAAGTTAAAGTTAAATTACCAATGATTGTCACACACACACTAGGTGTGGCAAAATGATTCTCTACATTTGACCCATCACCCTTGATCACCCCCTGGGAGGTGAGGGGAGCAGTGAGCATACAGCGGTGCCGCGCCCGGGAATCATTTTTGGTGATTTAACCCCCAATTCCAACCCTTGATGCTGAGTGCCAAGCAAGGAGGTAATGGGTCCTATTTGTATAGTCTTTGGTATGACTCTGGAGGAAGGCGTTTTATTTTTACCAAAGCACCTCCAATTTAAAATAGCACATTGATAACACAAAATATTTAAAAAATCCACCAATTGTAATTGATCGTTTAGAAAAACTATTCTTTTTGTTTCCATGCATATCATGTTCAAGGCGTTTAATAAACATCCATCCATCCATTTTCTACCGCTTGTCCCTCTCGGGGTGGCGGGGGGTGCTGGAGCCTATCCCAGCTGCATTCAGGCGGAAGGCAGCGTACACCCTGGACACGTCGCCACCTAAACATGTTAAGTGTATATTTATTTACTTTATTCTTGACCCTCTGCTCATGCAAAGTCAAACAAGATTAGTATAAAAAATTAATGAATGATAATTGACAACAACCAATCTTCTTTTTTTATTTTGGATTGTAATTTCTTCACAAACCGTAATGTACTAAATGTAGAAAGAAATTGTCAAGTGGATCAACAAATACGTTTTTAGGAGCTTAGCTATTTATACATTTCATTACCATGAATTGATTAACGTGGACCCCAACGTAAACAAGTTGAAAAACTTATTCAGGTGTTACCATTTAGTGGTCAATTGTACAGAATATGTACTGAACTGTGCAATCTACTAATACAAGTATCAATCAATCAATCAATCAATCAATCAATCAATCAATCAATCAATCAATCAATCAATCAATCAATCAATCAATCAATCAATCCAACAAAAAAAAAAAACATTTTGCACATTTTGTGAAGTGAAGTGAATTATATTTATATAGCGCCTTTTCTGTAGTGACTTAAAGCGCTTTATAAAGTGAAACCCAATATCTAATGTTTACATTTAAACCAGTGTGGGTGGCACTGGGAGCAGGTGGGTACAGTGTCTTGCCCAAGGACACAATGGAAGTGACTAGGATGGCGGAAGCGGGGATTGAACTTGCAACCCTCAAGTTGCTGGCACGGCTGCTCTACCAACCGAGCTATACCGCCGGGGTATAACCCAATTCTACCACTTATTCCCTCTTGGAGTCGCGGGGGGCGCTGGCGCCTATCTCAGCTACAATCGGGCGGAAGGCGGGGGTACACCCTGGACAAATCGCTACCTCATCACAGGGCCAACACAGATAGACAGACAACATTCACACTCACATTCACACACTAGGGCCAATTTAATGTTGCCAATCAACCTATCCCCAGGTGCATGTCTTTGGAAGTGGGAGGAAGCCGGAGTACCCGGAGGGAACCCACGCATTCACGGGGAGGACATGCAAACTCCACACAGAAAGATCCCGAGCCTGGGATTGAACCCTAGACTGCAGGACCTTCGTATTGTGAGGCAGACGCACAAACCCTTCTCCCACCGTGAAGCCCCACATTTTAACCATCTCAGACATTTGATCATACGATTTTTTTCCAATTGCTTACACACAACATTTTACATTTTCATACAGTTATAAAGTCTACACACAGCAAGCAAAATCACGGTGCAGATTTGCCCAATATTAGGGATAGACTCTGCTTCACACAATTTTTACACACACCTTCCCGTCTTGCACATGTTATGTGGATGCGATACTATGGTCTGATCCAGCTAGACAAGCAGGTGATGAACAGAATCAGTAACTGAGGCCTTTGAATAGGTTCTTTCATAGAGTTGTTGTTGCCCAAGTCTGCACATGTAGCCTATACTCTATACCAGGGGACCCCAAACTTCAGCCCGCGGGCCGAATTAGGCCCACCACCGTCCAAAATCCGGCCCGCGGGTAGTCTCAAGTTTATTTATTTTTTATTTGTCTTTTCTAATCTTTATTCTATCGCCTGTTACTCTCGGGGTCTCCTAGCCGTTCAGGTAAATCACATTGTCTAAAAATACATTTTCCCATCAATAACGTGACATCATCGCGCTCGCGCCAGCGTGCGACAAGTGCGCACTCTTTTGGTCAATTAGTGTGTGAGGAATATGAATCATATATATATATATATATATATATATATATATGTATATATATATATATATATATATATATATATATATATATGATGGATGTATATATATATATATATACACACACACACAGCCGGGCCGTCGGCCAAATTTTGCTTAAAGGCCTACTGAAATGAGATTTTCTTGTTTAAACGGGAATAGCAGGTCCATTCTATGTGTCATACTTTATCATTTCACGATATTGCCATATTTTTGCTGAAAGGATTTAGTAGAGAACATCGACGATAAAGTTCGCAACTTTTGGTCGCTAATAGAAAAGCCCTGCCTTTACCGGAGGTAGTTGCGTCACGAGTTGCAGGGCTCCACACATATTCACATTGTTTATAATGGGAGCCACCAGCAGTAAGAGAAATTCGGACCGAGAAAGCAACAATTTCCCCATTAATTTGAGCGAGGATGAAAGATTCGTGAATTAGGATATTGAAAGTGAAGGACTAGAAAAAAAAAAAAAACACGGCTCCGAGGCGGCGGCAAAATGAGCGTTTCAGATGTAATTAGACACATTTACTAGGATAATTCTGGAAGATCCCTTATCTGCTTATTGTTTCAATAGTGTTTTAGCGAGATTTTAAAGATTGTAAAATATTATAAAGACATACCTCGAGGTCGTATGGCTGCGGTGAACACGAAGTGTCTCAGAGAGAAGCCGAGGAGCCAAGCTCACAGCTGCTGCAGGACGACAAATAATCCAATGATTTCTCCGGTAAGATATATATCACAATTTCCCCATCCAAAAACATGCTGGTTGATGTCGAGAAAACATGTTCACTTGACCGCTTCGCTTCACAACAAACAAAGAAACATCGCTGTGTCTCGGTGCTAAAGACAGCTGCAATTCACCGCTTTCCACCAACAGCATTGTTCTTTATAGTCTCCATTATTAAATGAACAAATTGCAAAAGATTCAGCAAAACAGATGTCCAAAATACTGTGTAATTATGCGGTTAAAGCAGACGATTTTTAGCCGTAACTGGTGCTGAGCTAATATTTCCTGACAGTCAGTGAGGTCGAGCGTACACGTCATCATTCCGTGACGTTTTCAACAAGAAACTCGTGGGAAATTTAAAATTGTAATTTAGTAAACTAAAAAGGCTGTATTGGCATGTGTTGCAATGTAATATTTCATCATTGATTTATGAACTATCAGACTGCGTGGTCGGTTGTAGTGGGTTTCAGTAGGCCTTTAACTCAACGTGACCCCCTTGTCAAAAAGTTTGGGGACCCCTACTCTATACTGTAATCTCTATTTATCTCCAGATTTTTTTTTTCAAACCTTTTTATTCGTCTCAGTTTTTAATTTGTACTGCATCTCATTGTTGACAACTGTGATATGTTACTTTACCTGACTAAGGTAAAAAAATAAATACTTTCAGTTTGCAGCATCATTGTTGAGCAGTTCTTAAAAAGCTTACAGGATATTTTTACTTTCTGTTTAGGTCCTTACGTATAGGTCCATTTCAATGTAAACAATGATGATTGCTATGGATTTGCCAATATATTTTTGTCAAATTACAGTAATGATTCATCAGATATCCTAAAAATGTCGGGCAAAATACCCCAAAAAAGTTTTTTTTACAAAGGTGTTTTGTATTTATCACTGTTCTGGATAACTCACTCCAATAGTGTCTTATCTGAAGTCTGTGTGAGTGAGATGAAAATTAAAACTGCATTTTCACAAATGCTTGCTTTATTTTGATGAATGGGCATATGTTTTGACCCAAGTGTGTCATTTTGCTAATAATCTAGGAATTAACAAAATTGAATGTGGTGATTGAAAAAGTGTGTATAATTTTTTAAATAGACTCACCGTTAATACAATTGTGTGTAAGCAAATGGAAAAAACTGTAATAGCACGAGAGTTATGCTGACATGGGACTGCAACATATACTTGATTAATTTGATTGGAAATAAGCTTGAATTTTTATTATGTTACATCTATTAATCGTTTAATACGTGTAATTGTTACAAATTGATCAAATCCGGATCTAATGGAGTGCCCAGAAAATTTAAATACACGGACATATTTGTTTGCACGGAATAGACTGCAATAGTCAATCAAAGTTTATTTATATAGCCCTAAATCACAAGTGTCTCAAAGGGCTGCACAAGCCACAACAACATCCTCGGCTCAGATCCCACAATAGAGTCAAGTAAGAGCGGTGGTGTGTGGATGCAGTGATGTGTGTGGCAGCAAACATGTGCATACTTGTTAAAAGGGCTTTAGTTTCTATGTGGATGAAGTGCATTTGATAGAAAAAAGAATGCAAACTATATGGCCAGCAGTGAAAAACATTGTTTATTTCAATTATTTTCCCTGTGTGTTTTAATCAATTACTCAATTAATCGACTTAATCGCTTCATCGCGAGATTATGAAAATATTTGACAGCTGCAGCTCTACCGTCCAAAGGCAAAACCCTGTAACTCAATTTTGGTCAAAACTAAGCTGATAATAATTTTAGAGTTCATAGGCGATATGCTTTACATTAGTGTATGCGATATTGTAATTTGTTCCGTAAGTAAGCTGTTACGCGCATTGCAGGACCTAGCAACCGCGTAGATACAACAGAAAAACCTAGTATCTCAAGGGACCAATCGAAGGTTCTTTGTCAGTCGCCTTATTGTCTTTAATGAGACATTTGCACGAATGGAGGCCGACGGTCAACCTGATTATGTGATATCATGGCACGAGGGGATATTTAGAAGATTGGCCCAGGACGTTGCAAGCACCTTCATTAAATGTATTGTTCTTGATTCTTCCCCTTGCATACTCTTTTGGGCAGATAACTATGGAGGTCAAAATAAAAACTGGACGCTGTACACGGCTCTTGCCCAATGTGCAAACGCAGAATGGGGCCCACCCGAGATTGTGATAATATATCTGGAGAAAGGACACACGTTCATGAGAGCATATTCAATCCATGGCTCAATCGGCAAGAAAATGAAAGCTCAAGAAAACATCTATATGTTTGATGACTTTGTAGATCTTTGTAAGACAGCATCAAGATAGATTGGTTTTCCTTTGTTTTCTCAAAATTAGCTAGAAGTGAGTTATTAGGTTTTGCCTTTGGACGGGAGAGCTGTGAACTGACAACTGAAAAACATTAACTTTAGCTCAAGGTTACAGCATTTTATCACCAACACAATGAATAAGCCGGTCAAGAGTCAATCACCATGTAGAAAACATCCAAGTGACCCAAGACACACTCTGAATTTATTGCTGCTTTGATTAATGCAGACCTACCTTTTGAAAGGTATGGATTATGGCAATTTCCATTTACAATTCTTTGTTGTTAACTCAGAACTTTGCTAAGTAAATATACTGTAGCGCCCTTGTTTCAACAGGTAGAAAAAAATGCTTCCTGAGCAATTTATGTCATCTATTTATCACTTCCTTTCACTAAGAGGCACGGGAGGAGAGTCCCTTCTATTACATTTGCATTGAGGTGTGGTTCATGCTGTGTTGCCTTTTACAATCGGGCTTTTGTTCATTGATAAATAGCAAGGCTTAGTCTTACCCTCTAGGTGTAAAAGGAAAACTTTGACACAGTTTCGACATGGAAATGTTTCGCCATATTTTACTAACGATAAGATTAAAGAGCTTTATGTGGAACTGGACAAAAGGTATAACATAGCGACATGAATGCAAATTGCTACAAGAACATGTTAACATAACGAGATTAACAATTTTTTTGTGATATTTAAATATGTCCAAGACAGCAGTTGAATCTTATAGAAACCCTTAATTTGTTTTATAAAGTGTTCCATAATGCCAACAAGAATCTCAATTCACTGCTATTACTGTCTTAGGAAACAAATACTTCCACTTTAGACTATTCTTCCCCCATCCAACCATCCATCTTCTATACAGCCAATTAGGGTCGTCTAACACAGCTGGCCTCGGGCGAGAGGCGGAGTACACCCCAGACTGCTAGACACCCTACAACTCTTTCCCATTCTTGCATGATGTACAGCTTAAGTTGTTCAACAGTCCGAGGTCTCCGTTGTGGTATTTTGGGCTTCATATTGCGCCACACATTTTCAATGGGAGACAGGTCCGGACTACAGGCAGGCCAGTCTAGTACCCGCACTCCTTTACTATGAAGCCACGTTGTTGTAACACGTGTAGAATGTGACTTGGCATTGTCTTGCTGAAATAAGCAGCGGCATCCATAAAAAAGATGTGGCTTGGATGCCAACATAAACGGCAGTCGATCAGTTAGTAAACTTGGGACGTCTGGATAAAGCCGGGCGTCGGCCGGCGGGGCTACCTGTAGTATGCAATTATGGGCGTGAACGCTTTTACTATAAAGCCACGCTATTGTAACACATGGTTTGGCATTGTCTTGCTGAAAAAAGCAGCATGATAATGTTGCTTGAATGGCAACATATGTTGCTACAAAACCTGTATGTACTTTTCAGCATTAATGGTGCCTTCACAAATGTGTAAGTTACCCTTGCCTTAGGCACTAATACACCCTTATACCATTACAGATGCTGGCATTTGAACTTTGGGCCTAGAACAATATAGTTGATTATTTTCCTCGGTATGTCTACAGTTTCCAAAAACAATTTGAAATGTGGACTCGTCAGACCACAGAACACTTTTACACTTTGCATCAGTCCATCTTAGATGAGCTCGGGCCCAGCGAAGCTGGCAGTGTTTCTGGATGTTGTTGATGAATAGTTTTTGCATTGCATTGTAGAGTTTTCACTTGCACTTACAGATGTAGCGTTGAACTATAGTTAGTGACAGTGGTTTTCTGAAGATTTCCTGAGCCCATGTGGTGATATCCTTTACACACTGATGTCGGTTTTTGATCGAAGGTCCGTAATATCATCGCTTACGTGCAGTAATTTCTCCAGATTCTCTGAACCTTTTGATGATATTGCGGCCTGTAGATGTTGAAATCCCTAAATTTCTTGCAATAGCTCGTTGAGAGATGTTATACTTAAACTGTTTGACAATTTTCTCACGCATTTGTTCACAAAGTGGTGAACCTCGCCCCATTCGTGTTTGTGAATAACTGAGCATTTCATGGAAGCAGCTTTTATACCCAATCATGGCACCCACCTGTTCCCAATTAGCCACTTCACCTGTGGGATGTTCTAAATAAGTGTTTGATGAACATTCCTTAACTTTCTTTTTTGCCACTTGTGCCAGCTTTTTTGAAACATGTTGGAGGCCTCATATTCCAAGTGAGCTAATATTTGCAAAAAATAACGTTTTGTATTTCGAACGTTAAGTATCTTGTCTTTGTAGTCTATTCAATTGAACATAGCTTAAAAAGAATTTGCAAATCATTGTATTCTGTTTTTATTTATAATTTACACGACGTGCCAAATTCACTGGTTTTGGGGTTTGTAGAAGAACAACCGTTTACAATCACATATATTCCTATTGACAATTTAGAGTTTCCAATTATACTAACATGCATGATTTTGGAATGTGGAAAGAAGCCGGAGTATTAGAAGAAATCCCACGCACGCACGGCTTAAATATGCGAAGTCAAACTCCAAGGTATCCTGATATCATGACTGTGTGGCTCAACATGCCAACCACTCGGCCACCGTGCGGCCCCCATTCATTATTGTTTTATTTATTAATAAATTAATAGTACAAAACACAGTCAACACATTTTAGTGAACAAAGCGTTAACAGCCTTGTTTTACGAAAGTACTATTTTGAGCAGAGATGACTGACAATACTAGTTCGTCGAACCATGTTTACAAGGGACGAACAATATTTATTTTTCAAGGTTGATGTGATGTAGATAACTTCCAAAGTCTCAAAACCGATACTGAAAACATATATGTATATGTATATATATATATATATATATATATATATATATATATATATATATATATATATATATATATATATATATATATATATATATAAACACCGTTTCCATATGAGTTGGGAAATTGTGTTAGATGTAAATATAAACGGAATACAATGATTTGCAAATCCTTTTCAACCCACATTCAATTGAATGCACTAAAAAGATAAGATATTTGATGTTCAAACTCATAAACTTTATTTTTTTTTGCAAATAATAATTAACTTAGAATTTCATGGCTGCAACACGTGCCAAAGTAGTTGGGAAAGGGCATGTCCACCACTCTGATACATCACCTTTTCTTTTAACAACCCTCAATAAACGTTTGGGAACTGTGGAATTCTTTCCCATTCTTGTTTTATGTAGAGCTTCAGTCGTTCAACAGTACGGGGTCTCCGCTGTTGTATTTTACGCTTCATAATGCGCCACACATTTTCGATGGGAGACAGGTCTGGACTGCGGGCGGGCCAGGAAAGTACCCGCACACTTTTACTACAAAGCCACGCTGTTGTAACACGTGGCTTGGCATTGTCTTGCTAAAATAAACAGGAGCGTGCATGATAACGTTGCTTGGATGACAACATACAGTATGCTGCTCCAAATTCTGTGTGGACCATTCAGCATTAACGGTGCCTTAACAGATGTGTAAGTTACCCATGCCTTGGGCAATAATACACCACCATACCATCACAGATGCTGGCTTTCAAACTTTGCGCCTATAACAATCCGGATGGTTATTTTTCTCTTTGTTCCGGAGGACACCACGTACACAGTTTCCAAAATAATTTGAAATGTGGACTCGTCAGACCACAGAACACTTTTCCACTTTGCATCAGTCCATCATAGATGATCTCGGGCCCAGCGAAGCCGGAGGTGTTACTGGATATTGTTGATAAATGGGTTTTGCTTTGCATAGTAGAGTTTTAACTTGCACTTACAGATGTAGCGACCAACTGTAGTTACTGGCAGTGGCTTTATGAAGTGTTCCTGAGCCCATGTGGTGATATCCTTTACACACGGATTTCGGTTTTTGATGCAATACCGCCTGAGAGATCTAAGGTCCGTAATATAATCGCTTACGTGCAGTGATTTCTCCAGATTCTCTGAACTTTTTGATGATTTTACGGACCGTATATGGTAAAATCCCTAAATTCCTAGCAATAGCTCATAGAGAATTGTTGTTCTAAAGCTGTTTGACAATTTGCTTACAAAATGGTGACCCTCACCCCATCCTTGTTTGTGAATTACTTAGCACTTCATGGAAGTTTTATTTATACCCAATCATGGCACCCACCTTTTCCCAATTAGCCTGCACATCTGTTGGATGTTCCAAATAAGTGTTTGAGGAGAATTCCTCAACTTTATCAGTATTTATTGCCACCTTTCCCATCTTCTTTGTCATGTGTTGCTGGCATCAAACTCTAAAGTTAATGATTATTTGCAAACAAAAACATGTTCATCAGTTTGAACATCAAATATGTTGTCTTTGTGGCATATTCAACTGAATATGGGTTGAAAATGATTTGCAAATCATTGTATTCTATTTATATTTACATCTAATACAATTTCCCAACTCAAATGGAAATGGGGTTTGTATATATGTTTGTTTATTTATTTATTTGACTGAACTGTAGTTTGTGCACACCTTTCTTTGGGGTTGGCTTTGGGGCAGCTTCTTTTGCAACAGTCATCTTCTTTGGCTTTTAAAACAAGGCCTTATAACAATACTTAAATTTGAGGTAGCTAATAAAGTTTGGTAAGTTGAAGCGCAATCTTTTTTTCCTTTTTCGCGGAATGATGGCAGAGCAATTAGTGCAAATAGCACGCAAAATGTCTTCCTCTTAAAAAGTGAAGAATTTTCGCACAATCTATGCCGTGTTTATCTTTAGTGAGCCCAGGGGAAGTATTGGACAGGCTCTTTACAGCAAAAGTAGGAGAAAACGAACGCTTAATTTGGTCCCCCTACATGCACAGTGTGACTAATCTTGCCTCATTTCAGCGTTTCTTTTTTCTTTTTCATTTTTATGTAATCAAATTTATCATTATGATGTCATGTTTCCTTGTACAGTGGCTTGCAAAAATATTCATACCCCTTGACCTTTTCATATTTTGTCACATTACAACCACAAACATAACACATATGATTGGAAATGTATCTGAAAGACCAACATTTACAATTGTGGTTTACAATTTTGAAGCTGATAGAGAATTACAGATGATTTATCATATATATTTATACAGTACAGGCCAAAAGTTTAGACCCACCTTCTCATTCAATGCGTTTTCTTTGTTTTTATGACTATTTACATTGTATATTGTCAGTGAAGGCATCAAAACTATGAATGAACACATGTGGTATTATTAACTTAACAAAAAAAGTTGAAATAAATGAAAATATGTTTTATAATCTAGTTCCTTCAAAATAACCACCCTTTGTTTTAATTACTGTTTTGCACACTCTTGGCATTCTCTCAATGAGCGTCAATAAGTAGTGACCTGAAATGGTTTTCACTTCACAGGTGTCATAATTTTAATGCCTTCAGTTACAATATACAATGTAAATAGTCATGAAAATTAAGAAAACACATTTGAAATGAGCAGGTGTGTCCAAACGTTTTACTTTTTTATTTGTTGAAAAAAAAAAAAGTTTGGACACACCTCATTTCACGTGTTTTCTTTATTTTCATGACTACTTACATTGTAGATTGTCACTGAAGGCATCAAAACTATTAAGTGAAATAGTTGAAAACATGTTTTATAATCTAGTTTCTTCAAAATAGCCACCATTTGTTTCGATTACTGTTTTTCACACTCTTGGCATTTTCTCGATGAGGTAGTCACCTGAAATGGTTTTCACTTCACAGGTGTAATAGTTTTGATGCCATTAGTGATAATCTAAAATGTAAATAGTCATGAAAATAAAGAAAACAAATCAAATTGAGAAGGTGTGTCTAATCTTTTTACTTTATTTGTTAAAAAAAAAAAAAAAAGGACATTGTGCAAAATTTTGCAATATTCGGCCCCCAGGTCAATACTTTAATGTTTACTGTAGATTGGCACGATCTTCTTCAACTTCTAAACCCTGTTTCAAAAGTTTGAATATTCAATCTAAAACATTTCCATTGTCATACAAACAGGGCCAAAATTACAATTATTTTAACTTTTTTGTTAAAAATGTTTCCATGTAAACGGAATGTCCAAGAAGACCATGCAAAGCAAGTGAAAAATATGAACTACCAAATCCATTTCCATTTATATTGTTTAATTTATGGTTGTCAAGAGAACAATAGCAACACTTTGAATTATCTGTGTGTTTGAACACTCCTCCATCTAGGAACCTCAACTATAAAACCTTCAAAAATAACCATCATAATAATGTGCTTGCTACATTCATACATGTACACATTTCTTTTAAATACATTTACATATGGTACCGTGTATACAATAGTGGGTTTATGTCTGTATCCAACAATCAAATCAACTTATTTATTTAAGTAATCGTGTCTATGTAGAAATACCTCAGGCACGCACACATTAACTCATTTTCCAAGGACCAATAGATTAGAGGTGAGTAGCATAGCAGAGAGTGGCTCCCACACTGTTCAACATACCAGGGTCACAAACAATGGCTCAAATGACAAGCGGTCAGTCAACACACACAAGAAGCTCATGCATGATGCACGGCTTTCTGCTCACCGCTAACACACGGGACTCAAAAAAGTAAGGCGCTGACAAGGTATCTTATTGTCTTTTACACACACAACAATGTGCTTCTGTAAGGCTGCAGGGTCACATGTGATCAACTGCTCTCAAAGGAGAGAGACAGAAAAAAAAAATGAAGGCTAGATAAAATAATGAACCCTGAACATACTACCAAGCAGACATAGTGCATGAATGCATTTACTAGGAAATATTGGTAACACTTTAGTATGGGGAACATATGAACCATTAATTAGTTGCTTATTAACATAGGATTAGGGTCAGGGTCATTGTCAGGGTTAGGGTTACGGTTAGGGTTGGGGTTAGGGATAGGAAAGACTGATTTAATGGCTTACTGGTTGTATAATAAGGCCATACAGAATAAGGCATTAATAAGTACTGACTAATGTCTAATTAACAGCCAGTTTCCTAAAATATATGAATTTGTATCAATAAGAGGATTACATTGATGTGTGTGTGGTTGTGTGTGTGTGTGTGTGTGTGTGTGTGTGTGTACAATCCTATACGCAATTTCAGTAATACTAATATTCTGCAAATGTATTGACAAATATGAATTCTGACTAAAGACTTGGTGCCGATGGAAACTAAGAAAAAGGTTTTGGGTACACTATCTGGAGTACAGATGTTTCTGTCTGATTTACTTGTGTTTTTGAATGCTGTAAAAATGTGTAGAATACATTTCTGTCAACAAATATTTGCTTCAGCCTGTGACACCTAGTCATTTGGATTATTATAGCTAATATAGACACGTACGTCATTTGTTGTCTTCATTAGAACATTTTTCCTATGAAATATAGTGATATAAGTGATCATCTGGAAATGTAACAATTACTGAGATTAATATACTCATGAATATGAATGTCTTTTTCCCACCTTTTTGTCACTGTTGATAATTGTGAGAAATCATTAATATGATCAGTGTCTTCATGTAAATTAGTATCATTAATCATTATTAATAATTAATCATTCAAGGCGAACTAAGCAAATTGGTTATTTCAGAAGAGCGTATAAAACTGGTAGGCCTCAATTTCAAAAGTGTTGGTGACCCCGTTATACAGTATCTGTATTGCTTTGTCATCCTGATTAATTATGTTTGAATACCTACTTGTATTGTCAATCTACATTACTATGGAACATTTCATGTTCGTCGTTCTTTATAATTACAATGAATAAAAAGATTTTGTGTTTCTCACCGAAACATTATGGCCAGCATTAGGGGTGTGGGAAAAAATCGATTCGAATACGAATCGCAATTCTCACGTTGTGCGATTCAGAATCGATTCTCATTTAAAAAAAAAAATCTATGAATATTTTTTTTTAATCAATCCAACAAAACACTACACAGCAATACCATAACAATGCAATCCAATTCCAAAACCAAACCTGACCAGCAACCCTCAGAACTGCAATAAACAGAGCAATCGAGGAGACACAAACACGACACAGAACAAACCAAAAGTAGTGAAACAAAAATGAATATTATCAACAACAGTATCAATATTAGTTGTAATTTCAGCATAGCAGTGATTAAAAATTCCTCATTGACATTATCATTAGACATTTATAAAAAAAAAAAAATAATAATAGTGTTACAGTGGCTTGCACTTGCATCGCATCTCATAAGCTTGACAACACACTGTGTCCAATATTTTCACAAAGATAAAATAAGTCGTATTTTTGGTTCGTTTAATAGTTAAAACAAATTTACATTATTGCAATCAGTTGATAAAACATTGTCCATTACAATTATATATATATATATTTTTTTTTAAATCTACTACTCTGCTTGCATGTCAGCAGACTGGGGTGGATCCTGCTGAAATCCTTTGCATTGAATTAATACAGAATCGTTTTGAATTGGAAAAATATCGTTTTTGAATCAAGAATCGCGTTGAATCGAAAAAAATCGATATATATAATCGTATCGCGACCCCAAGAATCGATATTGAATCGTATCGTGGGACACCCACAGATTCGCAGCCATAGTCAGCATACTGGTTGAGCTAGTTTATTGGCACCATCAATGTCTTAATGAAGGGTTCTTGCCTGAAAAACGTGTTTAACAATTTGCTAAACTGTGTCATCATAATTTATTTAGCCTTTTGGTAATTATTCAATGTACATGTGACATACAATGCTCAACCAAGGTAACAAAAAGTTAATTAGTGGAGGTCAAATACTGCACGCAAATCCACATTCATCACAAAGGTAGAATGGAACGACTTAACTAATTTCCCTTTACAGCTATCTTTCCTCTGTTACCAAGGCTACAAATCCCAAAATAGTAACCTGACTCGCTATATACTCTTTTTGTAGATCAGGGGTGTCAAACTTATATTAGATCGGGGCCACATGGAGAAAATTCTACTCCCAAGTGGGCTGGACTGGTAAACTCACGGCACAATAACTTAAAGATAAAGACAACTTCAGATTGTTTTCTTTGTTTAAAATAGAAAAAGCACATTCTGAAAATGTACGAATCATAATGTTGTTGGGTTTTTTTACACTTACATGTTGCTGTTAATACTATTCTACCTTTTATTTGTTTTTATTTATACTTTCTGAACAAATTATGTGATAATGTTCATAAGTCAACTCATTGGTGTTAATAGTCGATCTATAAAATAATATCAAATCGAATAACAGGATGTTGTATATGTAGTTTGCTCATTTTCCTTGACTGGTCGACTGGATCAAGTGTTTTTTACATATGTAGCATAATCTACAAAGATACAAATAATTACTATTGCGACATCTAGTGGCAGTTTATTTCATTGAAAAATTCCGGCTCATTTTCATACTTAGCAAACTCATCCCGCGGGCGGGCCTCACACATTTCAAAGTGAGAAATGTCAAGCTTGTTCTTGTTATAATGTTGGTGATCATGGCTTACAATTATTGAAAACCCTAAACCTCTGAGATTTTCAATCTGTGGTTTTCATAAAATGTTAGCCATAATCCTGAAAATGATATCAAAATAAGGCTTGGGATGTTTTGAGTTGCATGTTATGAGCCTATGTCATATCAGTGTTACCTAAACAAATCTAGTTGCTGGAATAAACAAACCTTTGCTCAACATTTTTGGAGTTTTACCTGAATATCCAGATTTCATTCTATCCTACTCATTTCTTAGTTATTTACTGTACACATCCTACATATATTTATCATCTTCAAGCTATTTGTTATTTCCATTCTTTCCGTTCTTCTTAACCGTAGTGTCTTACTATTTTTATGTGTTTTAATTTTTTTTATTTTCAAGTGTTCTTCATAGGGAGCCCTCTGCATCAGGGATCTTAATGGCCATAGTTGTGGGGGTGCACTGTGTCAGTATCTTGGTGGTCGTGGTCTGGTGAAGTCTTGGTGCAGACAACACCAGTTGTAGTGTTTCCTCACCTGACGCTTCTGTGCCCAGCCATGCATTGATTTGTGTGTCTGTGATGATGGGTTGTGTGGGAGGAGGTGGCTTATTGGGACATTGTTTTTACGGGTATAAAGTACTTTGTGTTGCATTTTAAAGTATGAAAAATATTTTACTGTGGTGCTTTTTTGTGGGCCTCTGGATCTGCCTCCCGGGAGCCTTTAGGCTGTGGGGACCAGCTGCTAGGTTTCTGTCCGTTTGGAGAGACTTGAGGAGAGGAGAAAAGACAGGGCTGAATGAGCAGGTATCGGTCGCCTCGAACTCCTTGGACGCATCCTCACTCATCCATGCGGACTTGACACTGGCCGAGAGTTGGTGGGCGGCCGAGGATGGAGTCGACTCTCTTGGTTGCTTTGTTGGGTCTGCTCCTGTTCCTGGCCATGCTCCTCCCACCCCAGCAGACGATGGTGTGGAACACAGCAGAGGCCGTCACGATGTGTGTGGGTGTTGAAATGATGTTTTTGTTTGGTTGCTTGTCCATGCATGGTGTAATCGTGTGTGCGCAATGTATCTATTATTGGTTGATTTTTTTTGTTTTTGTTTTACTTTTGTGGCTGTGTGTAGAAGTGGCACTGCTGGAGTGGCAGCTGGTTGCATCAGCTCTGCTCTTTTAATGTATTTAATGTTCTTTGATGTTTCCGTCTTACACACGTTTATGTGTGCTTTGGCTATGAGTTTTTTCCCTTGGCCTTAGTCTGGACCCCCTCTCCTGGGGCCCAGGCTTAGACTGGATATTTTTTTTACACTCCCCCTCCCTCCTCAATTGTGTTTTCCTCTTTCTCCCCTTTTTTACAAGGGGCGCCGGAAGTTGGCAGACCCGTCAGCGATCCTGTTATATCTCCCTGTAATGTTTGCCTGCTCTTAAATGGGATTGTGCTGAAAATCTTAATTAATAAAGTACTTATGATTCTGATTCATGAAAACCTTTAAAGCTGATGACAATCGAACTGTAACATACCAAACATAAAAACACCATTGTTTTAACGTTCTGTTCCTGCTGCTAGCGGTTTCTTAACAAATTCAACGTGTCTGACAGTGCTTGTTGGAGAATTCCAAAGAAACAAAGACATTCAAATAGCTAAGGTGCTCAGACAACACATTTACAACCAGAGATATGTCGCACAATTGTGGTATAATGTCAAGTGACTGTGATATTCCACTAGTGTGACTTTAAGGTAAATCGAGGCTATGAGTATTTTTGGCAAAGTAGACGCATTCTGAAACAAACTTACTACTTAAAGATGACTCTCACTTTAATGCAGATGTTCTTGAAAAAAACAAAAACAATATGATTCATACGCAGTGAGTGTGAAGCTTTTGAAACCTTAATCATGGTGATTATTTCAAATAGCATTATGAGCTGTATATTACCTCAACAGCTAATCTTTTTACACTCAACAGGTTGTAATTGTAATATACATTAGTCAATCAATTAGAATAATACATAATGTTGGATATGAAGAACATACAAACCCTTTGTTTATTGAATCCAAAATATTGAAATTCAACGTTTGGTGCATTTGCAAACAGCTAAAGTTATGTACAAAGCGAACTATGACCTGCTGCCCAAGACTGTACAACAATTCTTCCCAACAAAACAGGAGAAATACAACCTTAAAGGAAAATCTAACTTAAAACACTTGTATGTACGTACAACACTAACAAAATTTAGCATATCCGTATGACAACTTAAATTATGGAATGGATTAAGCAAGGAAGCCAAACAAAGTACTAATATATTTCATTTTAAGAGACTGTTGAAACTCCAGCTGTTCGCAAAGTTCAAAGAAAACAATTTTAATAAACATCTTGAACTTAAAAAAAATACAAATACAATTAGATAATCTCATTCAACTCTTAAATGAACCATACATTACTTAACAATGTATTTATGAGAGTTTTAATTGTGTATATGTTTGTATCTCTAATATATACATATTTTATATTTGTTTACTTACTTTTTTTATATTAATTGATTTAATTATTCACTGTTCTGTTACAGAGAACAAAAAAAATGGGATTACCGTGCTGAGATATGAAAAGGGAGAGGATGAAATAAGCTTTTGAAACCTTGATCATTGTGATTATTTCTAATAGCATAATGTGCTATTATTGCCTCATCAGCTGAAGTATTACATATGTTACACTTAACAGGATGACTGATGTATACTACACTCTAACTGTGCTAATATAGTTTCTTACCCTCACTGGGATGAAGTGTGTTTTCAATATCTGACCCTGGGCACCGTTCAGTGTACATTCTCTTTCAATTTGTCCATTTGCCATTCAATTACAGTAATCCTTTTGGTGACCCAGAGTCACAGCTGAAACAACTAAAAACACTTGACAATAAGACTAAAGCTGAGAGGAATGGTAAATATGCCAAACAAGACTGCATGCACGTGCATGCAAACACACTTAAAAACGCATATATACTAGTATGCACACATGCACGCAGACACACACACATACACACACACACACACACACACACACACACACACACACACACACGTATTTGTCACCTTCTTGAGACCTCCAAATAATGCCGACCTATTCAGGACCACCCTTTCTAGATATACCGTATAAAGATTTGTATTTACAACATTAATAATGTATACATACTATGCACATTTAAAAATGTTTGTTGTGAAAAAGTAGTTGAAAAACTTAGAATTTTGGCAGTATTATAATAAAAGTCTTAATTTTACTCAACGCAAGTCAACATTTTACAAGAAAAACTTAACATTTGTGGAATATTAGGATAAAAGTTGGAATTTTACTCAATAACACAATTTTACAAGAAAAGCTTATAATGTTGGCATTTTTATGAAAAGAGTCCTAATTTTACTCGACAAAAGTCACAATTTTATACGAAAACTTTGAAATGTTAGCAATATTAATATAATAATCGGGAATTTTACTTGGCAAAATTATGAAAAAAGGCATAATTTCACTCAAAAAAATTTCACTATTTTCCAAGTGCAACAAAAGAAATTGGCAGTGTGATACAACTGTGAATTGTATATGACAAATGTCACCATTTTGCATTAAAAAGTAATAATTTTATGAGAACATATTGCAATATTACAGAAACAGAAATAATATGACAAATTGTTCCCAATTTTATTGGAAAAACGTCGATTGGGAGAAAAAGACTGCTTTTCGGTTTTTTTTTATGTTTTGTTTGTAACTGTTTTTTTTAATCTTCATTATTTACAGAATGTTTATATATATATATATTTATTTCATTTTTTTAATTACTTTAGGGGGCGAATTTAAGTTTCTTACACACACTTGTTATTTCATAAGTTGACCAGAGGGGGAGCACTTTTAAAACCGACACACAGTCAATTTGGAAAATCCCTCCTTTTTGGGACCACCCTAATTTTGATATATTTCACCAGGAGGAGTGCAAATGAGACATTCTTGATTAGATGCACTGGTTTTCCATATTGGGACCATGATTTATGTCCTAACTTGTTAACCGGTCCTCATATGAAAGGTACTTTTCCTTGTTTGTGTCTCAAGAAGGGTAGAATTACAAGAACACACACACACTTACACACACAAGCACACACTTACACACACACACTAGCATGAGAGCGACAATTTGTTGCTCTGAGCATTGTTCCTGTCACTGAGAAGAAAACGGCATCACAATGAGAGGATTGGAAAACTGATGTGAAATTCTAAGTGTTGTGGAAAGACACGCTGGCTGTAGCAAGAAATACCAAATTGACATTGTGGTATTAAACATATTCACACAGTACATCTACACTTCCAGGAAAACAATGAGGTGAGGAGGATGGATAAATAAACAGTGAGAAATATGCGGTCTAGGTATTAACCCGTTCAATTATGTACATTAAAATAATATAACAAATACAGAGCATTTGGACAAATACCTTTTTTAGGTAACAATGACATGCACATAAGTGTGTGTGTGTGTTTTCATTGTTGAATGTTTTAATGCTAGCAAATGCGGCATTCTTGTTTAATAATTTAACACACGAGGTGGCTTAACCATGAGATGTTCCAAAACTAAGTAATACAATAAAATAAGTTTTAATATTTCTCTTTTGGTTTATGCTTTCTATGTGATTTTGGTGTAGTTCCTGTATATTTTGATAATTTTCATGGTCAAAATCGCAGAAATTCCATGTTTCCTGATCAAAACAATGCATCAGATGAGAAGTGAGGCGGACACAGGCGGTGCCTCAACGGCTACACACAGTGTGTATTGGGCGTGTGCGAGCGAGGGGGCACATGCTTGTTTCCACGTGGAAAAGGCAGGTCTTGAGGCAGCAAGTACCTCTAAGCCAGCGTTTGTGGGTGTTTTTTGTCAGATGCAAAAATAGTGTTTAATTTCTTGGAATTAAATTGAATTAAATAAATGTTTCTGCCAATATGGAGGATTATTTACTGTATCCAAGATTAAATACTTCTTTAAACTGGACTTTAAGACAAAATGAACGCGATCATACAAAGTACGTTTTCATGGAGGATAGCTATTGCTGCATCATACACAAATACAGAAAGGTAAGATACACTCACAATATTTGATTTATTTTGTTAAAAGCACATGGGACCGAAAATTATTTAATAACAACTTTATCAAATAGTTTTTGGACCCATTTATCATATCATAATATCATTATGATAACGTTTTTATGAAAGCGAATAACTCCCTTGTTTTCCCCCTGTAACTTTAATGTGCAACCTAAATCAACAATGACTAAAGCTGCACATATGAATTTAAGTTTAAAAAAAAAGAAGAAAAAAAAGTATGTATGCTTCACCTGGTGTTTAGTTCACCGCACGTCACTGGCATTGAATCACTGTCATAATAACTTTACCTTTGGAGTGGTACAAAACAATATTTCTTAATTGTGAGCTAAAAAAATATTCAAGTTCATATTTACATTTAGGAATTGAATTTAGATTTAACATCCAAATTTGGATTTAAGATTTAGATTTAAGATGTAGATTTAACATTCAAATTAATATTAAACATTTAGGTTTAGATGTAACATTTAGAGTAAAATCTAATATTCAGATTTAAGATTGATTTACGATTTAGGTTTACAGGAAAACTTTTGATTTAGAATCAAGATTTAATTTTAGATTTAACATTAACATTTATTCTTAAGATTTGTATTCAACATTTAAATTTAAAATATTTAGAGTCAACATTTAATTTAAACTTAAATGTGATGAGATTGAGCTAAATGTTAAAAGAGTATGTTGAATGTGAGAAAAATTAGCTAAATGTGTGAAATACAGTTTATCTGCTAGAAAAGTGTGACTGACCTTTTACATTTGGCATCCCACAATAGTGTGCATATGAACACAATAAACGTCCACTTTTCTCAGTAATGTTATCTCTTGCTGACAGTGCCCATAAATTATATGTCTTTCACTCCGTGGCCGGGTAATTTGACTTTATCTGTAAGGGAACTCAACTGGAGCACAGATTAGGTATAAAGCTTACGATTAAAGGCCTACCGAAAGCCACTACTTCCCACCACGCAGTCTGATAGTTTATATATCAATGATGAAATATTAACATTGCAACACATGCTAATACGGCCGGTTTAGTTTACTAAATTACAATTTTAAATTTCCCGCGGAGTTTCCTGTTGAAAACATCGCGGAATGATGACGCGTGTTTGTGACGTTATTGGTTGGAGGGGACATATTAGCCCAGCGCCACTCACGGCTAAAAGTCGTCTCTTTTCATCGCATAACTACACAGTAATTTGGACATCTGTGTTGCTGAATCTTTTGCAATTTGTTCAATTAATAATGGAGACTATAAAGAATATTGCTGTTGGTGGAAAGCGGTGGATTGCAGCTGCCTTTAACAACCGAAACACAGCCGGTGTTTCTTTGTTTCTTGTGAAGCTTGAACACAGAGCGGTCACGCGAACATGTTTCTCTACGTCAACCAGCAAGTTTTTGGATGGGAAAATTGTGATATTAAGTCGGCTCTTACCGGAGACTTCAGCGGATTATGCGACTTCCTCCTGCAGTTCAAAAAGGCAGCTGTGATCTTGGCTCCTTCATTGGCTTCTCTGAGAGACACTGGCGTTCACCGCAGCCATCCGACTTTCAGGTATGACTTTACAACCTCACTAAAACACTATTAAAACAATAAGCAGATAAGGGATCTTCCAGAATTATCCTAATAAATGTGTCTAATTACATCTGAAACGGTCCCACTGCCGCCGCCTGGAGGCGTCACTTTTTTTTTTTTTTTTTGCGCTTCATTCTAACTTTCTTCATCCACAAATCTTTCATCCTCGCTCAAATTAATGGGGAAATGTTCGCTTTCTCGGTCCGAATAGCTCTTGCTGCTGGTGGCTCACATTATAACCAATGTGAGGATGTGAGGAGCCCTCACACCGGTGACGTCACGCGCACATTGTCTGCTACTTCCGGTAAAGGCAAGGCTTTTTTATTAGCGACCAAAAGTTGCGAACTTTATCGTGGATGTTCTCTACTAAATCCTTTCAGCAAAAATATTGCAATATCCCGAAATGATCAAGTATGACACATAGAATGGACCTGCTATCCCCGTTTGAATAAGAAAATCTCATTTCAGTAAGCCTTTAAATGTCACTTACTTTAAGTTGTTATTTGAGTGCGACACGGTGCTCACTGTTCACTTTGCACAATAGAAGGTATCCAAATGATCGATTTATCCTAAAATTTACGTCATTCGGTTTTGATAATTCCCCACTAAATTATTTGCTTGCCACCTGCAGAAGATCCTAATTTACCTCACAGGATTAAGATTGTGTAGTTATCTATCTAAGAAGAAAGGATGGAGACCAATGTTCCCACATCATCTGTCATGTGTATGAGCAGTGCGGGCCGTGCGTTTCCCACCTAGGCCTTCAGTGATGTCCGACTTCAATGATTACCTCTCAAAATACCATCTTTTATGTCCCCGCATGACCATTGCTGGAGAAATACTGTACAGAAACACATTTACGAACCTGATCCTGATCTAAACCCATTGAATGCAGCCAGAGACCGGCAGATGCGAGTCGACTTGAATCAGAGGCTCATTTTCCCCACGGAGATCGCAACGACCACCCTGGGTCCAGACTTCGTCCTATGGTCTGAAACCTGCCTGCTTGTCTACATCATTGAACTGACAGTTCCATGGGAGGAAGCCATTGAAGAAGCGTATGAGCGCAAGAAGCTGCGGTACTCCAACCTTGCAGCTGAGGCAGAGGACAGAGGCTTAAGGGTAACGGTGTGCCCAGTAAAGGTGGGGTGTAGGGCTTTGAAACGAACACAACACAAATCTCCTTAGGGAGGTTGGAGTCAGGGGGCTGACTCTCAGACAGGCTATTAAAGAGCTGGCCAACACCGCAGAGAGGACGAGTCATTGGCTGTGGTTGAAGATAAGTGACACCAGCTGGGCTGATAAGACTAACACCTAATGGGGACGCACACACCCAGGGATTTGATCACCCTGGGGTGGGCCCTTCCTCGGTAGAGTGTGTCTTGTGTTAAGCCGGGCCGAAAGCTGGGGCACACAACGGAAGATGTGTCCCAATGGTGGAAAAGCCTCCCAGCAGTGTCACCTAGCCTCACTCAGGTGCAAGCCGAACTCAGGGAGGAGTACTCCACTGCCATGCAGTCCCCAGGTATTGTACCAACTAGTCCTTTCAACAAATTATTTGCTTGCCACCTGCTTAATTTACATCACAGGATTATGATTGTGTAGTTATCTAAAGAACATAATTTGATATGTGTATGAGCATTCCTTAGACGCAGTGGCGGGCCGTGCGTTTCCCACCTAGGCCTGCAGTAATGTCCAACTTAATTGATTATCTCTCAAAATACCATCATTTATGTCCCCACATGACTATTGCTGGAGAAATACTGTACAGAAACACATTTACGCACTAATGGACATTGTACAAAATGGGTAATTTTTTGGGCGTATTTAAAAATCAATGAACCCGCATCAGCAAATAAAACATATTTGATGTGGTACTGTCAAAATAAAATTGCAAAAAACATTTTAAACGTGGAAAAAAATAAAGAAATAAAATATCTGAACTCACATTTCATCGCCGGTGTTGTACCGAAATCTGTTACCCATCGGAATTTGTAATTCCACTGGGCGATGTTCCCATGGCGTTTGTTTAATGGTTACATGGCAATGCCAAAGAGGAGGAGAAGAAGAACGCTTGCGTAAATGGCGTAAACTATCCTTAATGCTGAAAGGTCAGTTATCAGAATCTCAGCATCAATAAATTACACATATTCTTGAAATCGCAAGTCATTGATTTCAAGAATATAAATAAATAAATGGGTTGTACTTGTATAGCGCTTTTCTATCTTCAAGGTTCTCAAAGCGCTTTGACACTACTTCCACATATGTGTAATTTATTAATGCTGCTATTCTGACAACTGACGTTTCAGCATTAAGGATGGTTTACGCCATTTACACAAGCGTTCTTCTTCTCCTCCTCTTTGGTCTTGCCGTTTACCCATTAAACAAACGCCATGGGAACATCGCCCCCTGGAGTTACAAATTCCGATGGGTAACAGATTTCGGGGTTGGCCAACATGGTCTCACAAGCTGTAGTTACTCTTTAAATATAATTCTTGAAAATGGCCTTGTTGTCTTGTCTAATCATAAAAGATGCAGACGAGGCGTGTTGGCTGAGTTCTTAAAGATTACTCCACAGCGTGTTCATCAAAAACATCCAGCTGCTACTACATTCAACAGCCTAAACAAGGCTACTGCCATGCTTTTCACTACTGTGGCATGCTGGGTAATGGAGTTCTTATGTTACCCAGCACATAACATAACAACCCTAACCCTGAGGCCAGCGAGAAGGCCTTACTAACAAAATCTCTTGATCTGATTGGCTATCGCAACTGTCTGTCAAATGTATGTGCCCGTTCACTTACAGTACACAGACGCCCGCATTGTTGATCCTGAAGGCCTCGGGCAGATTTGGTACAGCATGGCAACATAAACTAGCTGAATTCTGTTTGGATAAAAGCTCTGTAACCTAAAAACCATAGCGCTGCAAGGAGCATAATATGAAATGAAGAGAATATGAATACTTTTAGCTATTTAGGGAAAGTAAATACACATATATTTATATCTTTAATTATGATCATGATTTCTGGTTATGTTAGGCCAGCAGAGAAGGCCTTGCTGACCTTGACAGCACACCTCTGCTTGGAAAACCTTTTATTTTGTTTTTCAACTGTGGCTTGCCTGATTTCCAGATTATTTTACTCTTGTTTTTTGTTTTCCCTCGTCCGTGCTTCCTTTCTCGGCTGGGAACAGCCTAAATGGACACACCTGATCCTAATTCCTCACTGGGCTATTTAGGCAGGGCATAGACAGCTTTTTCTCGCTGGTGTGTTTATTGCTCTCTGTGCCTTCCACGCAGACCTCTTCAACATTTATTTTTCGATCTCCTCTCCAGAGGTTGAGAATTATCTTTCTGTGAACTGAAACAATTTCCACTGTGTGCTGGCCATCCCTTCGCCAACCGCTGGAAAATCAGTGTTAATCATATTATATGCTGTGCACTTTTGCCCCATCTCCTTTTGTTTGGACAATAATCGTCATTAAGTTTTAATATTATAAATTAGATATTTTATGTGTTGTTTACTGTTTTTAATGTAACATTGCTGCTGCCCTCTTGGCCAGGTCTCTTGGAAAAGAGATCTTTGATCTCAATGGGATTTTGCCTTGTTAAATACATCCATCCATCCATCCATTTTCTACCGCTTATTCCCTTTGAGGTCGCGGAGGACGCTGGTGCCTATCTCGGCTACAATCGGGCGGAAGGCCGGGGTACACCCTGGACAAGTCGCCACCTCATTACAGGGCCAACACAGATAGACAGACAACATTCACACTCACATTCACATACTAGGGCCAATTGTAGTGTTACCAATCCATCTATCCCCAGGTGAATGTCTTTGGAGGTGGAAGGAAGCCGTAGTACCCGGAGGGAA
Organism: Nerophis ophidion; assembly: GCF_033978795.1. Lineage (NCBI taxonomy): Eukaryota > Metazoa > Chordata > Actinopteri > Syngnathiformes > Syngnathidae > Nerophis > Nerophis ophidion. Next base: position 32,087,630 of record NC_084622.1, read on the forward strand.
CCCACGCAGTCTCGGAGAGAACATGCAAACTCCACACAGAAAGATCCCGAGCCCGAGATTGAACCCAGTGCAGGGCCAAGGACCAAACCCTGGGGAACTCAACATGTTACCTTAACATAGTCCGCCTTAAAATGTCTGGGCCAACATTATAATTTTATCTGTTATAACAACCTATTGTCACCTGTCACTCACAGATTTGCATCGCAAAATGGTACAGAATAAATTGTTATGTGTTTATTTGGTTTGGAGTTCAGGATTGATGTTTGATTTGGTCTTTTGTGCACTGCATAGATTTTCTCTCTGCAGAAAAGTGCGCACCTAAGAGGGAACATTGATGGTGACCACTGTAAATACATGCAGCATACATACTGTACATTCAACATTGTTTTAAATCCGAATGATTTGCAGTTAATGTTATGGTCAAACACTTTAAAAACTTCACGGACAACTTTTTCTTGCTCAGGGTAAAAAAAGAGGTGATTTAAATGACTTAAGGCAAGCTTCAAGTGTAAGGCCTCCGTCATACAGGAAGAACTGACTGCCTAATGTGATATATTTGCAGAGTCCTGAGAAGAGATAGCTTTGATGTTGAACCAACCCCATTTCCCACACACTCTCTTCACTTTGTGCAGCCCATGTCTGGTTCTGGGTGTCTCTTTCCGATCTCGCTCAGTCACTGTCAGACATGCATCCGACTTCAAAACATTGACGTGTTACAACATGTCTTGGTCACCCGAAGTTGAACACCTTGCTATATATATATATATATATATATATAACAGTGATATTAAAGTACCATTATAATGGCAAAATCAAGTTGCCACTATGTTGAAGCTATTATCAAATATACCTGATTTATGACACCAAAAGACTGTCAAAGTTTGTGAGTAAGTAGATATAACCAAAGAAATATTCATCTCATGGAGATTCCTGAGCCATTTTGAGAGTTATTAGGCAAGCCAGTCACGTGATCCGTGACATAGCGGGAGGAACCGCAGATCCCTTTCCCATCAACAACAATGATAATCAAGCAGACTTTCTGAGATCCAACAATTACTTTGGGAAAATTATGATCCTGAATCTAATATTTTTGAGCCTGAAAACAAAGAGGATAAGCAATACGTTTTTAGAAGTTGAATGTTAAACGAATGCAGCTTTATTGAAACACTAGCATCAGCAGCATTGCTAGGTGCTAAACATACAATCTAACCATAATAAAACAAACATGTACTGTGTTATTCCACTCTCGCTGGGATGCCGACTGACAGTACGCTTGCATAATTTCGTTTAGAAGAAGAATCAATCACAATCCCCACGAAGGGTTGAAAAAAACTGTGTATTTTTTGGCATCTCAGTGGATATCAAAGTCGTTATGGGCGTGATAAAAGGGCCCTCCATCTGTTAACTCAATTGTTAGCTATTTGTTTACGATTTAAAATGCATAAAAAAGCCAAGCGTATGTGTTCTTGTATTAAAAAAAGATTGTGAATGATAAACAGCGCATATTTTTCCAACGTATTCGTGTTTTCAATAAGACTTATCTGAGGATTTGGTCACTATGGAAATTGCAGAAGATGCTGCAAATTAAAAAGGGCCGACTGAATTTCTGACATTTTGTGACGTTAAAACGGTATTTATGCAGACTTTGTGTCAAGACTAGGACTTTGACGCGGTTTGTTTTCCCATGGTGCAAAGCGACTGGACTGGACAAGGCGTGAAGGTAAATACATGATTTTAGTCTTAACTCAAAAGCTACAAACAAAAGGTGCTCACAGTGAACGCACAAAACTTAACGCTGGGAACAAAACTAATACTTTAACACAAACTATGAACATAAAATAAACAACACTTACAGTGACATGAGCAAAACAGCATAAACAATGAACATCAGTACAAACTATGGCATGGATAGAGCAAAAACAAGAGTGCATCGAGAGTGTATCGAGAGTGATGTCACCAGGCTGACTACCTGGCAACTAAAGGCTTAAATAATGGTGACATGATTAACACAGGTGCATGAACCCTAAAGAAATCAGGTGTGTGAGTCCAAATTGTTCAGGTGAACTGATTGGTCGTCATGGTGACAAAACAAACAAGAGTGCACAAAGAGTCCAAAACCCAAACAGAACTTAACTGAATAAACCGTGACCACAGAACATGACACTTTGCGATGGTATATACAACTACATTTGGTTTAATAGAAAGGGATAAGCGATAGAAAATGGATGGATGGATGGATACAATTAAACACAATTAAGCATATAATAATACTGGTACTTTAAGGGCACCAATTCCAAACTATGAGAAGGTTTTTACAACCATGAGTGATTTTTTGGTTGAATAAGACCTTGTGGCTAACAGCGCTGCAACCCGACTAAAAGTTCATTGCTAGTTGGAGTTGTAAGAAAACGGTTTTCTTCACCTTAACAACCCCTAAGGATAAAAGTCCTCAAACAGTGAAATATAAAATGTGCACCAAACCTTTGAGTAGGTGGTGTCATTAAGTGCTAATAAACTCTGCTGTAATTCAAAAATATCAAATTATCACAACTCTAAAATCGACTTCAACTTTGTAAAAGTACACTACAGTTTTATTGGCACAGGTGTCGGAAGAACATTTTATTGAAATTATTTTGTTCTTTGAAGGGGCCCTAATATGCAAAACCAATTTTTCTTACCTCAAGGCTCTTGTTTTTCTGTATTTGGGATGCCCAAAAGTCCCGAAAATTTTAAATCAAACCACAGAGGCATGGCGGATATACTGTATTCATAAAACCATATTGCCTTCTGTTTGAAATTTGAGATGACTGTGATGTATTTTGCTTTAGTAGCATTGATGGACATCTCCCTGTATGATAGAGGTTTACCCAAAGAGCTCTGCATCAGTCTGTGATTTTTATGCAGTTGTAGTCCAAAGTTGTAGTCAGTTTGTTCCTTATTTTCCTTGATCCCTTTTTGTGGGGCAAAATGGCTTGTACATGCACAGGCATGCTAAAATCTTCCCTTGTAGCGATACTTTAAAGTAATATCTGTCAGTAGATTCAATATTAACATGCCAAAAACTACAACATAGCTGATGGGACTTCAGCATTTAATTTAAGACCGCCCACAACTTGGCACATTCTCAAAACATGGTCAGAGAGTGGGTTGAAGATGGTCTGTAAAACAAAATCTATGCAAAATCTTGACCGAAACACCAAATGTACATGCCATGTAGACCACAATAGCGTTTTAATGTAGAAATATATATAATATGACCCTTTCAGGAAAAACAATAATATAGAAATTGGTCAAAATTTGGGGTTGGGGAGGAGATCTTGGCCCAAGTGGAGGAGTTCAAGTGCCTCGGAGTCTTGTTCACGAGTGAGGGAAGAGTGGATCGTGAGGTCGACAGGCGGATCGGTGCGGCGTCTTCAGTAATGCAGACGCTGTACCGATCCGATGTGGTGAAGAAGTAGCTGAGCCGGAAGTCAAAGCTCTCAATCTACCGATCGATCTACATTCTCGTCCTCACCTATGGTCATGAGCTTTGGGTTATGACTGAAAGGACAAGATCACGGGTACAAGCGGCCCAAATGAGTTTCCTTCCGCCGGGTCGCAGGGCTCTCCCTTAGAGATAGGGTGAGAACTCTGCCATTCAGGAGGAAGTCAAAGTAAAGCCGCTGCTCTTCCATATCGAGAGGAGCCAGATGAGGTGGTTTGGGCATCTGGTCAGGATGCCACCCGAACGCCTCCCTTGGGAGGTGTTTCAGGCACGTCCGACCAGTAGGAGGCCACGGGGAAGACCCAGGACACGTTGGGAAGACTATGTCTCCCGGCTGGCCTGGGATCGCCTCGGGATCCCCTGGGAGAAGCCCGACAAAATGGCAGGGGAGAGGGAAGTCTGGGCTTCCCTGCTTAGCCTGCTGCCCCGCGACCCGACCTTGGATAAGCTTAAGAAGATGGATGGATGGATGGTAAAAATTTGTTTGCAAGTACACAGGTGGCTAAATGACACTAAGCATTCTAAAAAGTAGAGTTCAAAAACCATGCTGACTTTCCATTTGCAAAGACAGGCACAGTCAGGAATTGGACTGTGAATGCATTACAGTTCAACATTCACGGCTATTGCAGAGGTAGGCAAAGTTTGCTAAGGCATATATATATATATATATATATGTATATATATATATATATATATATATATATATATATATATATACATATATATATATATATATATATGTATACATATACATATATATATATATGTATTTATACATATACATATATATATATATATGTATACATATACATATATATACATACATATATATATACATATATATATATATATATATATATATATATATATATATATATATATATATATGTGATTTACACATCAAAAACACATGGAAAAAAAACATACAACATAACAAATAAAACGTCACGGTAAACAAAGATATCCCAAATCCCAAGTCAAACACAAGCAAAAGTCAATGTCAGTGAGCTCAGCTCTGTGGATTCTCTGACTTTAGGATATGAGAGCGTATGAATGACTCTCCCAAACAAAGTCAGTGTTGGATGACAGAGTACTCTGCTGATCCCTCAGTATCTGACAATGAAAACTGGTGACATACTTTTTTTAGGGCAATCCTATTCAATTGGCGGCCCGCCAAAGCTTTTTATTTGGCCTGCCAAACATCACCCAAGTAAGATTGATGAACCATTAAAATTAGGTTTGATAACCCCCCTTCCCCTGCGATGAGGTGACGACTTGTCTAGGGTGTACCCCGCCTTCCGCCTGAATGCAGCTGAGATAAGCTACAGCGACACAATTTTTAGCACCCATTCGACGCCGTATAAACCAGTGGTACCCCTCGTAAGTCGGCTGATTCGAGTGGAAATCCCCATTTCATTGCCAGAAGAGCTGAGCCAGCTTTCAGGGTTGACCGGCATCGTCTCACAAGATGTAGTTTCTCTTTAAATATCCTTCTTGAAAATGGCCTTGCAAATATATACCTGCCACCTAATCAACGTTTTGTTCTCTTTCTCTGCTATCCTGGTCTGGCTACAGCGCAACACTTTCTGCTTCCTTTTAAATTGAAACTTGTGAATGGATACTCACAAGTGAGTATTCAATCACAGTCTTGTTAACATCAGGCTACTTAGATAGGCTACTGTCAACAACTTGTGATCTGATTGGCTATCGCAACTGTCTATCAACTCTATGTGTTCTCAAATTCATTTGCTAACGGGCCTGGTGAGTTTCAATCAAAGGACACGTAAATGTCACGTTCAACATAAGGCAGCTATCGCAACTGTCTATCAACTAACTGTATGTTCCCGTTCACTTAAAGTGCAGAGATGCCCGCATTGTTGATTCTGAAGGCCTCTGGCAGATTTGGTACAGCATGGCAAAATAAGCTAGCTGAATTCTGATTGGATACAAACTCTAAATTAAAAACAACAGCACTGTAAGGAGCATTATACGACATGAGGAGAATATGAATACTTTTAGATCTTATGGGAAAGTCAATTAAAAAAAGAATTTGATCTTTAATTATGATCATGATTTCTGGTTATGTTAGGCCAGCAGAGACGGCACACCATTGTTCAATATACAGGTTTGGCCAAATAGTACAACAATTATCTTAAACTCACAAAAGTTAATCTTCACCTATCATTTTTTTCAATTAGAAGCAACAAAAACTAGTATTATGAAGTAATTGACACAACTAACTGACACGACAGCACACTTCAGAACAGTATTAGATTAGATTAGATTAGATAGTACTTTATTTATTCCGTCAGGAGAGTTCCTTCAGGAAAATTAAAATTTTCAGCAAAATCCCATTCAAGATCAGACAGACTTTACAGGGAGACAGAACAGGATGGCTGACGGGTCTGCCGGCTTCCAGCACCCCTTACAAAAAAGGTGAGATACAGGTAAACAAGTGGGGGGAATGGGAGAAAAAAAATAGAAGATTAAAATAAAATAAAAAAATCAGTCTATGCCTGGGCCCTGTAGAGGGGGGCCAGAGGCCAAGGGGAAAAAAACAACTCATAGCCATAGCACACATCCATCTTACATGTGTGCAAGAGGGAAACATCAAAATCAAAGAACACAAAGGACATGAAAGACATTAACATGAAAGACATTAAAGTAACGGAGCTGTTGCAACCAGCCAATTCTACATACAGCTATGAATAAAAAGTAAAAGAAACATATACACTGTGGTGGCCTCTGCGGTGTTCCACGCCATCGTCCGCTGGGGTGGAGGGAGCATGGCCAGAGACAGGAGCAGACCCAACAAAGCAACCAAGAGAGCCGACTTCACTTTTGGCCGCCAACCAACTCTCGGCCAGTGTCCAGTCCGCATGGGTGAGTGAGGATACGTCCAAGGAGACTGAGTTGTCCGACACCTGCTCACCCAGCCAAGACACCGCGAAGCCTCTCCAGCTCCGCAGCCCTGTCCCCTCATCCGCATCTCCTCCAGTCTCTCCAAACAGACTCTGGTGTGGCAGAGACCCAGCAGCTGGTCTCCATGGCCAAAAGGCTCCCGGGAGGCAGATCCAGAAGTCCACAAAAAAGCACTGCAGCGGTCACGAATGTGCCACCCCTTGTCACACGGTCCCAAAGGGTCCCGGACCAAAAGGCAAAAAAATATAATAACCCATGAAAACAGGAGGGAAACACAATGACACAAGAGCACAGAGCTCCTGCCAACAGCAGCCACTACAGCACTGCTGACAAGGTCATCCATATCCATTCCAACTCCAATCTCAAAATGAAGCAGAAAGCAGAGAGGTCATTTGGGCACACAGAAATAAAACCACTCTCTCTCCAAGTCAGCATGCGTTGTGAAGGAGAGACAACATTTAGCATAGCTCTGTTGGGTAGAAAGTGTTTTGTGCATTAGTAAATAGACAAGAAAGATCATCATAAGGAGCAGAGAGATTTGTCAGATTAGCTAACCGTGATATCCACTAATTGGTATCCCTTGCCCAGAGCCAAACGCTACTCATTGAACAAGCTCTGTAAGTGATCTGTTTAATGTGATAATTCCGCTTAAATTGAAACGAGATACAATGTGACTTTTAACTCCTCAGTGCCGTATTGTTTTGTTTTTTAATTGTTATCATTGCTGATAGAAACAAAACTGTACGGGGACTTGAGCATCAGGCAAGATGAACTTGCAAATTAAAACGTTAAAATGAAAAAGAAAAAAATATGTTTTTAATCAAATTATACTTCTGAACTTTGTGTGTATTGCCCTCATAATATATTTTAGTTATAAAGTTAAATTGAAACTGTTTTAAATGGCTTAGGACAAAAGCTGTAGAGTTCAAAGTTTTGATTGGAATATGTGAATTATATATTCTGTGGAATAGTCAAAGACAAATGTTTTGACAAAGACATTTTCAAAGTTTTTTTTAGAAGCCATCCATCCATTTTCTACCCTTTTTCTCTTTCGGGGTCGCTGGGGTGCTGGAGCCTATCGCAGCTGCATTCGGGCGGAAGGCGATGTACACCCTGGACAAGTTGCCACCTCATCACAGGGCCAACACAGATAGACAGACAACATTCACACTCACATTCACACACTAGGGACCATTTAGTGTTGCCAATCAACCTATCCCCAGGTGCATGTCTTTGGAAGTAGGAGGAAGCCAAAGTACCTGGAGGGAACCCTCACAGTCATGGGGAGAACATGCAAACTCCACACAGAAAGACCCTGTGCCCAGGAATCAAACCCACGACGTTCGTATTGTGAGACACATGCACCAACCCCTGTTCACTGTGCTGCCATAAAATTAGCCTGATTAGAAACCAAGCATTCTTCTTATAACGGGTAAAGGTGACTTGGAGCTTGTTGGAATCACATATTTTGCTTTTCTTTCTCAATCCATCCATTTTACCTGCCATTGGCTTTGATGAAAAAAACGTAAGCAGCACGGTGACACAGGGGTTAGTGCGTGTGTCTCTCCTTAAAAATCTCCTAGTTTCAATTCTTGGGCTGGGGGTCTTTCTGTGTGGAGTTTGCATGTTCTCCCTGTGACTGCGCGGGTTCCCTCCGCCGGCCACTCCTGCCACCCCGAGAGGGACAAGCGGTAGGAAATGGATGGATAGCTGAAAAATCTCTTATGTGAAGTGAAGTGGATTATATTTATATAGCGCTTTTCTCTATTCAAAGCACTTTACATAAAGAAACCCAATATCTATGTTACATTTAAACCAGTGTGTGTGGCACTGGGAGCAGGTGGGTAAAATGTCTTGCCCAAGGACACAACGGCATTGACTGGGATGGCGGAAGCGGGCATCAAACCTGGAACCCTCAAGTTGCTGTCACGGCCACGCTACCAACCGAGCTTATGTCCTTGGATCTGACGGGGAATAAAATGTCTTATATTTTAAATCTCAGGTGTTTAAAAGTAGGAATTAGGCACCGTGTGGGTCACTTTTTGAGGCGGAATGGCGTGGTGGGTAGAGCGGCCATGCCAGGAATTTGAGGGTTGCAGATTTGTTCCCCGCCTCTTGCCATTCAAGTCACTGCCATTGTGTCCTTGGGCAGGACACTTCATTCTTGCCCTAGTGCACTCACACTGGTGTAGGCGCAAACTGGCAGCCACGCTTCCGTCAGTCTCCCCCAGGGCAGCTGTGGCTACAAATGTAGCTTCCAACACCAGGTGTGAATGAATGATGGGTTCTCACTTCTCCGTGAAGCACTTTGAGTGTCTAGAAAAGCGCTATATGAATCTAACCCATTAATATTATTATTACTTTTCTTTTACCTTACCAAGGAGTAGATCATGCCTTTATTAAGAGTGAAATTATTTCTAATTAGGAAAGCAGAGAAGAATAGAATAAGAGAGAAAATAATGATTTGAGGATTGGGATATAAATGTCTTGAGTGGGCCTGAGGGCCCTGATCCCAAATGACCTGGGAGTTTTAAACCCCCGCTACGCCCAGTCATTCACACCACCACACTTATCTTAAGAAAAGCTGCAGGGTAAAAGTTCATTTTGAGGTGCCAAAGATCTAAACCATCACCAGGGGCTTGGCACTCAACAACAAGTATCTCGTCACCAGGATGAGCTAATGAGATATAAGCACGAGTTGGATTTGGACGGTTGAAATAAATCAAAATGAGGGGCAAGGGTTAAATACAGAGTAGACAAGCAGAGACAAAGAGTAGAACAACAAAAACCCATTACAGCTAGAGCATTTGTTTGAAAGCTGTTATTACCAAGACAATAAATAGTTCAATCACAGGCTCAGGATCTTTTTGTGTGGAGTTTGCATGTTCTTCCAGTGACTGCGTGGATTCCCTCCGACTACTCCGGCTTCCTCCCACTTCCAAAAGACATGCACCTGGGGATAGGTTGATTGGCAACACTAAATTGGCCCTAGTGTGTGAATGTGAGTGTAAATGTTGTCTGTCTATCTGTACTAATAAAAGTATCAATCAATCAATCAATCAATCAATCAATATTGGCCCTGCGATGAGGTGGCGACTTTTGCAGGGTGTACACCGCCTTCCGCCCGAATGCAACTGAGATACCATGAATTGATTAACGTGGACCCCGACTTAAACAAGTTGAAAAACTTATTCGGGTGTTACCATTTAGTGGTCAATTGTACGGAATATGTACTGTACTGTGCAATCTACTAATAAAAGTATCAATCAATCAAAATAAGCTCCAGCACTCTCCGCAGCTCCAAAAAGGACAAGCGGTAGAAAATGGATGGCTAATGAAAGAGAGCGAGAGACGGCCAACTTTTTCCCGCCATGTTTTGTGCAAGTCAACTGATATTTTTCCACCAACTTTTCCAGAACTCGATCAACTGCTGACCTGTCTCTGCTCGAGATGGTCTCCCGCTGGCCCCACCATGGACTGGACTCTCGCTATTATGTTAGATCCACTATGGACTGGACTGTCACAATAATATGTTGGACTCACTCGACGTCCATTGCATCCGGTTTCCACTGCTGCTCACTGCTCCCCTCACCTCCTAGGGGGTGAGGGTGATTGGTCCAATGCAGAGGACTCCCAAGTCCCTCAGATGTTTTGTGGCAGACGTTCCCACAAAGCCTCTGCACCCAACCTCCACAGGGCGGACTTCAGTATTCCAGCCACGATTTTAAGCTTCTGCGGCCAGCTCGGAATACCGAGAATGTTTCCTCTCATATGCCTCCTCCATGGATTCCTCCCAGGGTACAGTGAGCTCAACAATGAAGGCCTTTTTGTGGGAAGGGGACCAGAGCACTATTGATAATATATTTACCACTGATTTTGATAGTAACACTACAAGCAGACTATTAATAACTGACGTCAATGATCATCTATCAGTTTTCACAATTTGTGACGGAAACAACAAGAAGAGGAACATTGATGACAAAATGACATTTCAAAGCTTACGCACAGAGGAAAAAATTATTATCTTTAAGAATTACCTTAAAGAACAACATTGGAACAATGTCCATCGGGTCGGGTCACGGGGGCAGCAGCCTAAGCAGGGAATCCCAGACTTCCATCTCCCCAGCAACTTCATGCAGTTCTTCCCGAGGCGTTCCCAGGCCAGCCGGGAGACATAGTCTCCCCAACGTGTCCTGGGTCTTCCCCGTGGCCTCTTACTGGTTGGACGTGCCCTAAACACCTCCCTAGGGAGGCGTTCGGGTGGCATCCTGACCAGATGCCCGAACCACCTCATCTGGCTCCTCTCGATGTGGAGGAGCAGCGGCTTTACTTTGAGCTCCTCTCGGATGGCAGAGCTTTTCACCCTATCTCTAAGGGAGAGCCCCGCCACCCGGCGGAGGAAACTCATTTCGGCCCCTTGTACCTGTGATCTTATCCTTTCGGTCATGACCCAAAGCTCACGACCATAGGTGAGGATGGGAACGTAGATCGACCGGTAAATTGAGAGCTTTGCCTTCCGGCTCAGCTCCTTCTTCACCAAAACGGATCAGTACAACATCCGCATTACTGAATACGCCGCACCGATCCGCCTGTCGATCTCATGATCCACCCTCTCCCCGCTCGTGAACAAGACTCCTAGGTACTTGAACTCCTCCACTTGGGGTAGAGTCTCCTCCCTAACCCGGAGATGGCATTCCACCCTTTTACGGGCGAGAACCATGGACTCAGACTTGGAGGTGCTGATTCTCATTCCGGTCGCTTCACACTCGGCTGCGAACCGATCCAGTGGGAGCTGAAGATTCCGGCTAGATGAAGCCATCAGGACCACATTGTCTGCAAAAAGCAGAGACCTAATCCCGCGGCCACCAAACCGGAACCCCTCAACGCCTTGACTCCGCCTAGAAATTCTGTCCATAAAAGGTATATGAACAGAATGGGTGACAAAGGACAGCCTTGGCAGAGTCCAACCCTCACTGGAAATGTGTCCGACTTACTGCCGGCAATGCGGACCAAGCTCTGACACTGATCGTACAGGGAGTGGACCGCCACCATCAGACAGTCCGAAACCCCATACTCTCTGAGCACTCCCCACTGGACTTCCCGAGGGACACGGTCAAATGCCTTCTCCAAGTCCACAAAGCACATGTAGACTGGTTGGGCAAACTCTCATGCACCCTCAAGAACCCTGCCGAGAGTATAGAGCTAGTCCACAGTTCAACGACAAGGACGAAAACCACACTGTTCGTCCTGAATCCGAGTTTTTTAGAAAACTGCTTCCTCCTACTTCCAAAGACATGACCCTGGGGATAGGTTGATTGTCAACACTAAATTGACCCTAGTGTGTGAATGTGAGTGTGAATGTTGTCTGTCTATCTGTGTTGGCCCTGCGATGAGGTGGCGACCTGTCCAGGGTGTACCCGCCTTCCGCCCGATTGTAGCTGAGATAGGCACCAGCTACCCCAAAAGGGAATAAGTGGTAGGAAATGGATGGATGGATGATTAAAGTAACCTCTCAATCAATTATCGACTCTATGCCTGGTGATGGCTATAGTATACATAAACAGTTAGGATGGCGGATGTGAAGTGGAATGTAGAAGTTCATAGGGGTGACAACAATTGTTTTATAAAAAAAAACTAAGGCAAGTCTAACAAGAGTCACATGTAGGCTCATTTTTTCTCACAGCTTGGAAGCCTCATTATGCAGGTTATAAAGGTGACATTCTTGTGGCACTAATTGATGCAATCTACAACCCCTTTGGCCATGATAATTACAGTATAAGCCAGATATAACATGACAGTCTATTATTGGTATTTTAGAAATACAAAACATGCAATATATTCACGATAGTTGATCATGCTGAAGCAGTAAATTAGATTAGAAACCTGTTTAATGAATATGTCAGTGTTAGAGCAGAGGCAATATAGCCAAAGTTTAATTCAAGAGAGCATCTTATTTTGGTGTTAAATCTTTCGTCAGCCAATGGGGTAAGGGGGTGGACGGAGAAAAAGAGAGGGCCAATGAGCTAAACAAGTTCTTTAACAGGTTTGACACAGTGGCTCCGACAAGCTCCTGCCCCTCCCCCCGAGACATGCCAGCCGGGCCCCTGACAACTTCAGCAAACCAATCCATCTCCCCTTCCCGCCTTATAGTCCCCCAACACCAATGACTACTTCTACCCACTTAACACCTCACCCTCAGAAAGATGACACCCCCCTCCCCCAACCACCTGAGACCCCTCCAGTGTGTCTGTCTGGAGAACAGGTGAATGCACAGCTAAATAAGTTACACACAGGCAAGGCCGCGGGTCCTGATAGTGTGAGCCCCAGGGTGCTCAAAGCCTGCACCCCACATCTGTGTGGTGTGCTCCAGCACATCTTCAACATGAGCCTTAAGCTGCAGAAAGTCCCTACACTGTGGAAAACCTCATGGGTGGTCCCCATCCCCAAGTGCACGCGACCCAGCACGTCAAAGGACTAAAGGCCGGTGGCTCTAACCTCCCATTTCATGAAGACCATGGAGAGGTTGGTCCTGGAACAACTCCGCCCTACAGTCAAGCCCCACCTGGACCCACTCCAATTCGCCTACACGCCACGACTGGGAGTGGAGGACGCTGTCATCTACCTGCTAAACTGAACAGCCACCTTCAGAAGTTTTCTGATGACTCTGCGATAGTGGGGTGTATTGAGGATGGTGATGATGAGGAATACAGGGCACTTGTGGAAGACTTTGTCACATGGTGTGGAAAGAACCACCTCCAACTCAATGTGATGAAGACCAAGTAGTTATTTGTGGACCTGGGAAGGAGGAAGAATACTCCGGCGACCCGTTTCCATCAGGGGGGTCGATGTGGACATGGCGGAAGATTATAAATACCTCTGAGTACACATCGACAACAAGCTGAATGGGTCAAAACACGCTGAGGTCCTCTACAAGAAAGGACACACCCGCCTCTACTTCCTCAGGAGGCTAGGATCCTTCAACGTCTGTACAAAGATGTTGAAGATGTTCTACGAGTCGGTGGTGGCGGGCGCCTTCTTGTACGCCGTGGCTTGCTGGGGCAGCGGGCTGAGAGTGAGGGACACAAACAGACTGGACAAGTTGGTAGAGAAGGCCAGTAACGTGGTGGGAGTGTAGCTGGACTCTCTGGCGGTGGTGTCAGAGAGGAGAAGTCTAGCAAAACTCCTAGCCATTATGGACAACACCTCCCACCCACTACACTTGGACCTTGCAGGGAGAATGTGCACGTTCAGTGGAAGGTTCAGACTCCAAAAATGCAACACGGAACGACACAGGAGGTCCTTCATACCGACAGCCATCAGACTGTATAATGCATATGTTCCTTCTTGACTGCACTTAAATGTAAAATATATGTAGAATATATTTATATTATTCATATATTATATATTATGTATATAATATATTATATATATTATATTATTTATTATTGTTTATTGTGAGCGAACTGTGGTGCTGAATTTCCCCCAGGGATCAATAAAGTACATTCTATTCTATTCTATACTATTCTATTTTTTTGTGATAGAGGGATTGGGGCACATACTTGTTGGTCACAAAAAATATTCATGAAGTTTGGTTCTTTTATGAATTTGTTATGGGTCTACTGAAAATGTGACCAAATTCTGCTGGGTCAAAAGTATACATACACCAATGTTAATATTTGGTTACATGCCCTTCGGCAAGTTTTACTGTAATAAGGCGCTTTTGTTAGCCATCCACAAGCTTCGGGCAAGCTTCTGGTTGAATGTTCGACCACTCCTCTTGACAAAATTGGTGCAGTTCAGCTAAATGTGTTGGTTTTCTGACATGGACTTGTTTCTTCAGCATTGTCCACACGTTTAAGTCAGGACTTTGGGAAGGCCATTCCAAAACCTTAATTGTAGCCAGATTTAGCCATTCCTTTACCAACTGCACCCAAGACCCAAACTCCGGGCTGATGTTCTAAGGTTATCCTGAAGAATTTGGAGGTAATCCTTCTTTTTCATTGTCCCATCGACTCTCTGTAAAGCATCAGTTCCATTGGCAGCAAACAGGCCCACAGCATAATACTACCACCACCATGCTTGACGGTAGGGTGGTGTTCCTGGGATTAAAGGCCTCACCTTTTCTCCTCCAAACACATTGCTGGGTTCTGTGGCCAAACAGCCATTTTTTTGTTTCATCTGACCACAGAACTTTCTTCCAGAAGGTCTTATCTAGGGCCATGTGATGTCATAGTTATTATAAGCTGCTACTTGATCAACTTTGTCTATTTTTATGTAAAGTATGAGTGCATATGGGATTGATAAGAGAGACAAAAATGCACCTGCTTCCAGTTCTAGTTGGGTATTATCCAGCACTAAACTGTTCATGCACTTGAGCTCCCAGGCTTCAATGTCAATATTCCACTGGGCAGACACCAACATGGTGTACTTGACTTTGTGGATGGGGATACACAGGCAGTTGGACTCGGGTTGGGTATTTTGGCCCCAAATCCATATCCCTGTACTTTTTGTCTGAAAGGTAGTAAGTATGTATGTCCCGGTATTCTTTACAAAGTTGGAAAGTGTTAGCAGAAACAACATGCAATATGTAACAAACACTTATTGTCAAAATGCACTCCACCCTCCCACCTTTTATACCATACGTTCAGAGATTGCCTTGGGGCATATTTTGAACACCATGGAGGGACTATGTCTCACAGCTGGCCTTGGGGTTCACCCAGTGGAGCTAAAGGAGGAGGCCATTGAAAAAAACAATGGAAACAAATAGATGAATAGATAGATGGATGTTTTAAATCGTAAACATGTAAATAACACAATGTATATTTTTAATGGAAAATTCTCAGTATTGGATCTGCTGAACCTAAGCACTGCCTTTGACACAGTTGACCATGTTATCGTTATCGGAGGATAGAAAACTGGGTGGGAATCTCTGGTATTGCTCTGATTGGTTCAAATCCTATCTTGAGCACAGGACATACTTTATTTGAATTGGTAACAATGTCTCAGACCAAATGGTTATGAAATGTAGGCTTCCTCACAGGTCAATTCTGAAAGCCCTATTGTTTAATTTGTACATTCTGTTATTAGGCCAGCTAATACGGAACAATGTGTCCAACCACAACTGTGCACACAGATGTACGTGTCACTGATGGCAGGTGAAAAATGGCCTGCTGATTCACTTTGTCACTGCATCTCTTTGGCAGCTTAGTCACAGATGACCATGTTAATTTACGCTTTTGTGTCAGACACTTACTTCGATTTGGTGTTTTATTTATTTATTTATTTTTTATTATTATTTTTATTTTATTTTATATATTTTCAATTTTGTAATGGTACTTTAATTATTATTAATAGTTTATTGTTTTTTTTATTTATACAGTTTTGTCATCCTATTTTAGTCAATTATTTGTAATATCTTTTCAGTTTTAATGAGTGTTGTAATTATACAATGGCCTTATTTAATTATAATTTTCACATTTTAAATTGATGTTTTGTTGATACGGTACATTCAGGTTTGTTGACAACGCCTAGCATGGCTGTACAATCCAATTCTTGAGTGACAGTCCCTGTTGCACTTTGCACAAACGTGTAGAGACTTCGTCCCGCTCCTGCTGTGCAATGGAATTTGCAGTACGTTTCCTCCTGTCTCTCCTTTCCTCTGCGAGCTGGCCTCTCCTCAAATCAGCCTCTGCAATACCCCGTCCAACCGCTTGACGCCAGACATTTCGGTTCTCCGCCTGTGTCTCCCAGCTGTCTAGAGGAATATTGCATGCCTTCAGATCTCTCTTGCATAAGCCCTTGAACCGGAGGGAGGGACGAACCAACACGTCTGGAACCAGCAGCCAGTTGTCCATACATAATATCCTTGGGAAGCCGTCCGTCCTCCATCCGACGAACATGTCCCAGCCATCGAAGACGGCGCCGGGTAATAAAAGTTCATGCTATGGATATTAGCCCACTGAAGAATGACACTGTGTGGAATATAGTCCTGCCAACTGATACCGAGGATACGTTTGATGCACCGCATGTGGAAAGCGTTAAGTCAACGCTCTTGTCTCATGTAAGTAGTCCAGGTCTCGCTTCCGTAGAGTAAAGTGCTGAGAACGCAGGCCTGATCAATTTGGATATTTGTATGTTGAGTAAGAGCGTTGTTTTCCCATACTCTTTTTTGCTAGTTTAGCCATGGTATTTGCCATTCCAAGCCTCCTGTCAAGTTCAACATCAAGTGAAAGTTTATTGCTGATTGTCGAGCCTAGGTATATAAAATTATCTACTACTTCTAAAGTGTCACCATTCATCTTGATAACAGGATTTGCATCACCTTGAACGCTAACATTGGTTTTCTGCAGGCTAACTGTAAGTCTAAACTGTTCACAAGCATTTGCAAAACAGTCACTTAGTCGTTGTAAGGCTTCTTTGGTGTTGGTAACAAGAGCAGCATCGTCTGCAAAAAGCATCTCTCGGATTAACACTGACCTCCTTTTGGTCTTCGCACGTAATCTTGCCAGAATGAACAATTTGCCGTCAGACCGTGTGTGTGTAGATAGACACCCTTAATGGATGTGTCAAAAGCGTAGGACAGGAGTATAGAGAAGAATATTCCAAAAAGAGTTGGTGCTAAGACACAACCCTGCTTAACCCCACTGTTGAAAGAGAAAGAGTCCAAACAAGATCCATCATTCAAGACTGTTCCCTTCATGTTGGAATGGAAAGAGATCAACATGCTGAGAAGTTTTGGAGGACATCCAATCTTTTGTAGAAGCTTGAATAGGCCCTTCCTGCTGACAAGATCGAAAGCCTTGGTTAGATCTATGAACATCATGTAAAGAGGTTGACCTTGTTCTCTACTCTTCTCTTGAATCTGCCTGACTGAAAATATCATGTCAGTCGTCGATCTTCCAGCCCTGAAACCACATTGGGATTCAGGATAGATCTGTATCTGTAGCCTGTTTAGGATTATGCGTGCATAAACCTTTCCAACAATGTTCAAGAGAGAAATTCCTCAATAGCTATTGCAGTCACTGCGGTCCCCTTTATTCTTATAAAGTGTTTCAATAGTGGCATCACGCATGTCCTGGTGTACTTCTTCTTCCTCCCAGCAAAGACACATTAGGCGTCCATTGCTTGATAGCTTCAGGTGGAATGTTATCGTTACCTGGTGCTTTGTCAGATGGAAGTGAATCAATACCTTTTTCAAGCTCTACCATTGTAGGCACTTTGTCGAGTTCATTCTTGATTGGTAGCTCTTTCGTATAATTTAGAGCAGCATCAGAGACAGTTGTTTCGCGGCTGTATAGTTCTGAGTAGTGCTCGATCCATCTGACCATCTGTTCTTCACGATTGGTAATCTTCTCCCCTATCCGAGATTTAATTGGAGTAGTCCGTTTTACAGCAGGTCCTACTGCTTTCTTGATACTGTTGTACATGCCACGGATGTTACCAGATTCAGCACTCATCTGGATATCTTCACAGAGCTTCTGCCAATAGTTGTTTGCACACTGTCTGGCAATGCGCTGTGTGGAACGACGAGTACTCTTGAGTGTTGCAAGTGACTGAGCATTTGGACACCTCTTGTATGCCAAAAATGCATTGCGTTTGGCCTCAATTGCTGGTTCCATGATTGGTAGATAGGCATTAAACCAGTCGTGACTAGTTCTTTCCTTCTTCCCAAAAGTAGAAATAGCTGTATTGTAAATTGCTTCTTTCATGGCGTTCCATTTTGTTGCAGCATTATGCTACGGCAGGTTTTGAAGAGCTTGGTCCAGGGTTGATACATAATCATCCACCTTGCATGTAATTGACATCTTTGATGTGTCAATGCAGGCACGACTCTTTGCCTTGGAGCAGGGAATTTTAGGGGGCTGAAGGCGCACTTTGGCGCTCACAAAGGCATGGCACGTATTGCAATCTGCACTATGATAGCTTCTGGTAATAAGAATGGTATTTAGTGACGACCGCCTAGTGATTATCAGATCAAAGCTGATACCATCGATGAGACCTGGGTTGTTTCCATGATACATTGTGCGATGGTTTGCTCTTTAAAAAATTTGTTTTGTAATACAGAGGTTGTGATAGGTGCATAATTCCAGCAGCCTCTGGCCATTTATGTTCATCGTTCCGATGCCATGGTATCCCAAGCAAGATGGCCATGATGCATGGTTAGCGCCTACTCTGGCATTAAAATCGCCAAGGACGATTAAGCACTCATCTTTAGGAAAACCCTTGATCTGCTCATCAAGTTGCTCATAGAATTTATCTTTAATCTCCTCAGTTGAAGAAAGAGTAGAAGCATAGACACTGAGAATGGTCACTGGACCTGTAGCAGTGTTGAGACGGATAGAAAGCAATCGTTCAGTACCTCCTGATGGAAGTTCCACTGATGCCAAAAGCGTGTTTCTGACTGCAAAACCAACTCCTTGCTGACGAGGCTCCTCAGGTTCTCTACCTTTCCAAAATAATGTATAGTTAGCCTTTCTGAGAGACCCACTGGAGGCTAGCCTAGTTTCTTGAAGAGCAGCTATGTTGACATCAAGCCTGGCAAGCTCCTTATCTATGATGGCCGTCTTTCTGGCGTCGTCCACTTCACGTAGGTCATCAGAGATTCCTGTGCACATTGTTTGCACATTCCAGCTTGCTAATCGAACAGCTGGAGTCTTCTTTCTTTTCTTATTTTGTTGGTCTGGTACATATATTAACCGTCTGCTTTTCATGCCTTTGCTGTACACTGAGCTCCAGGCACCCACTAAAGCAGGCAAATGTTGGCCGGACGACACCTTTTTGACCAGGGGCTGTCTGGCTTAAGGTGGCCAGTAGTCGACCGATAAGACACGATGATCCCTTCCACCGTCGAAACTGACCCGTGGCGCTCCTTTCCTTCGCCAATTGGATGGGGGCTTATAACCCGTAACTGTCAGAATCCGTGTTGTTTCCACACTTGGTTAAAGTGAAGCTGGAGTGTCCTCTCCAGAGCGTAAGCCTGGGCATTACATATGGATATCCTGGGTTGCCCAGTCGTCAGGATCCCCCTCTCGGCCTTGCTGAAAAAAATCCAAAGGAATGCCGAGCATGACGTTTGGCATCAGCTTGGCTGCAGGAGCTGCCGAAACAGTGTTTGCAAGGCACCAATCCGCTTTCGGGGCTCCACTCCTGATTTTAAAAGATTTACTCCTTTACACATGGTCGTTGAGTCTAAGTATATGTATAGACCTCCTCCGCCCTGGCCGTTTGCTGATTTGTTCAGCTCATCCGCCCATCGGTGGAGTGTAAACACCAAGTCTACAAGTATTACATACCCTGGTTTGTGGTCAGAGTTGTCCTTCTCATAGGAAGACGTCCGGCCAAGGATGTTGAGCTCTCCCTACCCTGCTAGATGGCTGAAGGGCGAGCGCCAGATTGTTATGCAGAATAACTGTCTGTGGCCCGCAAAAGCACAGAGAAAGTGTTACCAATCACTTTGAGATCCTATCTCTGAAAATTAATAATCAGTGTATACATCCATAATGCTGCTTCTCGAGTTCTGACTAGAAAATATGACCATATTAGTCTAGTGCAGGCCTGGGCAATTATTTTGACTCGGGGCCAAATTTAGAGAAAAAAATTAGTCTAGGGGCCGGTATATCTGATTTTTAGGAACACTAATACGAAACCTCACAATAATGTATGTGTGGAGTGTCTCTGTCTCGGGTTCTTGCTGTGACCACAGGGAAAGCACCACACCCTTACGCAGCGTTTTACAATATGTTTAATGACAATCAATTGTGCAAAGTCTTTTTGGCTTTTCAGCTCTTTCAGGCGGCCTCGCCTCTCGTTCTCCAGCTCCCTCTTCTCTCATGGTCTCCGATGCTGCTGATAAAGGGAACAGGTGATTAGATAACTCGTTCCAGCTGAGATATCCACTCAGCTGTCTGCTGTTTCATGGCCGGCCCCTGCACTCACCCTGCCCACAGGGAAAGCTTGAACCACGCCTCTCCACAGTGTGATTGAATGCTAAAAACGTTATGACAGACCGCCTTAAAAAACATAATGGAATTTACGTTTTTTTTACGCCCAGAATGTACATGAAAATAAAGAATGTGGGATTCACAATATTAACTGTTAGGGATAAAACACTGAATATTGACCACATGAACGTCACACCCCGTCTCGATCGACATATTTTACAATCAAGCAAAACGCAACAAAAATGCAACAAACACAGCAAAATATGAACGTGAAGGGTAAAAAAAACCCACCTACAATTTGATACATCTGTTATATCACTAAACTTTAGAACTTTGTTGTAAAAATCTCCTTACACGTCTGTCCCTGAAACCCGCATTTCAGGCTGGCCGCTCTGGAAACACTCTGTGGAAACGCTCCCCACACACACTGCTTGGTGCCTCGTCTGAGCTGCTTTCCCTTGGATGACCATAGTAACTAATTAGATTACCATAGTAACTAATTAGTTAACCATAGTAACTAGTATATCATGCAAAAGCACAGATTCCAACCATTGAAATACTTACCGTCATTGGAAAACATCACTGCACATCATCATGGCAGCTACACTCTCCATCCTAAAGATCGGAAAAAAATTATTTGGGAATGTCCGGCGGGCCAGATTGAAAAGCTTAACGGACCGCATGTGGCCCCCAGGCCCTAATTTGCCCAGGTCTGGTCTAGTCCTTAGGATACTACCCTGGCTTGCTGTTGCAAAGAGAATATACCGTATTTCTTTGAATTGCCGCAGGGCATATAGTGAATTACTGTCGGGTCAAACTCGCTTCTCAAAATAATTAGCGCATGCTTAGTATTACCGCCTGGTCAAACTCGTGATGTCATGAGTGACACTTCCCCTGTCATCATTTTCAAAATGGAGGAGGCTGATTTCAATACCGGCAATTTGAAATCGCATAAAGGGAAGAAGATTAAGAGCTATTCAGTAGGATTTAAGGTCCAAGCTTACGTCACACTCAAATTTTTACTGCATACCTTTGGTAAGTGCCGGAGTGAGAAGAGGTTTTAAAATAATTAGCGCATGCTTACTTTCACCGCATGCCTTTGGTAAGTGCAGGAGTGAGAAGAGGTTTTAAATTAATTAGCGCCCCGGCGGCAATTCAAGGAAATACGGTACTTTAAAAACAGCTCTATGGCAAAACAGAGACTTTAGCAAAGTTCAAACACTTTTTTTTAGCCGTGCAAATGGGAACTTTGATTCAGGATTATTGTTATTTTTAGTTATTTTATTTATTTGTAATATTATGCATTTGTAACACACTTTAAAATTGCCCTGTGTACAAATTATAAACTATAAATGAACCTGCCTTGCCCAATATATGCATAATATAATTTACATGAATGCAAACCACAGTAAACACTGCATCAAGAATAAAACATGACAGAACCACATATGATTGCAGGCATTAGCATAAATGATGAAGAAATAAGTCCACTGTGCGAATGCATTCTGACATTTTAAAAGGCTTAGAGGGGGTAAAATAGAAGTTTACCAAAGGGAGCCCTGTCAGAGTGCAGCGAACAAATCAAGTGTTAACCGCTCCAGCGGAATAGGGGTGTCAATGTGTCATCAGTGGAAGTGAATAAGAGAAAGAAGGCACACATGGGGTAGAAAGAAGAACACGGAGAGGGGTGCTGGAGGGTATTTATGGGAAGTGACAAATGACATTGTGGGGGTTAACAAAACAAAACTGGTGGAGTGAACATAATGTAAGTATATGTGCTTGTGTGGAATGTCTAAGCTTACAATATCAGCTTGAATGGGGTCTGACTCACTTCCGAGATTACCAGCAGTGGCCAAGATTGACTGAGAATAGATTGTGGGAGATGTTGTAGAGATTTGACTGGTAATAGTGAATGGTGAGGGTGTTTTGGGACTCAATGCTGCAACTGTCTGCTTTGGCACTGATTGCATCTAACTACAAGCTATTATATGCATTGTCACACTTTACACCAGATCCATGGATACTAGTGGAGACCTCTGATCTCTTTGTACTTTCCTAATTGCATGTTTTTGTCTCACAGATTTGTTATAGGGCAAGTCAGACCACTAAGTGTTGATTTGTTACGAAGAGTGTGGCAACAATGATAGGGTTGGCAGATTGTCTGTTTACTGGATAAAGTTTTATGGAAAAATGGGCCGGTCAAATGCTGTCCACAAAAAACAACATTACTGGCAATTGTTTTGTGAAAAAAAAAAAACAGTGCAAAGAATGCAAGTTAAATTGAAGCCACTGATCCCGCCGAGTTGCTATAACGACAGCTTCACGTCAACAAAGCATGTCTAGCAGCATGTCACATTTCTATTCAACACAGTAGGAATCAGACAACGCGATCCGGCGTGAACAGCATTGAAGAAACTAAAAAAAAAAAAAAAAAAGATGTCTAATGAAAACATGAACAATACAACTACAGCAAAAATATATATGCATATGAAATTCAACAATAAATATATGTAATGATAACTTGAATTCCAAAAGAAAGCAGATAAATGTAGTGGAAGAAAGAGAAGCACACTTTATTAACCTTGTAGATTGTTATAGTACCAGTAGGTTAAGATTTGTCAGTGTGCCATGTTTTACCCAGTTTCCCCGAGGGAGACAACGTTAATATGTTTGATGAAACGTGATTATATGCATGACTGTATGCATATGTACTTGTAGGTAGATAGATAGTACTTTATTGATTCTTTCAGGACAGTTCTCTCAGGAAAATTAAAATTTAATTATAATTACATATTAATTACATATACAATTAAAAAATATATACCATATATACCATATTTTTCGGAGTGGGGCTTCACGGTGGAAGAGGGGTTAGTGCGTCTGCCTCACAATACGAAGTTCCTGCAGTCCTGGGTTCAAATCCAGGCTCGGGATCTTTCTGTGTGGAGTTTGCATGTTCTCCCCGTGAATGCGTGGGTTCCCTCCAGGTACTCCGGCTTCCTCCCACTTCCAAAGACATGCACCTGGGGATAAGTTGATTGGAAACACTAAAATTGGCCCTAGTGTGTGAATGTGAGTGTGAAAGTGGTCCGTCTGTCTGTGTTGGCCCTGCGAAGAGATGGCGACTTGTCCAGGGTGTACCCCGCCTTCCGCCCGATTGTAGCTGAGATAGGCGCCAGCGCCCCCCGCGACCCCAAAAGGGAATAAGCGGTAGAAATGGATGGATGGATTTTTCGGAGTATAAGTCGCTCCGGAGTATAAGTCGCACCTGCTGAAGATGCATAATAAATAAGGAAAAAAACATATATAAGTCGCACTGGACTATAAGTCGCATTTTTGGGGAAATGTATTTGATAAAACCCAACACCAAAAATAGACTTTTTGAAAGGCAATTTAAACTAAATAAAGATTAGTGAACAGGCTGAATAAGTGTACGTTATATGACACATAAATAACCAACTGAGAAGGTGCCTGCTATGTTAACGTAACATATTATGGTAAGAGTCATTCAAATAACTATAACATATAGAACATGCTATACGTTTACCAAACAATCTGTCACTCCTAACTGCTAAATCCCATGAAATCTTATATGTCTAGTCTCTTACGTGAATGAGCTAAATAATGTTATTTGATATTTTACGGTAATGTGTTAATAATTTCACACATAAGTCGCTCCTGAGTATAAGTCGCACCCCTGGCCAAACTATGAAAAAAGCTGCGACTTATAGTACGAAAAATATGGTATATAGTATGTGTATGAGTATGTTTGCACAGTGAAAGTGTGGATGGATGGATGTACCGTGAGTGTATGTTTGTACTGTATTTGTGGATGTATGTAGGCGCGTAGGTACCTAATGTACGTGGGTGAGTACCGATATGTGCGCGTATCTATGTATTAATTAATTAAATAATATACATATATGTATGTATAATTGTGTGTACGTGAGTATGTATGTGAATTTGTATGTACAAAACCTAAAACCAGTGAAGTTGGCACAGGGGCATTTTTTCCACTGTGTTACATGGACTTTCCTTTTAACACTCAGTAAACATTTGGCAACAGAGGAGACCCCTTTTTGAAGCATTTTAGGTGGAATTATTTCCCATTCTTGCTGGATGTACAGCTTATGATGTTCAACAGTCCAGGGTCTCCAATGTGGTATTTTAGGCTTCATATTGCGCTACACATTTTCAATGGGAGAGAGGTCTGCACTACAGGCAGGCCAGTATAGTACCCGCACTCTTTGATTGATTGATTGATTGATACTTTTATTAGTAGATTGCACAGTTCAGTACATATTCCGTACAATTGACCACTAAATGGTAACACCCGAATAAGTTTTTCAACTTGTTTAAGTCGGGGTCCACGTTAATCAATTCATGGTAGTCACAAACAAACACACACACACACACACACACACACACACACACACACACACACACACAATGTACTGTTAAGTAAAACATACGCAAACGATCAAAAGCATTAAAGAAGCAGCACGCTACACATTTTTGTAGCCGCTCACAGTGATAATTTCATGCTGCTGGTCAGTAGCGAGCAAAAAAGGCGTCTGCATGTGACGTGAAACTAAGTCAAGAAACTTCAATTGTTCTTCTCCTCCAGTACTTTTCTGCGCTGCAAATGTATTTCCAGAATGCTTCACTAAACCATTCAATGCTTTGTCCTCCACTAAAAGACTAGCTTCTGATTTTGCGAGCATGAAGCTGTCTGACTTATCACCTTTACTGGCCTTTTCTGATGTTTTTCCTCGAAACTTCTCCAAGTCTTCTTCTTTCCCAACACGTTTCTGGTGTGCAGTCATAGAACAAGGTAGCGTCACTAAACCCTGCATTGCTTTGTAGTTGCTATCGACTAGAAGACTATCTTGTGATCTTACGAGCATGATTCCGTCAGACTTTTTACCTTCACTGGCATCTTCTGATGTTTTTTCTAGAAACTTCTCTAAGTCTTCCTCTTTCTTGCTACTTGTCAGGTCTGCAAACTTAATGTCAGATTGCCTACTTAAACCCTGCAATGCTTTGTAGTTGCCATTGACTGGAAGACTGTCTTGTGACCTTGCGAACTTGAAGCCGTCTGCCTTTTTATCTTTACTGGCATCTTCTATTGTTTCTAGAAACTTCTCCAAGTCTTCATTTTTGCCAGCACTTTTTTGGTCTGCAATCTTAGCACCTGGCTGTTTCACTAAACCCTGAAATGCTTGATAGTCGCCATGCACCAGTAGACTGTCTTGTGATCTTGCAAGCATGAAGCTGTTGACCTTATTGCTTTTACTGGCATCATCTGTTGTTTCTAGAAATGTCTCCAAGGCTTCATCTTTGCCAACACTTTTCTGATCTGCAATCTTAGCACCAGGCTGTTTCACTATACCCTGAAATGCCTGGTAGTCGCCATGCCATGCACTACTACGAAGCCATGGTGTTGTAACACGAGCAGAATGTGGCTTGGCATTGTCTTGCTGAAATAAGCAGCGGCGTCCATAAAACAAGATGTGGCTTGTATGGCAACACAAACGGCAGTCGGTCAGTTGGCAAACTTGGGATGTTGTGGATGAAGCCGGGCCTCGGCCGGCGGGGCTACCTGGAGTATGCGTTCATGGGCGTGAACGCGTTCCTCTTCTTAGCAGCTCCTCTCTCCAGGAGCCGATAAACTTCTTCTTGGTTTTCAACCGTTACTACCTTCAGGCCTTGGATGACAATACCCAGCTTGCAGCACAATAGCAAAGCGTTAGCATGCTCATGTCAGGACTGGGCCGTCTGGTATTTGGACCTTGTTTCGCGGGTCGTCAAAGACGATACGGTACATTTTTTTGTGCTGTGGCTCGGGTCGAGGGCTTCGCTGTGTCACTGTGCCGTGACATTTTGCGGTTTGTGTCGATCGGTGCTGCGGACTAGCGCACCGAAGCTGGCGAGCATTATCAGCCTGAGATACAGAGATGTGGATTTCTTCTGTTGCTGGATGCTTCGGCATATATCCATCCATTTTTCTACCGCTTATTCCCTTTGGGGTCGCGGGCGGCGCATATAGACAATTAAAATTGCTCCACTAAGGAAAAGCCCAACTTCGGAGGAGTTCGAGGAGATGTCGTTCACACTCCATTCCCTGTGCGGCTGTAACAGAGGTAATTTATGATCTCAATTGCTTACTGTCTAACTACTCTTTTTATTTTAATGTCATTTTATTTTAATGTCATCTTATCTAATTTATTACATTTACACATTATGTAATGTGACACTTTATTTTGCACTTTTTATTATTCTAAGTTTAGTACTGTAGCCGGGTGTCCTGGGTTCGCATATTCTGGGTATAAAATAAAATAATAAAAGGGATTCATGAGAGCAGGTCCGGTCTCCACCACTTCTTTATTGTTCCCTTCTTTACACCTCTCTCCATATACCTCACTTTCTTCAACAACCCACCTTTATATAGACCTCTTACGGCAACACTGGAGGGACACCCTGAACTGTTTGTTACAGTACTGTGATTTCCTGTATTTTTTTATGGTCATAGTGTCATGCCTGTAAATCAGGTTTATGTTTGGTCATGTTATGTTTTTGGGACATTCAGTTCTTGCTTTTACACTTCTTGGTTTTGTTTTTGTTACCATGACAACTCATTGATGTTCACCTTGCCCTCCTAGTCACGCCCTGGTCCTCAACTCTCACACCTGTTTCTAATTACCACAGCCAGTATTTAAGTCATTTGTTTTCTGTTCTTCGGCCTGGGAACTTTACTTGCCAACCTACCTACCTACCTATGCTGCACATCCTTCATGCCCTCGATCACCTGCCACGCACCTTGCTATTCATGCCCCTTGTTTTTGGTCAAAGTAAGTGTTTGTTTTAGTTGTTCATAGCCATGCCATCGTGCTGTTTTTGTTTATAGTTCATTGTTATTCATGCCGTTGAGCAAGTGTTTTGGTTTCATGTTTATAGTTATAACCTCGGTTGTAGTCTTTTGTTTCATAGCCAAGTTTTCCGCCCTCGAGCGCGCCATTTGTTTGCCTTTTGTTTTAGTCTGTTTGTTCATTAATCAATAAACATGTACCTTAAATTATGCCTGGCTTGTCCCAAATTTCCTCTGCGTCAAAGAAGCAAAACAAATCCAAGTCCTGATACATAGAACGTCACATGTCACAGCAGAGTCCAGGCTGAGCCACGTGTGTGTAGTCAGTCTGCTGTCTTCCACGTGACGGTAAGTTGTGCTCTTTGGCGCAACGTGAATTAGCCCTCAGCTAACTTATTAGCAGGCTAGCTGTATTGCTGTAGGCCTAAAAGAGACACATTTATGTTAAAGGGCCACTGAAATAAGATTTTCTTATTCAAACGGAGATAGCAGGTCCATTCTATGTGTCATACTTGATCATTTCGTGGTATTGCCATATTTTTGCTGAAAGGATTTAGTAGAGAACATCCACGATTAAAGTTCCCAACTTTTGGTCGCTAATAAAAAAGCCTTGCCTGTACCGGAAGTCACAGACGATGACATCACACGGGTGAGGGCTCCTCAGTTCTCTCATTGTTTATAATGGGAGCCTCCAGCAGCAAGAGCTATTCGGACCGAGAAAACAACAATTTCCCCGTTAATTTGACTGAGGATGAAAGATTGATAGCGAAGAAATACAAAAATAAAATGAAAAAAAAAAAAAAGGCGATTGCATTGGGACGGATTCAGATGTTTTTAGACACATTTACTAGGATAATTCTGGGAAATCCCTTATCTTTCTATTGTGTTGCTAGTGTTTCAGTGAGTTAAATAAATAGTACCTGATAGTCGGAGGGGTGTGTCCACGGGTGTTTTGAGGCCAGTCTCTGAGGGAAGTCGACGGCAGCTGCATGGACGGCGCAAGCTCAGCTGATATCCGGTAAGAGGCGACCTTTTACCACAATTTTCTCACCGAAACCTGCCGGTTGACAAGTGGTCGGGAACCATGTTCGCTTGACCGCTCTGATCCATAGTAAAGCTTCACCTACGGGAATTTTAAACAAGGAATCACCGTGTGTTTGTGTGGCTAAAGGCTAAAGCTTCCCAACTCCATCTTTGTACTTTGACTTCTACATTATTAAGTGAACAAATTGCAAAAGATTCAGCAACACAGATGTCCAGAATACTGTTTGATTGTGCGATGAAAAGAGACGACTTTTAGCCGCCAATAGTGCTGCGCGAATATGTCCTGACAATCCGTGACGTCACGCGCACGCGTCATCATTCCGCGACGTTTTCAACAAGAAACTCCGCGGGAAATTTAAAATTGCAATTTAGTAAACTAAAAAGGCCGTATTGGCATGTGTTGCAATGTTAATATTTCATCATTGATATATAAGCGGTAGAAAATGGATGGATGGATGATATATAAACTATCAGACTGTGTGGTCGGTAGTAGTGGGTTTCAGTAGGCCTTTAAGTTTTGTTTCGTTTTATTTCTGTGCAGGTTTAAAAATGTATAGAGAAGGCTGATTGGAGACTCACAATGATTGTTTTCACCAGGTATTGTGTTTTCTTTATCGTGTGTCAGTATGTGTAGTCAGTCGGCTGTCTTCCACGTGACGGTTTAAAAAATGTAGAGAGAAGGTCAGATTGGAGACTCACAATGATTGTTTTCACCAGATTCAACTATGTTTGAGCCCGATGAAAGACTGGGTGTCGTCTTTTGGGGGAAAACACAACACAAAAGAGTACTACATTGCTACACAGTGATGTGACTGTGGTCAGAACGCAGCAGGAGCAGCTTCTGGGGCTACTGGAGGAGGTAAAACAGCTACATCTCCAGAATGTGGTAAAAGACCGGCGCATTGTGGACCTGGAGTGGCGAGTGGACGAGCTGGAGCAGTACTCCCGCATGAATGATCTGGTCATCACCGGCATTAAGACCAAGTCGTACTCGTACGCAGGACTGCAGGGAGCCCAGCGAGCCTGTGGTACTTTCAGTTGTTTGGCCATGATTTGAAAAGTTGCACCAGTCTACATAGAGCATCGGTGTCAAACTCTGGCCCACGGGCCAAATTTGGCCCGCCGTATAATTTCATTTGGCCCTTGAGGGAATATCAAATTAACATTAGAGCAGGCCCGCCGATACTATAAAGGCAATGCCTTTAGCGTTGTCTACAATATGTTGTCACGTCCGCTTTTACTCCATACAAACAGCGTGCCGGCCAAGTCACATGATATATGCAACTTGTACACACACTTAAGTGAATGCCATGCATACTTGCTCAACAGCCATACAAGTCAGACTGAGGGTGGCCGTATAAACAACTTCAACACTGTTACAAATATGCGCCACACTGTGAACCCACACCATACAAGGATGACTAACACATTTCGGGAGAACATCCGCACCGTAACACAACATAAACACAACAGAACAAATACCCAGAACCCCTTGCAGCACCCATCTGATTATTATTTTATTTTAAGATTTATTAGCCTGTGGAGAAGTGTAATGTTGATATTTACATTAGAAGGCTGCAAATAGAAAAGAGGCATTACATTTTTTATTTAAATTGTATTTATTTGACCATTTATTTTTTTTTCGTTTGTTTTTTAAATGTTGATTTTGCACTATTAAGTTATATAATTATTGCTTGTTCCATATTCATTGTTCAAGCAAATCAGTGTAGCAAACTGAGCAATCATTAACAATTCATTCATGCACTTTCTCTTGTTACTTCAAGGCTTGATTGTTTGATTCATTCATTATTGTTATTTTATTTTCAAATTTATTATTAGCCTGTGGACAAAGTTTATTTTGATATTTACCTCAGAAGGCTGCAAATAGAAAAGAGACACTCAATTTGTATTTAAATTGTATTTGATATGCCATTGATATTTTTAAATTATTATTATTATTATTTGAAACTCGATTTTGCATGTCACTATAAAGTTATATAAGCCTTGCTTGTTCAATATTCAATGCAAAACGTGTTTGGGTCCCTATTAAAAGGTTCATTTGTTCAACCCTTGGCCCGCGGCTTTGTTCAGTTTAAAATTTTGGCCCACTCTGTATTTGACTTTGACACCCCTGACATAGACTATAAAGTGCATGGCATAGCACAAACCAAGAATAAAGTCGGACGCTTCCCACCCAACTTGATGGAGCTTGAGGGGCGCTGCACAAAGGAATGGGTGAAACTGCCCAAAAATAGATGTTCCAAGCTTGTGGCTTCATATTAAAAAATATTTGAGGCTCTAATTTCTGCCAAAGGTGCGTCAACAAAGTAATGAGCAAAGGCTGCAAATATTTTATTTCAAGTACATTTCAAAAAGGTCTAAAAAACTTTTTTACATAATTATTATGGGGCATGTAAAATTTGGTGGACAAAAATTATTTACTCAATTTTGGAATACATAGCAAAATGTCGTAAAAATGAATTGCTATGAATACCTTACACTGTAAGGTAGGGCTGGGCAATATGACCTTTTTTAATATTGCGGTATTTTTAGGCCATATCGCGATATACGATATATATCTCGGTATTTTGCCTTAGCCTCGAATGAACACTTGATACATATAATCACAGCAGTATGATGATTCTATGTGTCTACATTAAAACATTCTTCTTCATACTGCATTCATATATGCTCATTTTAGACGTTCATGCAGAGAAGGAAATCACAATTAAGTCAATTTACCAAAACTGTATTTATTAATGTTATTAGAAGGTGACTTTTCAAATGATGCTACATATTAGCAGTAATGCTACTTTTGGTAGCAATGCTTGTGCCCCACACATGACAAATTAAAGTTGTCTATTCGACATATTCCTGCTTGAAGCAGAACCACCGCCAGACGATGGACACACACTTAAGTGAATGCCATGCATACCTTCTCAACAGCGATACAGGTCAGACTGAGGGTGGCCGTATAAACAACTTTAACACTGTTACAAATATGCGCCACACTGTGAACCCACACCATACAAGGATGACTAACACATTTCGGGAGAACATCCACACCGTAACACAACATAAACACAACAGAACAAATACCCAGAACTGTTTTTCTTGGGAATTGATTCTTCCTTCATTTGTTACCATATTCGCACCTTCTTTCTCTCGTATTACCACTCGACTGGGATGAGAATCAGCACCTCCGAGTCCGCTAGCATCACAGTTAACGTTAGCCATGCTGCTACCTCTCTGCTGGGCGAGGGCGTATACGTATGTGATGTATGACGTGACAGTATGTGACGTGTGTAAGTTTGTACGCTTGCTGTCTGTGAGGAGACACAAGAAGGAATGTGAAGAGCCTATAGTGTAATACCAGCAGCTAAATACAACGGCGTGAGAACGTATACTCGAATATTACGATATAGTCATTTTCTATATCACCCAGCCCTACTGTAAGGGTTGACAAACAGGTATCCAAAAAGACAAAATATGTTTTAGTCTGAAGAACAGCGGGTACCTTATACAGAAACTAAACTTAACCTTCATTTTAAAAATAAGAATGAATGAAAAACTCTTTCGAGGAGAAAATTTTGGTTTTACTGCAGCAAAGTGGACAGTAGCTGTAAAATGAGTAGAAACAAGTTAAAGGGGAACATTATCACCAGACCTATGTGAGCGTTAATATATACCTTGATATTGCAGAAAAAAGACCATATGTTTCTTAACCGATTTCCGAACTCTAAAAGGGTGAATTTGGCGATTTAAACACAACATGAAGCAATCCGCCATTTTCTCAATCTTATTACACGCACCAAGTCAAATCAGCTCTGTTATTTTCCGTTTTTTTGACTGTTTTCCCGTACCTTGGAAACATCATGCCTCGTCGGTGTGTTGTCGGAGGATGTAACAACAGGAACAGAGACGGATTCAAGTTGCACCAGTGGTCAAAAGATGCAAAAGTCCCTCGTTTGTTCTGCACACTTTACCGACGACAGCTATGCTACGACAGAGATGAAAAGAATGTGTGGATATCCTGCGACACTCAAAGCAGATGCATTTCCAACGATAAAGTCAACAAAATCACAACGGTGAGTTTTGTTGATGTTATTGACTTACGTGGAGTGAGGTAATCACACATACTGTATTTGGTCACGGTATGACTGCAAGCTAATCGATGCTAACATGCTATTTAGGCTAGCTGTATGTACATATTGCATGATTATGCCTCATTTGTCGCTGTATTTGCATCCAGCCTTTCCCTCCACCCACATTTAATGCCAAACAAACACATACCAATCGTTGGTTAGAAGGCGATCGCCGAATTCGTCCGTGCTTTCTCCCGTGCCACTGTCTGGAGTGATATGGCTCAATAGCTTCAATTTCTTCTTCAATTTCGTTTTCACTATCTGCCTCAACACTCCAACCATCCTTTTCAATACATGCGTAATCTGTTGCATCGCTTGTGACGCTGAAATCCGAGTCTGAATCCGAGCTACTATGCTATACCTTTCTGTACTATCCGCCATGTTTGTTTCTGGTGGCTTCACGCAGTGACGTCACAGGACAATAGACGGGTGGATATAACGACGGTTAAAATAAGGCACTTTGAAGCCGTTTTTCGGAATATTGCGTGATGGGTAAAATTTTGAGAAAAACTTCGAAAAATGAAATAAGCCACCGGGAACTGATTTTTATTGGTGTTGACCCTTCAGAAATTATGATAATGTTCCCGTTTAAAAGTCCAAAATAGCTACATACAATTTTGTTTATGCAAGGCAATGCAAATGAGCAGCAGCATGTATGGCAAATCATAAACAATACTACTATATATGTACATGACATACTTTATGCAAATAGAAAATTGATGGATGGATGGATACTTTATGCAAGTGGAAATGGTAATTGCACATGACTAAAATATTACATTTTAAAGTTAAAAATAACGTCTCTTTCCTGTGAATGTTTGAACATTTCTAAAAACGCATGCAGTGGTATGTGTCACTGTTTTTGTTCTTGTGCACTTGCCATTCAAAATAATGAGATCCCAGAGAGCCGAGACTGAGTCCCAGCAGGGCAGGGAAGTGAAGAGAGTAAGAAACCAAAGCATCACAAAACTAACCAAGACACCAATAGACTCTTTGATGAGGGGTTGACAGAGAATCGAACTGATTTTTTTATCTATTTATTTTTTTTACCATTTTTGTCTGATTCTTATTTAGAAAGTTAGTTTAGAAAGCTCATAACACAAGCCATATTGAAAGACTGCAGAAGTTTTTTTTTTGCAGCCCCCCCCCCCCCCCCCCCCCCAACAGGTTTGACAGATTGTGTAGAAACGATCATAAAATATTCTATAGCCATTGTGTACACCAGTGGTTCTCAACCTTTTTTCAGTAATGTACCCCCTGTGAACATTTTTTTAATTCAAGTACCCCCTATTTAGAGCAAAGCCTTTTTGGTTGAAACAAAGAGATAAAGAAGCAAAATACAGCAGTATGTCATCAGTTTCTGATTTATTAAATTGTATAACAGTGCAAAATATTGCTCATTTGTAGTGGTGTTTCTTGAACTATTTGGAAAAAAAGATATAAAAATAACTAAAAACTTGCTGAAAAATAAACATGCGATTCAATTATAAATAAAGATTTCTACACAGAAGTAATCATCAACTTAAAGTGCCCTCTTTGGGGATTGTAATAGAGATCCAGCTCTATTTCTAATTCTAAGCATTTCTTCACAAAAAAATAAATCTTTAACATCAATATTTATGGAATATGTCGACAAAAAATCTAGCTGTCAACTCTGAATATTGCATTGTTGCATTTCTTTTCACAGTTTATGAACTTACATTCATATTTTGTGAAGTATTATTCAATAGATATATAAAGGATTTTTGAATTGTTGCTATTTTTAGAATTAAAAAAAAAAATCTCACGTACCCCTTGGCATACCTTCAAGTACCCCTAGGGGTACGCGGACCCCTATTTGAGAACCACTGGTGTACATAACTGTGCATAGTGTTATGATCCGATGGCCGGATCATACCATATTTCTTGTTTGTTCCATTTTTGGTATCACACTCTGTTGTTTGACGTCCTTAGTTCCTGTTTTGTTCTGTCACCGTTGTAGCTTATTAGTTCACCTGCCCCTTGCTTTCTAAGCACACCTGTTTCTACTAATTACTGCCTTATTTAGGCCTGCCCCTTTTCGTTCTTCTGCCTTGGTTCCTAATTTGCTTTTACGCAACAGATGACGACTTGCTTTCCATGTTAATACTCGCTAGCTCTCGCGCTGCGTTTTGTTTTTCCCTAGCTTTCATGATAGTACTTTTTGTTTTCCCTTTTGTGCCTTTGTGCCAAGTATAGTGTTGCTGTTTGTTTCCCTAGCTCCCATGCTAGCTCGTTTTGTGTGCCTATTCTGCTTAGCACCAGTGTTTTTGTTCTAGCCTGTTTTATTAGTTTAATAAATACTCGTTTTTTACCTTATGCTGTGTTTTTGTCCGACGCATCCCTGGAAGAACATATCCGGCATCGCTATGCCACGCATGTCTCACAGTAGGAACCGAGCAGGGAATGGTTCTTCCGCGTCGGGCATCAATGAGGACGTCTACGACGAAGGAACTTAGATGGTGCTCCGAGCGTTGGAAGCTGAGACACTCCGCTGTGAGCCAGGTGATGACATGATGTGGGGCCCTGATGGCTACCTGGTCCCGATCGATTCCACCTGGTACAGTGATGTCCCTCCCAAGCCGCTCGCACTCGTTGGCGAAGGCGGAAGCTGCAGAAGAAGGTTTTGCCTCGCGACAGAGACGCTCCCACTCCACGACTTCCCCCTTTAGAACTCAGCCAGCAACAATCCGACCAATATTCCCCTCAATTGTCAGGTAATCCTTTTGTTTCTATTTCCAAATTTTCCTATGGCTGGCCTGTCTCTCTCACAGACAGCAGCGGTGATGTAATTTCCGTAACGCCCCCCGGTGATGTCACAGAATATTTTTTTTTTTTTAAAGATTCTAACTCTCAGCTAGGTTTTAAAGATTTGGACGTTAATAATAAAATCAGATACTTTCAGGACATTTTCATTAAGTGTAGGTCCGGTCAACCACAATCACCTGCATTTTCGACCCCGCCCCTAAGGTCTCAAGCACCTGCTCCTAAGCTGGAGCCCACACCAGCTCCTGCTTCCACGTCGACGACTACTAAGCCTGTCTCCACGATGACTACTACGCCTGTCTCCACAACGACAACTACTAGGCCTGTCTCCACGTCGACGACTACTAAGCCTGTCTCCACGACGACTACTACGCCTGTCTCCACGACGAATACTACGCCTGTCTCCACGATGACGCCGACTTCTTCTGGTTGCAGCACCCGCACCTGCTTCCACGGCGACAACAACGCTTCCGCCTCCTGCTTCCTCGACGACGACGACGCCGCCTCCTTCTTCCTCAACGACGACGACTCCGCCTCCTGCTTTTACGGCGATGACTACTCCACATCCTGCCTCCATGATGACGTCCCAGCGTCCTCGAGCTGGCCTGCTGCCCAAGCAGCAATCTGGGGCCTGCAGGCGGCCCTCTCAAAGGTCAGTACATGGACGCCGGTGGCGCAAACAGCAGCCAAACATACGACTTTGTTTAGGAACTCTACGGCTGCTTAACTTTTGGCGACCCTCACGGCCACCTTCTCGGCGGCCACCGATGTGGCCTTTTCGAGGTCGCCCGCCAAGACTTTTGCGGCAGCGGCGTTCCATCCGCCGCCGCCACCTGACTTATCCTCGGTGGATTCGGGGACACATGACTTGGCGACCCTCCACCATGGCCTCCCTCCACCCTCCCTTCGCTTGTGAACTTTCTTGTTGTGGGGGGGGTTCAAGTTTTTTGTTTTTTTGGAACATCTGGGATCTGTCCGGAAGTGACTGTCAAAAAGCGGCTTGAAAATTATTCATGCAACATTATAACCAAAGAACCATCATTACATGCTATGTAGACCACAAGGAAGTGTTTTCAATTTAGAAAAAAAAATTAATAATATGATGCGCCCTATAATCCAATGCGCCTTATGTATGAAAAAAGATTTTAAAAAAAAATAGAACATTCATCGGTAGTGCGCCTTATAATCTGGTGCGCCTTTTGTCCGGAAAATACAGTATGTTAAAATAATCTACAGTAGTTACACATATCATAGTAATTAGATTTAATTCTAAACATAATTCTAAAAAAATATGTAAATGTTACATATTTTTATATTTGTACTTGATTACAGAGGGTAGGTGATGTCATTGCTCCCCATAAGACTGACATGACCAAGTGCGCAACATTTACAAACAGATGGTGAAGAGAAGCAGTTTGTATCTAATATAATTTTATTAGTATATTGCAACTTTAAAGGCAGGACAGCATAATTCATCAAATTAAATACTTGCTCAGCAACTGGCAAAGCATGAGCGAGCAGTGCCAAAGTTATAAAGTCACCCCAGAGGGAACTTTTTTTAGCCACCTGTATCAATAACGTCATTCTCATTGCCAGGAGTATTAACTGTGTTGAGTCGCCACTTGGTGGTCATAGAGTGTACTACAGGAACCAGCATCAAACAAAGTGAGTCGAATTCAATTGGAAAAAGGAGTCACAAACTAAAGACAATGTATGTATTGTCAAAAGAAGAAAACAACAACGCCGGTCAGCCCTGCGCAATGTCATAATGTGTTGGCAGTATCATTAGTTTCTTACATAATTTAAATACATTGCTACATAATCCAAATGCTTATTTCTTCCTTGTTTGTGATTAAGTTTTTCTTCTATATTCCTTGCATAAAAAGTCAAAAGAGGTGCATTGCGTAACATCCACAGTTATAGTTTTCTCTGTGATGTCATGTTAGTTACTGTAAATACCTTGGTTGCATCCGACCTGCGGATTGTATCAGGCATATGTGATGAGGACCCTGAAAAGCTTGGCTTGACCCTCAATATATTCGGGGTTCTCCCCCATGAGTAGGAAAGGAACGATGTATAAAAAGAGAGAGAAAAAAAAACAATATTTTTCTACCTTACAAGTACATCTTAAATTTGCCATCAGATGGGTAAATCCCGGTATTAAGCCGTATCATTTTGGCTTCTTAACTCAAATCTTTACACGTTTAAATAATCACCAAAAACAATTCCCCTGCACAATTTAAATTTTAAATGGCGATCTGTCGAAGGACTGAGAAGTGGTCTCCCGAGCAGCAGCTGGAAGCATACTTGCCAACCTTTAGACTTCCCAATTCGGGAGATGGGGGGTGTTGGGGGTGGGGTGTATATATGTTCAAGTATATATATATATATATATATATATATATATCTATCCATCCATCCATTTTCTACCGCTTATTCCCTTTCGGGGTCGCGGGGGATGCTGGCGCCTATCTCAGCTACAATCGGGCAGAAGGCGGAAGGCAGGGTACACCCTGGATATATATATATATATATATATATATATATATATATATATATATATATATATATATATATATATATATATATATATATATATATATATATATATATTTACAAACCCCGTTTCCATATGAGTTGGGGAATTGTGTTAACTTAAAATATAAACGGAATACAATGATTTGCAAATAATTTTCAACCCATATTCAGTTGAATATGCTACAAAGACAACCTATTTGATGTTCAAACAGATAAACATTTTTTTTTGCAATTAATCATTAACTTTAGGATTTGATGCCAGCAACACGTGACAAAGAAGTTGGGAAAGGTGACAATAAATACTGATAAAGTGGAGGAATGCTCATCAAACACTTATATGGAACATCTCACATGTGTGCAGGCTAATTGGGAACAGTTGGGTGCCATGATTGGGTATAAAAGCAGCTTCCATGAAATGTGAAGTAATTCACAAACAAGAATGGGGTCAGGGCCACCACTTTGTAAGCAAATTGTCGAACAGTTTTAGAACAACATTTCTCAACGAACTATTGCAAGGAATTTAGGGATTTTACCATCTACGGTCCGTAAAATCATTAAAAAGTTCAGAGAATCTGGAGAAATTACTGCACGTAAGCAATGATATTACGGACTTTTGATCCCTCAGGCGGTACTGCATTAAAAACCAACTTCAGTGTGTAATGGATATCATCACATGGGCTCAGGAACACTTCATAAAACCACTGTCAGTAACTACATTTGTTCGCTACATCTGTAAGTGCAAGTTAAAACTCTACTATGCAGAGCCAAACCCATTTATCAACAATATCCTGAAACGCCGCCGGCTTGGCTGGGCCCTAAGATGGACTGATGCAAAGTGGAAAGGCGTTCTGTGTTCTGACGAGTCCACATTTCAAATTATATTTGGAAACAGAGGACGTGGTGTCCTCCAGAACAAAGACGAAAATACCCATTCGGATTGTTATAGGCGCAAAGTTAAAAAGTCAACATCTGTGATGGTATGGGGATGTATTAGTGCCCAAGGCATGGTTAACTTACACATTTGTGAAGGCACCATTAATGCTAAAAGGTACATACAGGTTTTGTAACAACATATGTTGTCATCCAAGCAACGTTATCATGGACGCCCCTGCTTATTTCAGCAACACAAGTGTTACAACAGCTTGGCTTCGTAAAAAAAGAGCGCGGGTACTTTCCTGGCCCGCCTGCAGTCCAGACCTGTCTCCCATCGAAAATAATATGAAAAATAACTAACTTAAAATTTCATGGCTGCAACACGTGCCAAAGTAGTTGGGAAAGGGCATGTTCACCACTGTGTTACATCACCTTTTCTTTTAATAACACTCAATAAACATTTGGGAACTGAGGAAACTAATTGTTGGAGCTTTGAAAGTGGAATTCTTTCCCATCCTTGTTTTATGTAGAGCTTCAGTCGTTCAACAGTCCGGGGTCTCCGCTGTCGTATTTTACGCTTCATAATGTGCCACACATATTTGATGGGAGACAGTTCTGGACTGCAGGCTGGCCAGGAAAGTACCTGCACTCGTTTTTTTACGCAGCCACACTGTTGTAACACGTCCTGAATGAGGCTCGGCATTGTCTTGCTTAAATAAGCAGGGGCGTCCATGAAAAAGACGGCGCTTAAGTGGCAGCATATGATGTATTATATTCAATTAAATATGGGTTAAAAATGATTTGCAAATCACTGTATTCCGTTTATATTTGCATCTAACACAATTTCCCAACTCATCTGGAAACAAGGTTTGTATATTGTGGAAAGGGCGTGGTCCACGTGTCCCCTGCGGGCGGGGCATGTGACAGGTGAGGGGATTTCTCAGCTGGAACGAGTTGTCTAATCACCTGTCTCTTTATCAGCAGCGTTGGAGACCATGAGTGGGAAAAGAGAAGAACGACACGGAAAGCAGAGACACGCTGGACTGAAAAGTCCTAATTATATACTGCTGAAAAGCAAACCATACTGGTGTATGATAAAAATAAATAAATGATAAATGGGTTGTACTTGTATAGCGCTTTTCTACCTTCAAGGTACTCAAAGCGCTTTAACACTACTTCCACATTTACCCATTCACACACACATTCACACACTGATAGAGGGAGCTGCCATGCAAGGCGCTAACCTGGGTGGGTATAGAACCAGGGACCATCGGGTTGCGCACGGCCACTATCCCACTGCGCCACGCCATCCCCAGTGAAAATATGAATTGTATCACCTGACAGCTGGGTTCCCAAACCGTCATTCAGGCCGGCACAAGAGTAGTGCTAGTATATATATATATATATATATATATATATATATATGAATGAGTATATCCGTTTGGCCACCGTGTTTAATGGAGAAGTGTGATCTACAAAATTTGCCGGCAGCATACCTCTTCCCCTTCGAGCTGTCCTGGATGAAGTGAAATTATTTTTTCCAATCATTTCGGAACTTGCAAACGTAGTTCTTCTTCTTACTTGTCGTCGCCATGTCTCTTCTTCGTTCTTCTGCTTCGTCTCTTTTTTGTTTTTGGACATTGCTACTTGCCGTAGTTTTGAAGCAATGCATGATGGGAATCCGGATGTTGTGTGTCAGTGTATTAACGTGCTGGCTGGAATAAACACACGCTGAGAAATAGCTCCGTGCCTGCCTACTTTATGGGTTATAGATAAACCTATGGATAACGGAGACATATATAATAGTCTCCTTTTCAGGTGAGAGAGGACGCTAAATGCAGTGCTTTTA
The DNA here is from genome assembly GCF_033978795.1 of Nerophis ophidion. Taxonomy (NCBI): domain Eukaryota; kingdom Metazoa; phylum Chordata; class Actinopteri; order Syngnathiformes; family Syngnathidae; genus Nerophis; species Nerophis ophidion. Next base: position 32,128,077 of record NC_084622.1, read on the forward strand.
AGGCACGCTCCCAATACGGTTGTCTGGGTGGAAACCGGGAGAAATTCGAGAAAATGGTTGCCCCGGGAGATTTTCGAGAGGGGCACTGAAATTCGGGAGTCTCCCGGTAAAATTGAGAATGTTGACCAGTATGGCTGGAAGGTTGCTCAAGGTTCACGCCCAAATTGTTCTGAGTACCACTCAATGGTGCAATTGCTGAGAGAATACCGTACTCACAGACGCCCAAGTCCACCAGCGACCCCCTTCACCTTTGTTGGAGTAAAATGAAACATGATTAAACAATTGCTTTAAACTTGTCACACCTGGGTGAAGTCTTGTCTGGGTTTCGTCTGGTTTCATGTTTTTTCATTTCCTGTTTTATTTTGAAATGCTGACTCTGCCTCTCCTTTCAGATCACTTGCCCTTCCTCCTGTTTCACTGGTCTGACGTCCTTCCTGATTGCCTGATTGTGCCCACCTGTGTCACCCTCCCTCATGTGTATAAATGTCTCGCCCTCCTCATGTCCTGTGCCAGAGTGTTTCGTATCTTTTGTGCGTACCTCCAGCGTTCCATGTCCACAGTCATTGCCACGTTTTTGTACCCTTTTGATCCACGGGACTTTATTTGTTTGTAAACCTTTTTGTCAGGTAAGATTAGCTTCTTAGCATTGCCTCCGTTGGAGCGCTTTTTGTTGTATTTTGCATTTGGTATTCTTAGCACCTTTTTTCCCTCTGCTGCTGGAGCGTTTTGAGTTTATTGAGATTTTTGTTAGTTTAGAGGTTAGGTAAGCTCTGTTTTGATAGCCTGTTTAGTTTCTCCCCTTTTGGACCATTTCCCTTATCCAAATATATTTTCTTAAAATCCTGCATCTGTGTTCAGAGTCTTGTTCTGGCTGTGACAAAACTAGACTTAGACTTCCTTTACTGTCATTCAAATTTGAACTTTACAGTACAGATAATATACATATATTTTTTTTCATTAGCTCATTGTAGTGCAGGATAGAAGAGCAGTAATTTGCATATATAAATAAATTACTGTACTGATAAATATACAATGTACATATAGCTTTACAACTACAATTCTAAAAGAAACAACCACAAATAGGCAATTTGTCCTGCTTTGTTTACCACTTAAATGTTATTCTCATAATGCATTAGCTACAGTGTTTCCCATACATTTATTTACTTGTGGCAGCCTGGCACAAATATATTTGACTCATCCTGTTCACCCCTCGCTCATAAATGCATTATAATGCACCTGCTTTGGCATAGAATGAGAAGACCAAGCATGAGGAATCCATGTTGCCAACTTAGGGACTTTGACAGCATATTTGGTGAGAAATGAGTTCAGATGGGCACCGACACTCGGTTATAGAAGGGCATCAGTGCTGATTTACACGTTAGTAACCACACCGAAAAAAGGGGTATGTATTTTATCGGTCCCGGAAGAATTAGTGCTGCAAGGGTTTCTGGGTATTTGTTCTGTTGTGTTTATGTTGTGTTACGGTGAAAATGTTCTCCCAAAATGTGTCTGTCATTCTTGTTTGGTGTGGGTTCACAGTGTGGTGCATATTTGTGACAGTGTTAAAGTAATTTATACGGCCACCCTCAGTGTGACCTGTATGGCTGTCGACCAAGTATGCCTTGCATTCACTTGTGTGTGTGAAAAACCGTAGATATTATGTAATTGGGCCGGCACGCAAATGCAGTGCCTTTAAGGCACGCCCGCAATATTGTTGTCTGGTTGGAAATCGGGAGAAAGGTTGAACCAGGAGATTTTTCAGGAGGGGCACTGAAATTTGGGAGTCTCCTGGAAAAATGGGGAGGGTTGGCAAGTGTGACTGGGAGATGCAACTGCTGTGTACTTCTCCCGACGTCCGTGTACCACTCCGTACAGCTGCGTCTTAAAAAGTCATACATTTTACTTTTTGAAACCAATACCCATCATTTTCAATTTAAAGCATTTATCGGCCGATAATATCGGCAGTCCGATATTATCAGACATCTCTACTTGTAAGTAATGCAGCGTAGTGACAGAAGCACACAGAGTCTGACGGTCGTTTTAAACTTTATTAACACACCAAGAGCAGCCCTCATAGCATGGTTAGCACTGCAGCGCTTGTCTAGGCAGTAGCCACAACAACACAGCACTTCCTATTTTCAAGAATACCCAGAATTTTGAGAATCAAACATTTTAATTCAAGGAAGCCGTTTTTTCCATATTCTCTATGTTCTGTTTTGCTACAGTAATTATGATTTTATTTTTTTGTAGATTGTATTTATTATTGTTAAATGCATTAATTAGGTATGATTTTTTTATTTTCTATTTATTAATTAGGACAATGCATCTTCATCAACAGAGCAACAATGTACAGTAAATATGCCATCGGTAGTCCTAAGGCACAATATACAAAAGAATACATAAATCACAAGACATTACACATTACAAGCATATCATTAGCACAGACTATGGACTAAAACATTAAACAAAAAAAAATCAAGTGAATAATTTAATTGTGCGTGCATGTCTATTTAGTTTTCAATCACTGTTTCAGTTTCTGTTTATTTAATGTACAAACCCTGCTTCCATATGAGTTGGGAAATTGTGTTAGATGTAAATATAAACGGAATACAATGGTTTGCAAATCATTTTCAACCCATATTTAGTTGAATATGCTACAAAGACAACATATTTGATGTTCAAACTGATAAACTTTTTTTTTTTGCAAATAAACATTAAAGAAATGAATGTGTGGTAATAATCCTGGCACCTTCACAGTAGCTGAGCAGCTGACAAAACTCTTTCACCCTCACTGAGCTCAACTGAGGGTAACTGGCAGAAAAAGTGGCCCAAGAGACACTAAAAATGTGCTCATTCTGTCGCAGACATTTTATTATACATACACCGGTGCGACTGATGAAGTAGAATATCGTGTAGAAGTTATTTTAAATTCAGAAGTTCCATTTTAGGTTGGCCGGTGCAAACGTGAAGCAAGGTCCAAATGTTCCAAAAACAAATAAACACAAAAACAATAAAACAAATACTTTGGGGAAATGCTGCACATTAATAATTCTGCTATCACACAAAGGCTGCAAGATCAAAATTTTCAAGAAAAATACTATTGCGAATGAAAAAAAACACACTGAACACAACACGCACAAAAAATTAAACTATTCTGTGAGTTCACTGACAAAGGTTTTGCCAGGCTAGCAGTGGAGCCATACCTAAAGGAATGTTTGTCCATCTCTTCATACCAGAAGAAGCGGGATAATGAATTAAATATTTTTTATGTCTTTTTGAAACACTTGGTCTCGCTCCAACATCACCTACTAAAAACTGCACTTTTTAAAATCCTCATGAGTAACAAGAAGACAAAAGGTTTTCTTTTTGTTTTGCTTTCCAACTTATACAAATCGACACTTTCTAGGTGGCTGGCGATGCAGCTAATGGGAGCAATCAATTCTGCCTCTAAATCACTTAAAAAGGCATTCAAAGACCGTCAACAATACTTAATTTATGTTCTGTAACCTGTACAATAAACAAACTGTAGTGACATTGATATTGTAAGAACGAACACTGAGGAACTCTTTCTCTAGTGTAGTAACACATCGCTTCAGTATTATCCATAAAAGGAAAGAGATAAGCCAGCTTCTACGACAACATGAAACACATTTGAGTTCGTAATGCACAACACTGCGATAGGACACCAATCTGTATAGACTAAAAAACATGAAAAATCATACTACAGTATCCGTAAAGTAATAGCCCTAATTTCATGTTTTGTTTGTACACAGCTCGACAGCGTATATACTGTAGTTGTAATACCCCGGATGAAGTGCTGCGTGTACCTTGATTAATATTAAAATGTGATTCACTCAATGGGCTGTGGTGCGTTTGGTCCGACTAGCCAGGAACTTTTTTTTGTTTGTTTGTTTGTTTGTTTATTTGGGTAAGCACTCTATTTCTGTTGAAATAGCTTGGCTCCAAGTTCCACATTTATAGCGTCATCACTTTCACATCACTCTCTCGGCTTTCGTCTGCTTCATCCTCTGTATATTCAGCTTCAAAAATAAGGTTGTGAATCCATCCATCCATCCATCCATCCATTTTCTACCGCTTATTCCCTTTTGGGGTCACGGGGAGCGCTGGCGCCTATCTCAGCTACAATAGGGCGGAAGGCAGTGTACATCCTGGACAAGTCGCCACCTCATCGCAGGGCCAACACAAATAGACAGACAACATTCACACTCACATTCACACACTAGGGCCAATTTAGTGTTGCCAATCAACCTATCCCCAGGTGCATGTCTTTGGAAGTGGGAGGAAGCCGGAGTACCCGGAGGGAACCCACGCATTCACGGGGAGAACATGCAAACTCCACACAGAAAGATCCCGAGCCTCGATTTGAACCCAGGACTGCAGGACCTTCGTAGGTTGTGAATCCTATATGGTCCAAAAATACTCGTATTTGTTGTCTGTTATTGATTCTGCCATGATTAGTACACACTCGCATTTGTTTCCGGAAGTAGGAACACCCATTTGTTGCCAGAATTCGGACCTGTGCTGCTGCGGAAACAGGAATCAATGTCTGTTTGTATATATATATATATATATATATATATATATATATATATATATATATATATATATATATATATGTATCTATACTTGTAGTGTGTAAATAAAATGTTGATGGAGGGTTCTGAAGTTGTTTTAGAGGGCTTTGAAAGCTACAATGGTGACTCCCATTAGCCCCATCTTTCAAGCGTTTTTTATAATCTTTAAAATCCTAAAAAAAAAGATGTGTGTTCTTGTCGCTCATCAAAATTCCCAAAAATTGTACAGTTTTCTTTTGAATGCCCAATAATATTGTCAAATATCACGGTCAAGTTTTTGTCAAAGATATAAGGAAAAAAAAAGTTATTTCCGCTTGTTCAAAAGCCAGCCAATTTTCCTTGTGATCTGGATAATAGGTATTGGATTTGCTGTGGTGTAAAATGTGCGTAAATGTTATGCTACAGTCAAAATAATAAACTGCTTTTTGAGGGTGTCCGGAGGCGTAGGTGTTCCCAGATTGCAAATAAAACCACACCCTATCCTCCCCAAAAGTATCATAATTATTTTTTTTTAAATGTGCATTGTTTAAATGTATATCTTGAAGTCCTTAATGCTATTTTCTTCTTCCAGACTCTGCATTAAGAATTGCTGCTTTTGCCATCATTTGGAATATGTCAGCAAAGACAAAATTCCTCATAATAATAATAATAATAATAATAATAATAATACATTTTATTTACAAGGCGCCTTTCTGGGCACTCAAGGTCACCGTACAAAATCAAAACAATAAAATCTAATTGGATAAAAACAACACTAATGACAACAAAGATAGATAAGATAGGATGATTACAAAGAATAAGCAGTCCGGTATAGGTGTGTTTTGATTTTCGACTTGAAGAGGAATAATGAGTCCAAGTTGCGAAGGTCTGGTGGTAATGAGTTCCAAAGATGTGGGGCTGAAAGCTCGGGCACCCATGGTGGACAGTTTAAATAAGGGGACAGTGAGATGGATGGATGAAGAGGATCGTAGGGAACTTGAGGACGTGGCGACATGGATCAGGTCAGAGAGATGTGATGGAGAGAGGTTATGGATGGGTTTGGAAGTTAGAAGAATTATTTTGAAGTGGATACGACGTTTGATGGGTAGCCAGTGGAGTTGCTGCAGAACAGGGGTGATGTGCTGGATTGAAGGGGTTCTGGTGATTATCCGGGCTGCAGAGTTCTGGAGAAGCTGAAGTTTGTGAAGTGACTTGTGAGAGAGACCAAACAGGAGAGAGTTGCAATAGTCGAGGCGAGACGTGACCAGGCTATGGACAAATATGGCAGCAGTATGTGGGGTAAGGGATGGACGAAGACGATTAATGTTCCGTAGGTGAAAGTAAGCAGACCGGGTAATGCTGTTGTTGTGGGCTTGAAAGGGAAGTGCGCTGTCGAGGATGACACCCAGACTCTTGACTTGGGAGGAGGGAGAGACAGAGGCATTGCAGAGAGTAACGGACAAGCTGTTGGTTTTGGCGAGTATGGTTTTTGTACCTACAAGTAGGATTTCAGTTTTATTATTATTAAGTTGAAGGAAATTGGATGAGAATCACTGCTTGAGTTCACTGAGGCAGTCTGTAAGGGAGGAAGGAGGAAGAGAGGCAGTTGGTTTGGTTGCGATGTAGAGCTGGGTGTCATCCGCATAACAGTGAAAAGGTATTTTAAATTTATGGAAAATATTGCCAAGGGGAAGAATGTAAATGATGAAAAGCAGGGAACCGAGAACAGAGCCCTGGGGGACACCAGAGGAAACGGGAGACGGAGGGGATTTAAATGAACAGAGTTGAACAAACTGAGTGCGGTCGGAGAGATATGATCTAGTTAAGGGGTGTGCTAAAAGACAAATGTCCCTCTGTACCGGCACCACTGGTAGTCCTTTCATTTTGTATTATAAACTTACAGCATTGTTTGTCATAAAGTTGTTTTGAGGGCTTGTGTGTGTTTTTGTTGCATTTGGAATTTTTGGATAATTTCTGTGTTGGGAGTGTTTGGACGTTGCTGTGCCTGTTGGCCACTGTGCAATTCAGGCCATAAAAGGCTATGGCTTCAGCTATCAATTTTTTAAATATTGTGTTATGTAAGGTTTTCTTGATGTTATGTTGATCCATTGAACAGTAAATAGTTGTTAATTTACCAATATTATACATTATTAGATTTGGACCTTTTTGTCTAATTGCCTTGTTTTTGTGTTATATGATTTATTTTTGAATAAATCAGTTCTGTGTTAAACATACAAATAAAGCCATATAAATGACAAATATTTGATAGCATTTGACATAACATATGGTGCAGTGGCGACCTTGGGGAAGACATTGATTAGGTAACTTAGTGCAAGAACTAAACTCCAACTACCTCAGTAGCAGTGGCTGGCCATGCGCTTCCCACCTAGGCCTTCAGTGATATCCGACTTCAATAATTATCTCTCAAAATACCATAATTTAAAGTAAAGTACCCATGATTGTCACACACACACTTGGTGTGATGAATGTTTTCTTTGCATTTGACCCATCACCCTTGACCCTTGAGGTGAGGGGAGCGGTGAGCAGCAGTGGTGGCTGCGCCCGGAAATAATTTTTGGTGATTTAACCCCCAATTCCAACCCTTGATGTTGAGTGTCAAGCAAGGAGGTATTGGGTCCCATTTTTATAGTCTTTGGTATGACTCGGTCACCACATGACCATCGCTGGAGAAATACTATACAGCAACACATTTACGCACTACTGGCCATTGAAGCACCTCAACAGTGTACAAAACGGGTTATTTTCTGGCGCATTTAAAAATCAATTAAAACGCATCAGCAATAACAACATATCTTATGTGGTATTGTCAAAATGAAAACGGCAAAAAACATATTTAAAGTGAAAAAAATAAACTAATTGAAGTCACTATTCGACACCGCATAGGCCAGTACCCCTCGTCGTCGGCTGATTCAAGTGAAAATGGCAGAGCTAGCCTCCAGGGTTAGCCGACATCATCTCACAAGATAAAGTTTATCTTTAAATATCCTTCTTGAAAATGGCCTTGCACCTATATTGTAGCGTTTGATGGGTTAATAATAGTCTTTGGTTGAAGGTGTCAAGAAAATATTTAAATCTGTTCGATCATTCCCATTTTTAATGATCTTGTAAATTCTGAACTCGTACGTAAACAAAGGGTATACAACGCTAACACTGTCATAAACGTGTGTCATATTAATTCAGCTAGAAAAATGGTTTGATATTAATAAGCTATCATTAAATGATAAGAAAACTAAATTTATGGTGTTTAGTGGTGCAAGGACAAATTGTGAAGCAAATTTAAAATTAAATCAAGTGGAAATTGATAGAGTATATGAAACTAAATTCTTGGGAGTAGTAATTGATCATAAACTGTTGGAAACCACAGATTGAATATTTAAAGGGAAAAATATCCAAATCTATTGCTATTCTTTATAAAGTAAGACACATGCTGAATAATAAATGCCTGTATATGTTGTATTATTATTTTATTTTTCCATATTTAATGTATTGTGTTGAAATTTGGGGAAATGTTTACAAAACAAACATAAACCCAATAATAAAACTTCAAAAAAGGGTCATTAGAATAATACACAAAGCGTGCTACTATGAACATACCAATCCATTATTTATAAGTTCAAATGTATTAAAATGTTCAGACATTGTGTTTTTAAAAACACTGAAAATTATGTTTCGAGTAAAGAACAATAGCTTTCCAGCTTGTATTCTTAGGCTATTTCATTTAAGAGGAGAAATATATGATTTACGGGGATATTGATTTTTGAAATAGGTAAAGCGAGAACGAATATAAAATACAAATGTATTACAGTTTTAAGAGTTAAATGGTGGAACAAGCTCAGTGATGAGCTGAAGACATGCACTTCTTTGGTAAGTTTTAAGAAAACCTTGAAAGGTGAAATAATTGAAAATTATAAAATATAGTAACAATTACTTTCATCCCATTGATTTTTTTTTTTTTTTTTAACGTTGATGTTCCAGGCAATATAATTTTCAGTGAAGGTATAGGATAGGCAAATATAAGCTTTGGATTCAGCCTATTCCTTTTTCGGCCATTCTTTTTCTTTTCTTTTGTGTGTAAACGTGTATGATTGTTTACGTATAACCTGTACTGTAAAACTGATCACACAAAATGGTTGATTGATTTGATTGATTATATGACCGAAATACACTTATTTCATTCATTCGTTCATATAGTAAAACCACACCAAGCAACTATGACAAAGACATTTTGGGAGAATATTTGCACCGCAACACAACATAAACACAATACAACAAATTTCCAGAATTCCCTGCAGCACCAACTATTCCAGGGCGCTACAATATATCTGCCACCTAATCAACGTTTTGTTCTTTTTGCCGCTTCCTGCTAAATTGACACTTGTGAATGGATACTCACTTTGGAGTGACAAGTGAGTATCCAGTCAACATCAGACTACTTGGATAGACTACTGTCAACAACTTGTGATCTGATTGGCTATCGCAACTGTCTCTCAACTTTGTGTTCTCAATTTCATTCGCTAATGGTCTCGATTAGTATCCAATCACAGGACGCATAAACATCACGTTCAATGTGAAGCCATCTAGAAGGCCTTACTGACAACAACTCGTGATCTGATTGGCTATCGCAACTGTCCATCACCTGTATGTGCCTGTTCACTTACAGTGCATGGACGCCCATAGTGTTGATTCCGAAGGACCCGGCAGATTTTTTACAGCATGGCAACATAAGCTAGCTGAATTCTGATTGGATACAAACTAAAACTAAAAACAGCAGCACTGGAAGGAGTATAATATGACATGAAGAGATGACATGAAGTTTAGATATTTAGGGAAAGTAAATTAAAATGTTTTTTATCTTTAATTAAAGGCCTACTGTAACCCACTACTACCGACCACGCAGTCTGATAGTTTATGTATCAATGATGAAATACTAACATTGCAACACATGCCAATACGGCCGATTTAGTTTACTAAATTGCAATTTTAAATTTCCCGCGGAGTTTCTTGTTGAAAACGTCGCGGAATGATGACGCGTGCGCGTGACGTCACGGACTGTAGAGGACATATTTGCGCAGCACCTTTTGCGGCTAAAAGTCGTCTCTTTTCATCGCGCAATTAAACAGTATTCTGGACATCTGTGTTGCTGAATATTTTGCAATTTGTTCAATCAATAATGGAGAAGTCAAAGTAGAAAGATGGAGTTAGGAAGCTTTAGCCTTTAGCCACACAAACACACGGTGATTCCTTGTTTAAAATTCCCGGAGGTAAAGATTTACTGTGGATCAGAGCGGTCAAGGGAACATGGATCCCAAACACTTGTCAACCAGCAGGTTTCGGTGAGAATATTGTGGTAAAAAGTCACCTCTTACCGGAGATCAGCTGAGCTTGCGCCGTCCATGCAGCTGACGTCGGCTTCCCTCAGAGACTGGCCTCAAGACACCCGTGGACACACCCCTCCGACTATTAGGTACTATTTAATCTCACTAAAACACTAGCAACACAATAGAAAGATAGGGGATTTCCCAGAATTATCCTAGTAAATGTGTCTAAAAACATCTGAATCCGTCCCAATGCAATCCCCTTTTTTTTTTTTTTTTACTTTTTTTTATTATTTCTAGAACGTCGCTATCAATATCATCATCCACGAATCTTTCATCCTCGCTCAAATTAATGGGGAAGTTGACGTTTTCTCGGTCCGAATAGCTCTAGCTGCTGGAGGCTCCCATTATAAACAATGCGAGGATGTGAGGAGCCCTCACCCTTGTGACGTCATCGTCTGCGACTTCCAGTAAAGGTAGGCTTTTTTATCAGCACCAAAAGTTGTGAACTTTATCGTCGATGTTCTCTACTAAATCCTTTCAGCAAAAATATGGCAATATCGCGAAATTATCAAGTATGACACATAGAATGGACCTGCTATCCCCGTTTAAATAAGAAAATCTAATTTCAGTAGGCCTTTAAGATCATGATTTCTGGTTGTAAGGGCAGAAAAGAAGGCCTTGCTGGCCATGAAGGCACATTACTGGTTCCCAATCAACGCTACACCCCATTTGCAGAGGTGGGTAGTAACGCGTTACATTTACTCCGTTACATTTACTTGAGTAACTTTTGGGATAAATTGTACTTCTACGAGTAGTTTTTATGCAACGTACTTTTACTTTTACTTGAGTATATTTATAGAGAAGAAACGCTACTTTTACTCCGTTCCATTTATCTACATTAAGCTCGCTACTCGCTACTTTTTTTTTAATTGATCTATTAATGTTTGTTTTGGTTAATGACAGAGCGTCAAAGTAGAATCTACGCATGCCTGCGTTTCACCAATCACATGCAGTCACTGGTGACGTTGGACCAATCAAACAGGGCCAGGCGGTCACATGACCGTGATACGTAAAACCCGACTTAAACATGTTGACAAACTTATTGGGGTGTTACCATTTAGTGGTCAATTGTACGGAATATGTACTGTACTGTGCAATCTACTAATAAAAGTTTCAATCAATCAATCAAAAGTGTAAAGGAAAAAAGACACTTTTTATTTCGACCGTACTTCCCGTCATAAGCCTAAAGACTGATCGCACAGTTCCTGTCTTCACAATAAAAGCGCCGCTCCATCGCGCCTGCGTTAACAAAATAAGAATGTCCGAAAGCCAGAGCAAACAAGCTAGCAAGCTCCGGAGTTTGCCGCCAATATATTTCTTGTAAAGTGTATAAAAACAAATATGGAAGCTTTGACAAATAAGATGCCAAAAACCAACGACTTTCATGTGGTATTAGAAAGAAAAGAGGAACTTTTTTTCTCCTCCATTTGAAAACGTCTGATTCCAATCAATGCAAGTCATCAGAATCAGGTAATACACCAACTTGTATTCTTGTCTTCATGAAAGATAGGAATCTATATGTTAAACATGCATGTATATTCATTAAAACACTTTCAACATGTGAACAAAAACGGCAAAATAAATAAATATAAATTATATACTGTATATATAAATGTATGTATATATATATATATATATATATATATATATATATGTGTGTGTGTGTGTGTGTGATATGTGTGTGTATAAATGATTTGTGTGTGTATGTATGATATGTGTGTGTATAAATGATATGTGTGTGTATGTATGATATGTGTGTGTATAAATGATATGTGTGTGTATGTATGATATGTGTGTGTATAAATGATATGTGTGTGTATGTATATATGAGGTAGATCACCTCGACTTGGTCATTTACTAAGTAATTGATAAACGTTGAAAACTTATTGGGGTGTTACCATTTAGTGGTCAATTGTACGGAATATGTACTGTACTGTGCAATCTAATAATACAAGTTTTAATCAATCAATCAATCAAATCAATGAATGCCTACTGAGGCTATGGTGCCTTTAAGTTATTGTGGCTCAATGTGCCATTTTTTTATTTTATTTTAATGTACTAATATTTAATATATTGGCTGAATTGGCTCATTGCTATTTTTATGTTTTTGTGCATTATTTGTTGCCGTAATCAGGTTACTCATCAGTTACTCAGTACTTGAGTAGTTTTTTCACAACATACTTTTTACTTTTACTCAAGTAAATATTTGAGTGACTACTCCTTACTTTTACTTGAGTAATAAATCTCTAAAGTAACAGTACTCATACTTGAGTACAATTTCTGGCTACTCTACCCACCTCTGCCCATTTGTTTGTCATTAAATATTTACATTACAGATTAATTGTATACATATTAGGGCTGTGAATCTATCGATTTTTGGGGTCACCATTCGATAATATATTGATTTTTTCGATTCGATCCGATTCTCGATTCAAAAACGATATTTTTCTAATTCAGAACGATTCTGTATTCATTCAATACATAGGATTTCAGCAGGATCCACCCCAGTCTGCTGACATGCTAGCAGAGTAGTAGATTTTTGTAAAAAGCTTTTATAATTGTAAAGGACAATGTTTTATCAACTGATTGCAATAATGTACATTTGTTTTAACTATTAAACAAACCGAAAATCTGACTTATTTTATCTTTGTGAAAATATTGTACACAGTGTGTTGTCAAGCTTATGAGATGCGATGCAAGTGTAAGCCACTGTGACACTTTTTTTAAATTTTTATAAATATCTAATGATAATGTCAATGAGGGATTTTTAATCACTGCTATGCTGAAATTATAATTAATATTGATACTGTTGTTGATAATATTCATTTTTGTTTCACTACTTTTGGTTTGTTCTGTGTCGTGTTTGTTTCTCCTCTCAATTGCTCTGTTTATTGCAGTTCTGAGTGTTGCTGGGTCAGGTTTGGTTTTGGAATTGGATTGCATTGTTATGGTATTGCTGTTTAGTGGTTTGTTGGATTGATTAAAAAAAAATATATATATATTAAAAAAAAAAAATAGATTTTTTAAAAATTAGAATCGATTCTGAATCACACAACATAAAAGATTCGATTCGTATTCGAATCGATTTTTTCCCACACCCCTAATACATATGTAGGTAATATGTTCATTTAAGCCACAAGAAAAATCTGAGGAGCCACTTAGGGGCTGCGAGACTTTGTTAAAAGTATCTGCAACTACAATCATCATTAAAATGCTTTTTATTACAGTCTTACAAAATGCTCATGTCTAACTAGTTTGACCAAATGGCAGCAAAATATCAAGAGAAAGACAACAATCTTAAGTATTTGGTACTGTATATGTACGGGCTAATGGTGTGTAATTGTACGTGTATTCTTCATGGAAAAAGAGTATCATCCAGCGGTAACTTGATCATTGCTGTGCATCTCCACTTGGTATATTGTCTGGTATCCATCATCCCAGGCGTATAGCTGGTTGTCTCTTGGATGGTAGTGGATGCTGCTGTGGCTTGTGTATCGCTTGGGGAAGAACACCACAGGACTCTCAGCACTGCCATCAGATTAGCACAGCATAGGGAAAATTAAACATTTTGTTGGGAAGTTGCTCAACAAGTGTATTGCTCAGACAGTAGCATGTGACGAGTGATGCAAGGTACAGTTATTAAAAATCAACATTTTTAAATGTGTGTGTGCAGGATGTTGTCATATTTGTATGTCAAGACCGACCTGTGGGTGGTGTCGTGAATATCATAGAGACACTGCACGGTGGACCGTCCGCCATAATGCGTGTTGAAGACCACATAGAGAGTTCCACATATTATGAAAGCTCCTTCAGCATCATGACTTTTACACTGCGTATCCCAGATGTACTCTACTGCCAAGTTTCCTGTGATTAAGAGACATATAACTGTTATGCACCATTTGTGTGTGTGTATGTCTGCCAACATAAGACAAGGTACAGCATTTAGCACTCGGCTGTGTGTTTATTTGATTTGTATGCAGGGAAAGAGCTAAAAATACTGTCCATTAGTTAAGTGGTGATGTACTCCCTGTGAACATTTTTTTAATTCAAATACCCCCTAATCAGAGCAAGACATTTTTGGTTGAAAAAAAGAGATAAAGAAGTAAAATACAGCACTATGTCATCAGTTTCTGATTTATTAAATTCTATAACAGTGCAAAATATTGCTCATTTGAAGTGGGTTTTTTTTAACTATTTGGAAAAAAGATATAAAAATAACTAAAAACTTGTTAAAAAATAAACAAGTGATTCAATATAAATAAAGATTTCTACACATAGAAGTAATCATCAACTCAAAGTGCCCTCTTTGGGGATTGTAATAGAGCACCATCTGGATTCATGAACTTAATTCTAAACATTTCTTCACAAAAAAATAAATCTTTAACATCAATATTTATGGAACATGTCCACAAAAAAATCTAGCCGTCAACATTGTTGTATTTTTTTTTCACAGTTTATGAACTTACTGTCACACCTATGGATCTTGTTTTGTCATGTTATGTTTTTGATTTTGGACAATCAGTCACGTTTTGCACTTCCTGGTTTTGTTTGTTTCCATGACAACCTCATTAGTTTTATCCTAGTCACGCCCCTGCCCTCAGTCCCGCACCTGTTCCTAATTATCACAGCCACTACTTAAATCATTTTCTTTCTGTCCATCAGTCTGGGATTTTTGCATTCTGCTTCATGCCACATTTATATCACAAATCTCCACGCCTTGCCACGCTGCTAAACATTTGGACCACGCCACGTAAGATCCATGTATTTTTTTGCCTAAGTGCTGTTTGTTTTTGGTTTATTGTTAGCATCTTTTATTCATTTATAGATAGCCATGCCATTATGCTGTTTTTGTTAACGTTTTAGCATATACTATTATCCGCCATCGAGCGTGCTTTTTGTTTTGCCTTTTGTATTTAAATAACAAATAAAAAATGTACTTACATTCATGCCTGATTCATCCCACATCATCCTTGCATCGAGGAAGCACAAACACCCACAGCTCAAGCTTGACACTTACATTCATATTTTGTTGAAGTATTACACCATAAATATATTTATAAAGGATTTTTGAATTGTTGCTATTTTTAGAATATTTTTTAAAGGTCTCACGTACCCCTTGGCATACCTTCAAGTACCCCCAGGGGTACACGTACCCCCATTTGAGAACCACTGCATTAATTGGTCAGAACATGTATTTGTAATGCTCATGCAACTAATGGCATCTGTCTTTGGTAAAGCTGTTATTTGTGTAATTGGACAACACACTCTGAAATTAAATGCCACACTACTGTTTGAAGACGTACAGTGGTCTACCTTTGTCAAGCTTAGTTAGGACCAAGTTTCCACCGTATTCAGGGTCAGCGTGGATGACCCAAAGACCTAGTTCATCCACAGCCATGTCCAAGTAGGTGTTGGAGTTCAAGCTGTAGACCGGAAGACGACCTGCTCCTGGAAGAAGAGTGCTGTCCACCACTGAAGCATTCGATAGGTCTACCTAAACGTAAATTAGAAAAATGGTGAGTTTTGAAAAATAGAGAATCCCTGTACATGGACCTGGACATGGACCAAAATGCAGCAGCGAGAGGTGTTGGAATATTTTGAATATATACAGTTTTGCTTTTAATTTTCTTTGAATTCACTATTTACTGTAAATTAATTTGACTCAAAGTCAAATTAAGTCATTGTTTTTGTTTGAGTGGCCAGCTTGACATATTACACCTGTGTTCTATCCTTCCCATTTATGTCAAGAATGCTTGCAATCTGCTCTTGTGATGTTTTTCAGTCTTTCATGTTCATGTTAACAAGTACTGCAAGAATAAAAGGTCATTTACTGTAATATCCAATATGAGGAACAAACTACAGGATTTAAGGCATCAAAGATAGAAATATTGTTGCCACACACTGTCAGTTTAATTTTAAGAAGCCACCAAGCAACTCAGCCTCTCTAGCTGCATCACCCTAGCACCAGAACTTGACCCAAGCCATCAATTAACTTTGAACACATGGGACTGACCTTCTCCAATAAAGAGGATGAAGACTTCCCTATTGGGGATCACTCTTGCTCTTGACTGACCTGCAGATGTATTTACAAGAGTGAGACCAGCCCAGTAACATTTACCTCTGACCAATTTTCAATCAATCAATCAATCAATGTTTACTTATATAGCCCTAAATCACTAGTGTCTCAAAGGGCTGCACAAACCACCACGACATCCTCGGTAGGCCCACATAAGGGCAAGGAAAACTCACACCCAGTGGGACATCGGTGACAATAATGACCCAGTGGGACGTCGGTGACAATAATGACTATGAGAACCTTAGAGAGGAGGAAAGCAATGGATGTCGAGCGGGTCTAACATGATACTGTGAAAGTTCAATCCACAATGGATCCAACACAATCGCGAGAGTCCAGTCCAAAGCGGATCCAACACAGCAGCGAGAGTCCCGTTCACAGCGGAGCCAGCAGGAAACCATCCCAAGCGGAGGCGGATCAGCAGCGCAGAGATGTCCCCAGCCGATACACAGGCAAGCGGTACATGGCCACCGGATCGGACCGGACCCCCTCCACAAGGGAGAGTGGGACATAGAAGAAAAAGAAAAGAAACGGCAGATCAACTGGTCTAAAAAGGGAGGTCTATTTAAAGGCGAGAGTATACAAATGAGTTTTAAGGTGAGACTTAAATGCTTCTACTGAGGTGGCATCTCGAACTGTTACCGGGAGGGCATTCCAGAGTATTGGAGCCCGAACGGAAAACGCTCTAT
This sequence comes from Nerophis ophidion, assembly GCF_033978795.1. Classification (NCBI taxonomy): domain Eukaryota; kingdom Metazoa; phylum Chordata; class Actinopteri; order Syngnathiformes; family Syngnathidae; genus Nerophis; species Nerophis ophidion. The sequence goes on from NC_084622.1 coordinate 32,144,812, forward strand.
AGCCCGCAGACTTTTTTTGGGCTTTGGGAATCACTAACAAGCCGGAGTCCTTTGAACGCAGATTTCTTGCCGGGACATACGGTACAATACAATCGGCAAGATAGGATGGAGCTAGACCGTGTAGTATTTTATACGTAAGTAGTAAAACCTTAAAGTCACATCTTAAGTGCACAGGAAGCCAGTGCAGGTGAGCCAGTACAGGCGTAATGTGATCAAACCTTCTTGTTCTTGTCAAAAGTCTAGCAGCCGCATTTTGTACCAACTGTAATCTTTTAATGCTAGACATGGGGAGACCCGAAAATAATACGTTACAGTAGTCGAGGCGAGACGTAACAAACGCATGGATAATGATCTCAGCGTCTTTAGTGGACAGAATGGAGCGAATTTTAGCGATATTACGGAGATGAAAGAAGGCCGTTTTAGTAACGCTTTTAATGTGTGCCTCAAAGGAGAGAGTTGGGTCGAAGATAATACCCAGATTCTTTACCGTGTCGCCTTGTTTAATTGTTTGGTTGTCAAATGTTAGAGTTGTATTATTAAATAGAGTTCGGTGTCTAGCAGGACCGATAATCAGCATTTCCGTTTTTTTGGCGTTGAGTTGCAAAAAGTTAGCGGACATCCATTGTTTAAGTTCATTAAGACACGCCTCCAGCTGACTACAATCCGGCGTGTTGGTCAGCTTTAGGGGCATGTAGAGTTGGGTGTCATCAGCATAACAGTGAAAGCTAACACCGTATTTGCGTATGATGTCACCTAGCGGCAGCATGTAGATGCTGAAGAATGCAGGGCCAAGGACCGAACCCTGGGGAACTCCACACGTTACCTTAACGTAGTCCGAGGTCACATTGTTATGGGAGACACACTGCATCCTATCAGTAAGATAAGAGTTAAACCAAGACAGGGCTAAGTCTGACATACCAATTCGTGTTTTGATACGTTCTAATAAAATATTATGATCGACGGTATCGAAAGCAGCGCTAAGATCGAGGAGCAGCAACATAGATGACGCATCAGAATCCATCGTTAGCAATAGATCATTAGTCATTTTTGCGAGGGCTGTCTCCGTGGGGTGACTTGCTCTGAAACCGGATTGAAATGTTTCACATAGATTGTTAGATGCTAAGTGTTCATTTAACTGCTCCGCAACAATTTTTTCGAGGATTTTTGAAATAAAGGGAAGGTGAGACACCGGTCGGTAGTTTACCATGGGGTCAGGATCGAGGTTAGGTCTTTTAAGAAGAGGATGAATAACCGCTTTTTTGAATGCTAGGGGAACAGTGCCCGAGGAGAGTGATAAGTTTATAATATTTAGGACTGATGGACCTAATAATACAAAGAGCTCCTTGATCAGTTTCCCAGGAAGAGGGTCAAGTAAGCATGTTGTCTGTTTTATTCCATTTACACGTTGTAACAATTCCTCTAATGTTATTTCCTCAAAACGAGAGAAACTATTTTGAAGGGCAGTATCCGCCGTATATACCATCGTGTCAGTGTTAATAGAACCCCGTTGTAGCTGGGACGCATTGTCTTTAATCTCCTTTCTAATGACTTCAATTTTCTTACTAAAGAATTGCATAAAGTCATCAGCTGAGTGGGTTGAGCTACTGGAAGGGGTCCCTTGTTGGGTTAGCGATGCTACCGTACTAAACAAAAATTTAGGATCGTTTTTATTACGGTGGATGAGATTTGAGTAATATTTAGCTTTAGCTAAGGTAAGCATGCGTTTATAAGTTATTAAACCATCACTCCATGCTTGATGGTGCACCTCAAGTTTAGTCGTGCGCCATTTGCGTTCCAGCTTTCTACATAATAATTTCTGAGCTCTAGTTTCTTCTGTAAACCACGGGGTGCGCTTTTTTGGAGCCTTTTTTAACTTTAGAGGTGCTATGTTATCAATGGTTTCGCGCAGGGTGTCGTTAAAGTTGTTAGTGAGGTTATCAATAGAGCCCACATACTTTGGGAATGGTGCCATTACCGAGGGCAGTAGGTCAGCAAGAGTTGTCATTGTGGCCGTATTAATGTTGCGGCTGCTATAGCAGTTATTATTATTATTAGTTTGACGAACATGCGTCTGAACCTCGAATTTTATAAGGTAATGATCGGACAATACTTTAGTATACGGGAGTATCGTAACTTTGGAGACGGTGATACCCCTGACAAGCACTAGGTCTATCGTATTACCGTTGCGATGCGTGGGTTCATTTATTATTTGTGTGAGACCACAGCTATCAATTACAGTCTGGAGCGCTACGCACGGTGGGTCCGATGGGGTATTCATATGGATATTAAAGTCCCCCATTATGATTATATTATCGGCGTGTGTCACTAGATCAGCAACGAACTCTGAGAATTCATTGATAAAGTCCGAATAGGGCCCTGGGGGGCGGTAGATAACAGCCAGGTGTAGAGGCAGCGGTGTGACAGACTTCATAGTAAGCACCTCAAACGATTTATATTTATTATTTATGTTAGGACTAAGGTTAAAGTTTTCGTTGTATATTAGTGCGACCCCCCCACCCCTTTTAAGCGGACGGGCAATATGCGCATGTGTAAAGTTAGGAGGACATGCCTCATTTAGCGCAAAAAAGTCGTTTGGTTTAAGCCAGGTTTCGCTGAGACTGATGACGTTAAGATTGTTGTCTCTGATAATATCATTAACTAACAACGTTTTGGGAGACAATGATCTTATGTTTAAAAAACCTATATTATAGGTAGTGGGCTGTTTTAGGGAGTTTTTGATCAAATTATCCGTAGTAGCAATATTAATAATGTTGTGTTTATTATGCCCAGTGCATTTAGTATAGTTACGACCATATCTAGGAATTGATACGACAGGAATTTTCCGATTGTTTGATTGTTGCTTTGATAAACTGCACGCATCATGGTTAGCCACCTCAGTAACGGGGATTTTCCGATTGTTTGTTTGTTGCTTTGATAAACTGCACGCATCATAGTTAGCCACTTCAGTAAAACACATGTCCAACTCTGAAACACTCAAAGCAGAAAAAACTTGTTCTAATTTAACTGACTCCTTACCCAGACCAGTAGTCTCGCATTTTCCATTTAAATCCGTCTTCAGGATGGAGGGAAGTGGTGTTCTGTGGGGATTAGCCTTCTGCTTTGTTTTTAGCCCCGCTCGACATCCGCGTTTCCGATCACACGGCTGGCGTCTGCTCCGTAGACGGCCCCCGCTGCTACTATACTCCCCTGCTTCACAGGCCGCTGGATGTAGCCGCCGACGTATTCCCATGCTAGTTAGCATGTTTAGCACGCACGCGACTATCAGTCCAAAACGGCCCGATATGTCCACATCCAGAAGTGTCTGGCGGTCGTACGTGATCACGGAGTGACCACGATGTGAGCCAGCCATGAAGTTTGTAGAATTGTCCGGCATTTCTGCCAAATGTTTCATCTTTAGCAGGAGCTCCGCGAGGACGCAGCCCGTCCGGGCGCCGCCATCTTATTAATTGTGTTAAATATTCCAGTGGACTTGACCTTTGACTGTTCAACAAAATACTGTATATTCTAGCACAGGGGCAGGGAACCTATGGCTCTCGAGCCAGATGTGACTCTTTTGATGACTGCATCTGGCTCTCAGATAACACGATACATAATGAATAATTACTAATCACAGTGTTAAAAATAATTTTCAAAATATAAAACATTCTCAGATATTGGGTTTCACTATCTAAAAGCGCTTTGAGTCACCAAAGAAAAATGCTATATAAATATAATTCACTTCACCTCATGCATTTTAATCATCCATCCGTTTTCTACCGCACCTGTTCAAGAAGTTGCATCAATGGTAAGAAGTATTTTAATTATTATAGGTTAGGTTCAGAATAACAATTCTATTAAAAAGAATAAGAGACTCATTATACTTAAAAAATGTTGGTCTTACTTAAAAAATGCATGCATTTAGTTGTATTCAGTGTTAAAAAAATATGATATGGCTCTCACTGAAATACATTTTAAAATATTTTGCTTTCATGGCTCTCTCAGCCAAAAAGGTTCCCGACCCCTGTTCTAGCAGGTACCGTATTTTCCAGACAATAGGGCACACCGGCTTATAAGGCGCACTGCTGATGAATGGTCTATTTTCGTTTTTTTTTCATGTACCTGTATAAGGTGCACCGGACTATAGGGGGCATCAAAGGGGTCATATTAGATAATTTTTTTTTCTAAATGTAAAACACTTCCTTGTGGTCCACATAACATGTAATGGTGGTTATTTGGTCAAAATGTTGCATAGATTATGTTTTACAGATCATCTTCAAGTCGCTTTCTGACAGTCGCTTCCGGATGTGCCGTTTTGGGAGCGGTCTTATTTACGTGGATCACCTTCGGCAGTGTCTTCTCTCCGTCATCTTTGGTGTAGAGTACAAGGACGGGAGTGGCAGAAGTGTAAAAAGATGGAGCTAACTTTTTTAATGACATTCAGACTTTACTTAAATCAATAATGGAGCTGCATCTCCTCATCCGGAAACAACTAGAAAACAAATATGTCTCGTGAAAAAACGTTCAATCGGAACTCTCTAATAACTAAAGTTCCATGGGTTAATAATGTAAACTCACTACACCGGTATGTCTTAGCGCTTTCATGGCGAGGTTACTGACGGTTTTGGTACGGACTACAAAGGCGGCCACGCGCAATTTTTCAGGATTTACACAGATACTAAATACAGATCAGCAGGTACCAGAAGGTAAGAAAAGTTGCTTTTGCATAATATTGCGAAACAAAATGCCAGAGAATATGTCTTACCTTATACACACACCACAATATACTAGTATGTTTAATGCGCCGACAATCCATCAAGCGGTGCTACATCGTAGCTTACCAAAGTCGTTCTAAAACATTTTGATAGATTTTTTTAACGCCGTGTGTAATGCTCTATATATTCGGTGGAACATGTAACATGTTGGTGTTGTTTACTTGAGTCATATTGCCGTCATAGTGCAGTCTGCATGTGGCTCTTATGTTTGACTGCCATGTACTTATCATTACACCACGTACCAAATAAAACAGTTTCGAGTTCGTAGGTAAGCAAAACCAGAATTATTCCGTACATTAAGCGCACTGGGTTTGGCGCTGTCTAGTTTTGAGAAAAAAATTAAGATTTTAAGTGTACCTTATAGTCCGTAAAATAGCTATCAGGAGTATAACAGTAGGACAAAGCCATTGCCAAGATTTGATTCATACCTTGGTTATAAGGTTACATTTTGATTACATTTTGGTACAAGAAGGTAACAAAATGCAGAACATTAAACTGATGAGCTTTTCACTAATAGCTTTAATCATTTTGTCTAAATGAATTGTAAAAAAAAAAACTGACGATGGATCATCCAGGTCAGTGTATTCTCAGGGCATTCAATTGTGGTTATGCCGGTCATTTACGTAAAGGAAGTAGTTTGACATGTATTTGGGTATCAGGGAGGTGTAGTGGATTTTATAGACTAGGCTCAGTGCAAGTTGTTTTACTCTGTCCTCCACCCTAAGCAGCCCACTTTGGAGAAGTGGGTTGGAGTGAGGTGTGATCTGGGGTGGAGGTCTAAAAGTAACCGGACTAGCTTGTTCTGGGATGTTTGGAGTCTAGATTTGAGGGATTTGGAGGTGCTGGGGTACCAGGAGGTGCAAGTGTAATCAAAACAGGGTTGAATGAGAGTTCCCGATAAAATCTTCAAGGTGATTTGGTTGAGCAGAGAGGAGATTCCGTCGAGGAATCTCGTTCTTTGGTTGACCTTTTTGATTACCTTGATTGGTATTTTATCACAGGAAAGATTAGCCTCTAGAATGGAACCTAGGTAGGTGATCTCATCTTTCCTGGTGATAACAATGTTTCCCACTTTTATACTGAAGTCACTGACTTTCTTAGGGTTGATGTGGGACCCAAATTGGATGGATTCCGTTTTACCTAAGTGTATGGATAGCTTGTTGTCAGCGAGCCAGGTACAAATATTTAGGAGTTCAGCACTGAGGATTTGTTCCACCTGTGACTTGTCCTTGTCGGATACCAGCAGGGCCGAGTCATCCGCAAACAGGAACAATTCACAGTCGCGTGCTGATGGCATGTCATTTACGTATATTAGGAACCGTAAAGGTCCTAGTATACTGCCTTGGGGGACTCCACAGCTTACTGAGAGGGGGCGGGGGGCACGGTGCCGTTCACCTCTACCACCTGATTCCTCCCTTCCAAGTAAAATTGCATCCAGCTCGATGAGGTTTTATTGAATCCGATTGCTCTGAGCTTATCCGACAGTATAGCGTGATTAACGGTGTCAAAGGCCTTCTGAATGTCCAGCTTGACCGCATCCACCTCATGTTTGATGTGGTCGGTCAGATAGAGAGGGCATGTGTCAGTGGAGTCGTTAGTTCTGAAGCCGGATTGGAATTTGTACATTAATTTATTAGTAGCAAGGTATCTATTGACCTGTTCATAAACAATTGTTTCATTACTTTTGAAATGGAACTGAGAATACAAACAGGTCGGTAGTTACCAGGTTCTAATTTTCTTCCTTTTTATAAAGGGTGGTTACTCTTGCTATCTTGAAATCCTTGGGTACTTGACCTTGTTTAATTGAGAGGTTTATTATATGTGTGAGTATTGGGGCAATAGTGTATGCTGTATGCCTTGCAGTGACCTGTAGTCCAGAGCCAAGTGCTGCATGGTTACATAACCACCTTAAACTGTACAATCAGTCAGCAATCAGAATTTCCACATGTTGCCAAGCGATTAATTTCTTCTGCACAACAAAACAACATACTAACCATATTAAGCTGTAAATACTTTACACACTTTCAGGATCTGATTCAGCGTGTCAGCTCTGTGGTAGTAGAGAAATCCATTGTAGACCAGATGACCCGTGCCTTGCCATGGAGATGGGAGTTGAATCACTTTGGCCGGTGGTGCAGAGGTCTTTTCCAAGAAGCTTTGTAGAGATTCATACTCCAACAGAGTGTCGTTACGAATTCCACTCAGCACGTATACCTGAAACAAGTTCAGGGTCTGATTAGACAAAAGCAGAGGTGTTCAACTGGTAGCTTCCCAGGTGGATCCCTAAGAATCTTAATGGTATTTTTATTTTTTTTAACCGTCATTTCTCAAAAATTAATAATAATCAAAATCAAGGTTCAATCAATCAATCAATCAATCAATCAATGTTTACTTATATAGCCATAAATCACTAGTGTCTCAAAGGGCTGCACAAACCACCACGACATTCTCGGTAGGCCCACATAAGGGCAAAGAAAACTCACACCCAGTGGGACATCGGTGACAATAATGACCCAGTGGGACGTCGGTGACAATGATGACTATGAGAACCTTGGAGAGGACGAAAGCAATGGATGTCGAGCGGGTCTAACATGATACTGTGAAAGTTCAATCCACAATGGATCCAACACAGTCGCGAGAGTCCAGTCCAAAGCGGATCCAACACAGCAGCGAGAGTCCCGTTCACAGCAGAGCCAGCAGGAAACCATCCTAAGCGGAGGCGGATCAGCAGCGCAGAGATGTCCCCAGCCGATACACAGGCAAGCAGTACATGGCCACCGGATCGGACCGGACCCCCTCCACAAGGGAGAGTGGGACATAGAAGAAAAAGAAAAGAAACGGCAGATCAATTGGTCTAAAAAGGGAGTCTATTTAAAGGCTAGAGTATACAAATGAGTTTTAAGGTGAGACTTAAATGCTATGTTATGAATTATTGACCTGTTCAAGGCTCCAAATACTTCACATCGAATATTTCCCTTTGAAATATTTTTTGGGGAAAAATATTGCATATTTGGTGCGTATGCCATACAAAAATAATGTTTTATTTGACGAGTGTCATTAGATCGCAGGGACTTGCTGTCAGGCTAGGCAGTTAAGGCAGAACTTAACTTCAAAAAATAATTATTAATTGAATATTTGTTCATGTTTATGGAGTGCAAGATTTAATTTTGGAAGCCCTCCTAAAGTGAATAACATCATTTTACATTCTGGTTGAGTTCACACATGTGCAGTGAATACTCACATGATCTCGTCCCGGGAGAGACCCTTTTTTTATGTGTTTTTTGCAACAGCTGATTTTGCCCCCTGGTTTTTATGACCCGCCCTATCTTGCCTCTGATTGGCCTGCGTGTAATACTTTGCCCTGCCCCTTAACAATCGTGACTCATCAATGAAGTTGTCAACACATCCCTGAGCAGCTAAATATCATTTTTGACCAGACTGTGGGGTCTTAAGGGCTCGTCGTCATGGGACCGAAGAGAACCCCAGCGGCGGAGGAAAACGAGGACATTAAAAAGTCACTTCAATTTCTTTCACAAGACGTAAATGACATACAGATTAAACACGATATAATTCTTAAACTTGTGGATGAAGTCACGGAGCTCCGTATGTGCATCCAGGAGAGGGATAAGAAGATTGGCGAGTTGGAGAGGAAAGTGGGAGATCTGGAGCAGTATTCTAGACTGAATGATGTGATTGTGCTAAAAGTTAAACCCCGCTCATATGCACATGCTGCGGGGAGCGAGAGTGCATCTGGGGACCCGGAGGCTGGCTCGGTGGAGGAGCAGGTTGTGGACTTTCTGGCTTCCAGAGACATTCATCTGGACAAGAATTCAATCGAAGCGTGTCATCCTCTGCCTGCGAAGAGGGACGTCATGCTTGCTGTCATCCTGAGGTTCGTCAACAGGAAAAGAAAGACTGAACTAATGAAACAAGGGAGAAAGCTAAAAGGCACCAACGTATATTTGAATGATCACCTGATCAAAAGGAATGCAGATATTGTAAAAAAAGCCAGGCACTTAAGGAAACAAAACAAAATACAGAATAATTGGGTCACAAACTGTAAAATATTAATAAAACTGAACGGATCACCTGAACAAGCAAAAGTGCTGGTTGTTAAACACATACAGGAACTGAAGAAATATGAATAAATATGTGAATTAATGGGACAAGGAGAGTTAAAAAGTACTTTAACAAGTTCATTCAATGGCATACAATCAAACCTTAAAACTTATCTGTATACTCTAGCCTTTAAATAGACCTCCTTTTTAGACCAGTTGATCTGCCGCTTCTTTTCTTTCTCCTATGTCCCCCCCTCCCTTGTGGAGGGGGTCCGGTCCGATGACCATGGATGAAGTACTGGCTGTCCAGAGTCGAGACCCAGGATGGACCGCTCGTCGGGACCCAGGATGGACCGCTCGCCTGTATCGGTTGGGGACATCTCTACGCTGCTGATCCGCTTGAGATGGTTTCCTGTGGACGGGACTCTCGCTGCTGTCTTGGATCCGCTTGAACTGAACTCTCGCGGCTGTGTTGGAGCCACTATGGATTGAACATTCACAGTATCATGTTAGACCCGCTCGACATCCATTGCTTTCGGTCCCCTAGAGAGGGGGGGTTGCCCACATCTGAGGTCCTCTCCAAGGTTTCTCATAGTCAGCATTGTCACTGGCGTCCCACTGGATGTGAATTCTCCCTGCCCACTGGGTGTGAGTTTTCCTTGCCCTTTTGTGGGTTCTTCCGAGGATGTTGTAGTCGTAATGATTTGTGCAGTCCTTTGAGACATTTGTGATTTGGGGATATAAAAATAAACATTGATTGATTGATTGATTGATTGAGTCCTCTGATATTACAGACAACAATTTAACAATACAACAAAGGTTTCTAGATTCCAAGATTTTTGAACTAAAATCATCTGAGTATACTGATCACAATTCATTAGACTTGGAATATCATCTCGATCCAGATAATATGTTTCCATCATCTGACTCCATTAACTGCAAATGCTATTCAAAAAAGGAATATAATAACTCAATAAAATCAAAAGGCACATTTTCAGTCATCCATTTTAACAGTAAAAGCATGTATGCAAATTCCAGTGCAATTCAAGACTACTTAGAACATTTTGTGAATCCATTTAGCATAATTGCTATATCCGAAACATGGTTTAATGAAGAGAAAGGCATTGATTTTGAGATAAAGGATTATAATTTAAACTATATTAACAGAACAAATGAATTGGGTGGAGGAGTCGCTATGTACGTTCATAAGAAATATAAATACAAAATATTAGAAGACATTACTGTATCAGTAAATGATATAGTTGAATGCTTATCAATAGAAATCATTAATGAAAGGAAAAAAAATATCACAGTTAGCTGTATATACAGGTCACCAGGTTCAAATGTGGAACTATTTACTGAGTGGGCTGAAAAAACTTTCTCAGAAATAGTTAATAAAACAATACTTATTTGTGGGGATTATAATATTGATCTCATGAATCCAAATAACCACATAGCAACAGAAAACTATATTAACAGGATGCACAGTATGAGTTTATACCCAACCATTACAAGACCGACTAGAATAACATCGCACAGTGCAACCCTCATCGATAACATCTTCACAAATAATATGCAGTATTCAAACATCAGTGGAGTAATGGTCTGTGACATAACCGATCATCTGCCTGTATTCACAGTGTATAATGATGAGACCAGTACAGACCTGAATTCACAGCAAAAATATACTTACAAACGAGTTAGAACAGAAGACTCTTTCAATCTATTAAATCAGGACCTAACAATGCAAAACTGGGATTGCGTGTACAACAAAAAGGATGTGGATAGTGCCTTTGAATCATTTATAGATATATTTAATTCAATATATAACCAAAAATGTCCAATAAAAAAAATTAGAAACAACAACAAAACTTTAAAGTGCCCATGGTTAACCAAGGGTTTACAAAACGCTTGTAAAAAGAAAAACACTTTATATAGACAATTCATCAAATTAAGTCATGTAAAACCTGGCTCAAAAAATGAATATACAAAGAAACTGATTGAAGACTCTGAACATAAATATAAAACATATAAAAATAAATTGACTGATATAATAAAGACTAGTAAGAAATTATATTATACCAATCTATTACATAGGAATAAGAACAACACTAAGGAGGTGTGGGGAATACTTAACACTATAATTAAAGGCAAATCAAAAAATAACTCGTATCCTAGCTATTTCACTGATAACCAAGATAATTATAATATGAATAATGTTGTGGAGAGTTTTAACAGTTTCTTTGTAAATGTCGGATCAGAATTGGCAGCCAAAATCCTTGATTATAGCAGCAATGAAATGGAGTCACTGATTGAAATGAATCCAATGAGTATGTTTCTGTTGGGAGTAACTGAAGAGGAAATAATAGATGTTGTTAATAATTGCAAAAATAAAACATCTACTGATTGTTTTGACATAGCTATGACACTTGTGAAAAAAAACATACATTCCATCACCAAACCACTAACTTATATACTTAACCTGTCCTTCCAAACAGGACAATTTCCTAATAAAATGAAAATGGCAAAGGTAATACCAATATATAAAAATGGGAACAAACACATCTTCACAAACTACCGACCTGTCTCTTTGCTCCCGCAGTTTTCCAAAATCTTAGGGAAATTATATAACACTAGATTAGAGAAATTTATAGATAAACATAAGATCATTAATGAAAGTCAATACGGTTTTAGGACAGCAAGGTCAACATCTATGGCAATAATTGATGCAGTAAAAGAGATAACCAATAGCTTAGATAGTAAGAAATATGCAGCTGGAATTTACAAATACATTTGACACCATTAATCATCAAATAATACTGAAAAAATTATACAGATATGGAATAAGGGTAGTAGCTTTGACTTGGATAAAGAGCAATTTAACACAAAGACAGCAGTTTGTGAAGATGGGCTAGTTTACATCTGTGCATTTGGACATTGCTTGTGGGGTTCCATAGGGATCCGTTCTTGGTCCCAAGTTATTTAACTTATATATTAATGACATATTTACAGTATCAAATGTATTAAAATTAGTCATATTCGCAGACGACACTAATATTTTATATTCTAACGATAATTATACAAATTTTGTATCCACCCTAAATAATGAACTTGCAAAATTAAAAACATGGTTAGATATAAACAAATTATCCCTTAATTTAAAGAAAACAAAAGTTATGTTATTCGGCTATTCCAATCCAGGACCAGCAATAAATATAGATGGCGTAATTCTAGAAACGGTGTCAGAAATGAAATTCTTAGGAGTCACTATTGATAATAAATTAAGCTGGAAACCACACATAAGACATATACAAAGCAAAATCTCCAAAGATGGCGGCGCCCGGACGGGCTGCGCTCTCGAGGAGCTCCTGCTAAAGATGGAACATTTGGCAGAAATACCGGACAATTCCACAAACTTTATGGCTGGCTCGCATCGTGGTCACTCCGTGATCACGTACGACCGCCAGACACTTCTGGATGTGGACGAATCGGGCCGTTTTGGACTGATAGACACTTGCGTGCTAGACTTGCTAACTAGCATGGGAATACATCGGCGGCTACATCCAGCGGCCTGTGAAGCAGGGGAGTCTAGTAGCAGCGGGGGCCGTCTACGGAGCAGACGCCAGCGGTGTGATCGGAAACGCGGATGCCGAGCGGGGCTTAAAACAAAGCAGAAGGCTAATCCCCACAGAACACCACTTTCCTCCATCCCGAAGACGGATTTAGATGGAAAATGCGAGACTACTGGTCTGGGTAAGGAGTCAGTTAAATTAGAACAAGTTTTTTCTGCTTTGAGTGTTTCAGAGTTGGACATGTGTTTTACCGAGGTGGCTAACTTTGATGCGTGCAGTTTATCAAAGCAACAAACAAACAATCGGAAAATCCCCGTTACTGAGGTGGCTAACCATGATGTGTGCAGTTTATCAAAGCAACAAACAAACAATCGGAAAATCCCCGTTACTGAGGTGGCTAACCATGATGCGTGCAGTTTATCAAAGCAACAATCAAACAATCGGAAAATTCCTGTCGTATCAATTCCTAGATATGGTCGTAACTATACTAAATGCACTGGGCATAATAAACACAACATTATTAATATTGCTACTACGGATAATTTGATCAAAAACTCCCTAAAACAGCCCACTACCTATAATATAGGTTTTTTAAACATAAGATCATTGTCTCCTAAAACGTTGTTAGTTAATGATATTATCAGAGACAACAATCTTAACGTCATCGGTCTCAGCGAAACCTGGCTTAAACCAAACGACTTTTTTGCGCTAAATGAGGCATGTCCTCCTAACTTTACACATGCGCATATTGCCCGTCCGCTCAAAAGGGGTGGGGGGGTCGCACTAATATACAACGAAAACTTTAACCTTAGTCCTAACATAAATAATAAATATAAATCGTTTGAGGTGCTTACTATGAGGTCTGTCACACCGCTGCCTCTACACCTGGCTGTTATCTACCGCCCCCCAGGGCCCTATTCGGACTTTATTAATGAATTCTCAGAGTTCGTTGCTGATCTAGTGACACACGCCGATAATATAATCATAATGGGGGACTTTAATATCCATATGAATACCCCATCGGACCCACCGTGCGTAGCGCTCCAGACTGTAATTGATAGCTGTGGTCTCACACAAATAATAAATGAACCCACGCATCGCAACGGTAATACGATAGACCTAGTGCTTGTCAGGGGCATCACCGTTTCCAAAGTTACGATACTCCCGTATACTAAAGTATTGTCCGATCATTACCTTATAAAATTCGAGGTTCAGACGCATGTTCGTCAAACTAATAATAATAATACCTGCTATAGCAGCCGCAACATTAATACAGCCACAACGACAACTCTTGCTGACCTACTGCCCTCGGTAATGGCACCATTCCCAAAGTATGTGGGCTCTATTGATAACCTCACTAACAACTTTAACGACGCCCTGCGCGAAACCATTGATAACATAGCACCGCTAAAGTTAAAAAAGGCTCCAAAAAAGCGCACCCCGTGGTTTACAGAAGAAACTAGAGCTCAGAAATTATTATGTAGAAAGCTGGAACGCAAATGGCGCAAGACTAAACTTGAGGTGCACCATCAAGCATGGAGTGATGGTTTAATAACTTATAAACGCATGCTTACCTTAGCTAAAGCTAAATATTACTCAAATCTCATCCGCCGTAATAAAAACGATCCTAAATTTTTGTTTAGTACGGTAGCATCGCTAACCCAACAAGGGACCCCTTCCAGTAGCTCAACCCACTCAGCTGATGACTTTATGCAATTCTTTAGTAAGAAAATTGAAGTCATTAGAAAGGAGATTAAAGACAATGCGTCCCAGCTACAACGGGGTTCTATTAACACTGACACGATTGTATATACGGCGGATACTGCCCTCCAAAATAGTTTCTCTCGTTTTGAGGAAATAACATTAGAGGAATTGTTACAACGTGTAAATGGAATAAAACAGACAACATGTTTACTTGACCCTCTTCCTGGGAAACTGATCAAGGAGCTTTTTGTATTATTAGGTCCATCAGTGCTAAATATTATAAACTTATCACTCTCCTCGGGCACTGTTCCCCTAGCATTCAAAAAAGCGGTTATTCATCCTCTTCTTAAAAGACCTAACCTCGATCCTGACCTCATGGTAAACTACCGACCGGTGTCTCACCTTCCCTTTATTTCAAAAATCCTTGAAAAAATTGTTGCGGAGCAGTTAAATGAACACTTAGCGTCTAACAAACTATGTGAAACCTTTCAATCCGGTTTCAGGGCAAATCACTCCACGGAGACAGCCCTCGCAAAAATGACTAATGATCTATTGCTAACGATGGATTCTGATGCGTCATCTATGTTGCTGCTCCTCGATCTTAGCGCTGCTTTCGATACCGTCGATCATAATATTTTATTAGAACGTATCAAAACACAAATTGGTATGTCAGACTTAGCCCTGTCTTGGTTTAACTCTTATCTTACTGATAGGATGCAGTGTGTCTCCCATAACAATGTGACCTCGGACTACGTTAAGGTAACGTGTGGAGTTCCCCAGGGTTCGGTCCTTGGCCCTGCACTCTTCAGCATCTACATGCTGCCGCTAGGTGACATCATACGCAAATACGGTATTAGCTTTCACTGTAATGCTGATGACACCCAACTCTACATGCCCCTAAAGCTGACCAACACGCCGGATTGTAGTCAGCTGGAGGCGTGTCTTAATGAAATTAAACAATGGATGTCCGCTAACTTTTTGCAACTCAACGCCAAAAAAACGGAAATGCTGATTATCGGTCCTGCTAGACACCGAACTCTATTTAATAATACAACTCTAACATTTGACAACCAAACAATTAAACAAGGCAACACGGTAAAGAATCTGGGTATTATCTTCGACCCAACTCTCTCCTTTGAGGCACACATTAAAAGCGTTACTAAAACGGCCTTCTTTCATCTCCGTAACATCGCTAAAATTCGCTCCATTCTGTCCACTAAAGACGCTGAGATCATTATCCATGCGTTTGTTACGTCTCGCCTCGACTACTGTAACGTATTATTTTCGGGTCTCCCCATGTCTAGCATTAAAAGATTACAGTTGGTACAAAATGCGGCTGCTAGACTTTTGACAAGAACAAGAAAGTTTGATCACATTACGCCTGTACTGGCTCACCTGCACTGGCTTCCTGTGCACTTAAGATGTGACTTTAAGGTTTTACTACTTACGTATAAAATACTACACGGTCTAGCTCCATCTTATCTTGCCGATTGTATTGTACCATATGTCCCGGCAAGAAATCTGCGTTCAAAGGACTCCGGCTTATTAGTGATTCCCAAAGCCCAAAAAAAGTCTGCGGGCTATAAAGCATTTTCCGTTCGGGCTCCAGTACTCTGGAATGCCCTCCCGGTAACAGTTCGCGATGCCACCTCAGTAGAAGCATTTAAGTCTCACCTTAAAACTCATTTGTATACTCTAGCCTTTAAATAGACTCCCTTTTTAGACCAGTTGATCTGCCGTTTCTTTTCTTTTTCTTCTATGTCCCTCTGTGTATCGGCTGGGGACATCTCTGCGCTGCTGGTCCGCTACCCTTGGGATGGTTTCCTGCTGGCTCCGCTGTGAACGGGACTCTCGCTGCTGTGTCTTGGATCCTCTTTGGACTGGACTCTCGCGACTGTGTTGTATCCATTGTGGATTGAACTTTCACAGTATCATGTTAGACCTGCTCGACATCCATTGCTTTCCTCCTCTCTAAGGTTCTCATGGTCATCATTGTCACCGACGTCCCACTGGGTCATTATTGTCACCAATGTCCCACTGGGTGTGAGTTTTCCTTGCCCTTATGTGGGCCTACCGAGGATGTCGTGGTGGTTTGTGCAGCCCTTTGAGACACTAGTGATTTAGGGCTATATAAGTAAACATTGATTGATTGATTGATTTTCCATGTCCTCATATTTCCCGCAATGCTATCGTGTTCTAGACCCTCCCAGCATGTTCCCAGACCAAAAATCTCTAAAGTCTTCATTTGTCAAATTTTCAGAAAAAGTGTGTGAAAGTGTGTTTAATTTTTTGGGTCACCTTCGATTTTGCCCCTAGTGGCCATCTTTGCTATTATGACACACACACACACACACACACTTGTCCTCATATGTCATATGTCCCCATATGTCATGTAGGTCAGAAACTCACACACTCCAACATTTTGAAAAACATCTAATCATTACAGCAATAAACATAATTTTGAATTCTAAATCAAATAACACATTTTCAACTGATCTGATTATCTCAACCTTTTTTATGTTAGTTTTATCTATTCATTTGGTTTATCTGGAGAGGATTTGGGCTACACAATTAGTAATAAAGGGATTATGGTGATGATTTAATCGGTTTGATTCAGTATTTTACTGTATTGGTCTTTTTACTATTATGTTGACTAAAATACAATGCCGCACAATAATTAATTTAAATGTGCCTGAAATGTAGGTTTTTGCATATATGCCCACCCCCACTCCACCCCCTCCAAAAAAAAAAAAAAAAAAAAAACCCTCAACTTTGATTGAGACTAAGGCAATAATTCAAATGGAATTCAAACTACATACAGTATTTAATATTTTCAAATGGTTACAATAGCACATGATTTTGGTATTTTTATCTTTGGGACAAATTTTGGATTCAATTGGGGATTGTTTTTGGAGGTATTCACTTTACATGGTGTTCAAGATGGTTACTTCCGCCCACTCTGAAGAGTCTCGGCGTCTGATTGGTCCAATTTTCAGTTAGGCGCTGCCTGATTGGCCAGTGGATGATGTCGGATCCTAACAGATGGCTAAATCACTAGTTTATTATTTTCCTCATGGAAGTTATACAGCTCACGTATCACACTTAATATTGAATATATATAAAAAGGGTTTTCCAAAAGGACCATTTATAATCGAAATACAAAACTTCACACACGATTTTGAGCACAACAGAGCGCTCAGTGAACAGCACTTCCGGGACGTGCAGCACCAGAGGGGGACATCTATCTTGGCCACAAACCATCTTTGACAGTCTTCGGCAGCATGGTTGAATCAGGTGAGCATAAAATGGAGTTTAACGTAATTAAATAGACCAATGTTTTTTAACATAGAAAAATAGTTCATTATAAAGAACAGTTAAATGTTTTTTGTTATTAATTGCAACCAGATTTGATTTTATGAGGTTAAATAAAGCATTTCAGTTCTGGGCCAAGGCCAAGGCATTTACATTTTTTTTTTTTAAAGTTGCATGGAAGATTATAAGTAGCAGTGATTGTCACACACACAAGGTGTGGTGGAATTATTCTCTGCATTTGACCCATCACCCTTGATCACTATGCTAGTAAACCTTTTCTTAATTTTAAACAAGACAGACTAGAGTTCTTCAAATTGTTTATACTTTTTCTCAAATACAAATATTTCAAGCTGATAAGCACTGTGGAGTTGGCATGTTACTGATATTGTTACATTAGTTCTTTGTTTGAGAAGCTTCATGTCTGCACTGAGCCTAAATTTAACAGTTTTTGAAGGGTTTAGTTCTTTGTTTTATTTCTGTGTCACTGACTTTTTTCATTTTTATGTGTGGATTTGTTAGGCGCATCAACACGTGAAATAGACATCGTGTCCAAAAGAAGAGCGAGACGTAATCCTGAGGCTGAAGCCACCGAGTTTATTTGATCTGGGTGTGACAAGTCTTGTTTTAAGGCCCAGTGGATCAATGATTGGAAAGGTATGTCTTGTTATGTAACATATCAATGGTAACTGTATCAACATCTCATTTGGATCATTTCCTTACTGTCTAATAGAAGTTGTATTATATGGCTTTAATTAGAAGTGTTTGGAATAACAGCGTTCCACGTCCCAAGAGCTAGCTTCTGTAGCCGAGGATCGGACCGCCAAGTGCCCTGCCTTCGGCTGCCGCCCAGCTCACAATGCACCCGACCTCTATGGCCCCTAGGAGTCTTGTTCACGAGTGGGGGAAGAGTGGATGGTGAGATCGACAGGCGGATCGGTGTGGCGTCTTCGGTAATGCGGACGTTGTATCGATCTGTTGTGGTGAAGAAGGAGCTGAGCCGGAAGGCAAAGCTCTCAATTTACCGGTCGATCTACGTTCCCATCCTCACCTATGGTCATGAGCTTTGGGTCATGACCGAAAGGATAAGATCACGGGTACAAGCAGCCGGAATGAGTTTCCTCCACCGGGTAGGGGTGCTCTCCCTTAGAGATAGGGTGAGAAGCTCTGCCATCCGGGAGGAACTCAAAGTAAAGCCGCTGCTCCTTCACATGGAGAGGAGCCAGATGAGGTGGTTCGGGCATCTGGTCAGGATGCCACCCGAACGCCTCCCTAGGGAGGTGTTTAGGGCACGTCCAACCGGTAGGAGGCCACGGGGAAGACCCAGGACACGTTGGGAAGACTATGTCTCCCGGCTGGCCTGGGAACGCCTCGGGATCCCCCGGGAAGAGCTAAACGAAGTGGCTGGGGAGAGTGAAGTCTGGGCTTCCCTGCTTAGGCTGCTGCCACCGCGACACCACCTCAGAAAAGCGGAAGATGATGGATGGATGGATGGATGGTATAACAGCGGTATATGAAAACGATGTTACTAATGCTGTTACTTTTACCGGTAACGAGTAATCTAATAACTTTTATGTACGCTACAATGCTGTTACGATGCGTTTGATGTAATATGGCATGCTACTTTTGATGTGATTGTATGTCAACAAGACAGCGTTAGAAGCACAAAAGGGTTAGTGCAGGTAATATCTTTTTACTAATGAAAGCAACCCCCGGAAGTAATTACGAACACGATATCAAATAGAAAGAGGCCTCATCCACACGCAAACAAAAACATTCAACAGAACTATCTTAACTGCCACTGCTAAGCTAAAAAATACAGCTGAACTATTCTGCTATGTCTGGGCGCTGAAGTCCCACGTCACTTGGCTAAAGGCACAGCTTTTTAAAGGCACACACACACTCTGCTCTCATGAAATGTCTCTCAACTGCATATGCTAGATATTTAAAACTTTTCTTTTTCAAGTAACACATTAATTACAAACCCCGTTTCCATATGAGTTGGGAAATTGTGTTAGATGTAAATCCAAACGGAATAATTTTTTTTACAAATAATAATTAACTTAGAATTTCATGGCTGTAATACGTGCCAAAGTAGTTGGGAGAGGGCATGTTCACCACTGTGTTACATTACCTTTTCATTCAACAACACTCAATAACCGTTTGGGAACTGAGGAAACTAATTGTTGAAGCTTGGAAGGTGGAATTCTTTCCCATTCTTGTTTTATGTAGAGCTTCAGTCCGGGGTCTCCTCTGTCGTATTTTACGCTTCATAATGCACCACACATTTTTGATAGGACTGTAGGCCGGCCAGGAAAGTACCTGCACTCTTTTTTTATGAAGCTGAACACGTGCTGAATGTGGCTTGGCATTGTCTTGCTGAAATAAGCAGGGGCGTACATGAAAAAGTCGGCGCTTAAATGGCAGCAAATGTTGTTCCAAACAGATGGGTAACTTACAGATGTGTAAGTTACCCATGCCTTGGGCACTAATGCACCCCCATACCATCACAGATGCTGGCTTTTCAACTTTGCGTCGATAACAGTCTGGATGGTTCGCTTCCCCTTTTGTCCGGATGAAACGGTGTCGAATATTTCCAAAAACAATTTGAAATGTGGGCTCGTTAGACCACAGAACACCTTTCCACTTTGCATCAGTCCATCTTAGATGATCTCGGGCCCAGAGAAGCCGGCGGCGTTTCTGGATGTTGATAATTGGCTTTCGCTTTGCATAATAGAGCTTTAACTTGCACTTACAGATATAGCAACAAACTGTATTTAGTGACAGTGGTTTTCTGAAGTGTTCCTGAACTCATGTGGTGATATCCTTTAGAGATTGATGTCGGTTTTTGATACAGTGCCGTCTGAGGGATCGAAGGTCACGGTTATTCAATGTTAGTTTCCAGACATGCCGCTTACGTGGAGTGATTTCTCCAGATTCTCTGAACCTTTTGATGATATTATGGAGCGTAGATGTTGAAATCCCTAAATTTCTTGCAATTGCACTTTGAGAAAAGTTGTTCTTAAACTGTTTGACTATTTGCTCACGCAGTTGTGGACAAAGGGGTGTACCTCGCCCCATCTTTTCCTGTGAAAGACTGAGCATTTTTTGGGAAGCTGTTTTTATACCCAATCATGGCACCCACCTGTTCCAAATTAGGCTTCACACCTGTGGGATGTCCCAAATAAGTGTTTGATGAGCATTTCTTAACTTTATCAGTATTTATTGCCACCTTTCCCAACTTGTTTGTTGCGTGTTGCTGGCATCAAATTCTAAAGTTAATGATTATTTGCACCAAAAAAATGTTTATGAGTTTGAACATCCAATATGTTGTCTTTGTAGCATATTCAACTGAATATGGGTTGAAAATGATTTGCAAATCATTGTATTCTGTTTATATTTACATCTAACACAATTTCCCAACTCATATGGAAACGGGGTTTGTACTTAATTTAATAATTATTTACATTTATGAAAGAGTAATTCTGTTTGTAATTGAATTTTTAGTCAAGTAACGACTATTATTATTCCTTTTTAAAACAGATATTCCAAACATTGTTAATTGATAAACTGTTTTATCAGGATATGGTGTATTTGCTCTTGCATCAATTTAAAAAGGTTCTTTTGTGGTCAAGTACCGAGGGAAGTTCATCTCAAGACGTGAGCGGGACAAGAGACAGAAACCCTCTATAAATATCTTTACTATTTATCTGGCATTATATGCTCATAATGTTAACAACAAAAAGTGCTGATAATGTTATAATTAATAAGTTCTAACATTATTTTTATGTGTTTTGTTGCAGACAGCAACTGTTTGATGTTCTATCTCAACATTCTCCAGATTCATGTGAGCGATAAACCGACTTCATCCCTCCAACAGGTTATTACTTGACTATTTTACTATCCATCCATCCATCCATTTTCTACTACCTGTCCCTTTTTTGGGTTGGCGGGGTGTGCTTGAGCCTATCTGAGCTGCATTCGGGCGGAAGGCGGAGTACACCCTGGACAAGTCGCCACCTCATTACACGGCCAACACAAATAGACAACATTTACACTCACATTCACACACTAGGGCCAATTTAGTGTTGCCAATCAACCTATCCCCAGGTGCATGTCTTTGGAGGTAAGATGAAGCCGGAGTACCCGGAGGGAACCCACGCAGTCACGGGGAGAACATGCAAACTCCACACAGAAAGATCACGAGCCCAGGATTTAACTCAGGACTACTCAGGACCTTCGATTTGTGACGCACATGCACTAACCCCTGTTCCACCGTGCTGCCCTATATCTGCTAAAAACTTGACACAACCTATACTTGAAAATACATGTAATCCTTTTAACATCTCCCAGATCAGTTTATATGACAACATTTTTTAAGCGTACATCCATGTTAGTCTGTGGTGTTTACAACTCATGTTTAGCAAAACAGGAGATGTTACAGGTCAGCAACATGAATTCTATATGTGATCACTTGTCATGTACTCATATTGTTTGAACTAAAAAAGACTTCAGTGTGTTTCATATAAGGTCCTCATATTTTTCTGAACCACATTAGTGTGTGTTACAATGTTTAATTCAAAGCTTTAAAATGAGTGTTTCAATCCAGGTCCTCATATTTTCTGAACCACATTTTAGTGAATGTTACATTCTTAAATAATAGTCTAAGAGCTAAAACGCTATAATAATCTTTACTGTTTATGTAGAATTATATGCTCAGAATATTATCAACCAAAAGTGGTTGTTAATGTTATAATTAATTAGTTCTGACATTATATTTTTGTGTTTTGTTGCAGACACCAACTGTTGGGGTTCTATCTCAACATTCTCCAGATTCAGATGTGAGCGATAAACCGACTTCATCCCTCCAACAGGTTATTACAAGTCTATTTTTACTATATCTGCTCTAAATGTGACCCAACCTATATTTTGAAAGACATTTATTAATTTTAATCTCTCACAGATCAGTTTATATGACAACATTTTCATAAGGGTACATCCATGTTAGTCAGTAAGGCGTTTGGAACTCATGTTTAGCAAAACAGGAGATGTTACAAGTCAACAACATACATTCTACATGTGACCACTCGTCATGTCCTTATATTGTTTGAACCAAGAAAGACTTAGGTGTGTTTCATATAAGGTCCTCATATTTTCTAAACCAGATTAGTGTGTGTTACAATGTTAATGTCCAAGCTTTAAAATGAGTGTCTCAATTCAGGTCCTCATATTTTCTGAACCAGATTTTAGTGTGTTTTATATTCTTAATTAATTGTCTAAGAGCTGAAACTCTGTAATAATCTTTACTATTTATCTGGCATTGTATGCTCAGAGTTTCATCAACAAAAAGTGCTGATAATGTTATAATTAATTAGTTCTGACATTATATTTTTGTGTTTTGTTGCAGAAACCAACTGTTGAGGTTCCATCTCAACATTCTCCAGATTCAGATGTGAGCCATTAACTGACTTCATCCCTCCAACAGGTTATTACATGTCTATTTTTACTATATCTGCTCTAAATTTGACCCAACCTATATTTTGAAAGACATTTATTTATTTTAATATCTCACAGATCAGTTTATATGACAACTTTTTCGCAAGGGTACATCCATGTTAGTCAGTAGAAAGTTTAGAACTCATGTTTAGCAAAATAGGAGATGTTACAAGTCAACAACATACATTCTACATGTGAGCACTCGTCATGTCCTTATATTGTTTGAAGCAAGAAAGACTTAGGTGTGTTTCATATAAGGTCCTCATATTTTCTGAACCAGAAAATGTGTGTTACAATGTTAATGTCAAAGCTTTAAAATGAGTGTCTCAATTCAGGTCCTCATATTTTCTGAACCAGATTTTTGTGTGTGTTACATTCTTAATGAATTGTCTAAGAGCTGAAACTCTGTAATAATCTTTACCCTTTATCTGGCATTGTATGCTCAGATTTTTATCAACAAAAAGTGGTGAGAATGTTATAATTAATTAGTTATGACATTATATTTTTGTGTTTTGTTGCAGAAACCAACTGTTGAGGTTCTATCTCAACATTCTCTAGATTCAGATGACAGCCATAAACCGACTTCATCCCTCCAACAGGTTATTACATGTCTATTTTTACTATATCTGCTCTAAATTTGACCCAACCTATATTTTGAAAGACATTTATTAATTTTAATCTCTCACAGATCAGTTTATATGACAACATTTTCGTAAGGGTACATCCATGTTAGTCAGTAGGGAGTTTGGAACTCATGTTTAGCAAAACAGGAGATGTTACAAGTCAACAACATAAATTCTACATGTGAGCACTCGTCATGTCCTCATATTGTTTGAACCAAGAAAGACCTAGGTGTGTTTCATATAAGGTCCTCATGTTTTCTGAACCAGATTAGTGTGTGTTAAAATGTTAATGTCAAAGCTTTAAAATGAGTGTTTCAATTCAGAAAATGCAGTTCCTCTTGTTTACAGCCGGTTTCTGCAGCGCTGTTTTCATTGATCAAAGTATTTTTTCGGTGGTCGTGTTTTTGGTACATAACTTGTAAATAGTGCGCAAATAATAGGCTATATATATATAAATACATTCAAGCCCCGTTTCCATATGAGTTGGGAAATTGTGTTAGATGTACATATAAACAGGATACAATGATTTGCAAAGAATTTTCAACCCCAATTCTGTTGAATATGCTACAAAGACAACATATTTGATGTTAAAACTGCTAAACATTTTTTTTTTGCAAAGAATTTAGGGATTTTACCATCTACGGTCCGTAAAATTATCAAAAGGTTCAGAGAATCTGGAGAAATCACTGCACGTAAGCGATGTACTGCATTAAAAACCGACATCAGTGTGTAAAAGATATCACCACATGGGCTCAGAAATACTTCAGAAAACCACTGTCAGTTACTACAGTTGGTCGCTACATCTGTAAATGCAAGTTAAAACTCTACTATGCAAAGCAAATGCCATTTATCAACAACACAGAGGAACGCCGCGGGCTTCGCTGGGCCCGAGCTCATCTAAGATGGACTGATGCAAAGTGGAAAAGTGTTCTGTGGTCTGACGAGTCCACATTTCAAATTATATATGGAAATTGTGGACGTGGTGTTCTCCGGAACAAAGAGGAAAATAACCATCCGGCGCAAAGTTCAAAAGCCAGCATGTGTGATGGTATGGGGGTGTATTAGTGCCCAAAGCATGGGTAACTTACACATCTGAGAAGGCACCATTAATGCTGAATGGTCCATACAGGTTTTGGAGCAACATATATTGTCATCCAACCAACATTATCATGGACGCCCCTGCTTATTTCAGCAAAACAATGCCAAGCCACGTGTTACAACAGCGTGTCTTCGTAGTAAAAGAGTGCGGGTACTTTCCTGGCCCGCCTGCAGTCCAGACATGTCTCCCATCGAAAATGTGTAGCGCATTATAAAGCGTAAATCGCACTATTTCTCTTATTAATCGCGATTAAATGCATTGTATACGCAAAGCCCAATAATGAATTCAAAAGTAGTGTGTAGTGCACCTTTATCGGAATATTCTCCCACATGAACAAAAGCGCCAAAACATTTGTTGTGCAAACACAATTTAAATCAGTCCTTGTTAAACAGTAGCAGTTAAATAGCAAATTTTATGAAAATCAACTCAAAAAATGTAAATACAAACATTTAAGCTTATTGCCACTGCCAGGGTATTTAAGTTATCCTGTTTGTTATGGAAAATAAATATAATCTGCATACAAATCTCTGAGCCACAATCATAACATCTGAACAGGCAATTTCTGAGGTAACAGCAGAAACATTTTTTTTTATCAGGGATCTTATGTTTAAAAAACTTATATTATAGGTGGTGGGCTGTTTTAGGGAATTTTTGATCAAATTATCCGTAGTAGCAATATTAATAATGTTGTGTTTATTCTGCGTAGTGGACTTAAAATAATTATGACCATATCTGTTTGCTTGGTGCTTTTATAAACTGAACACATATACATGGTACTATATTGTAATGTTATGAGCCAGGGGAAAAAAGAACTACCCTACCCAGCATGCAACAGGAGTGACGAGCATGCGCGGTAGCCCGGTATAGGTTGTGTGTCGCCATGACGGCATCTTGTATGTTGTGATATGCACGCTCTGAAAGCAAACGTTAAGAACTCAGCCAACACTCCTGGTCTGCATTATTGATAAATAGACAGACAACACATATACTCCGCTGCTTCACAAAGCACAATATGTTAAATGTTTACTTTTACAGTTTTCTAATTCTTCCTTTCACATTGACAGCAGGACAAATCGCTGTAAGTGGGTATGTCTCAAGCTTCTTCCACTTGGTCCACTCCAAAGCGGGGTAAATAAATAATCCACATCATTTACTAGAATATTATATTACGTTTTGCACCTTTTCACTGTGTTATAGTCATTTTTCCTTCAGTAAGAAATTGTATTTTGTCTCCTTTATGACAGCTGCAAAGGGGAAGAAGTGGAAGCAGTTGAATGACACATGTTGCATTTTGTAACTGGCAACAAAGTACCAGGTAAAAAAGATTGTGAAGCCTGCCTCCATAAAGAACTAGTAGCTCTACAGGACAGAGATTGGCTTGCCATCAAGTACTACATCCATAACAGAATTATATTAAAAAAAGGGGAAAAAAATGTTTTCCCACATCTTCTGTGGTAGTTTGAGTATGTTACCAGACTATAAAAAAGCAAAATAAACAGCAAGCGTTTTGTATTTATTCCAGATAATTCTTAGCGACAAAATCCACAAAAACAATTCAGTTACCCTTAGTCGACAATTACATTTTTACCCATGTTTCTTTTAAACTCTTCTTGGTTTTAGATTACAGTAGCATGAGATTGGGATTTTTTTTTAAATGACAACACATCAACTAAACCAACTCAGGTGGTTTTGTTAAATCTCTGATGTCATTAGCCTCATATGTCACATGAACCTGAAATCTTTAACACTCTGTGATGTCATGGTTGTCATATTTCACAAACTTGAAATCTTAAACACTCTGTGACGTCATGGTCGTCATATGTCACATAAACTTGAAATCTTAAACACTCTGGTCTTCATTTGTCACCTAAACCTGACAAGTCCTCATATGTACCATAAAAAACAGGTTCAGAAAAAAACAAAAGAGTTGCAAAAATCTTAATAGACCACTGTGTTTCTAAAATTCTGGTTCACTAACCGTCTGATTCCCAGGCCTGTAGGACCATTGGAAAGGCATGTCCCCATATGTCACGTTTTTGTCATAAGTCCTCATATGTCACCCAAACACGTATGTGTGTGTGTGTGTGTGTGTGTGTGTACAAACAATCCTATATGCAGTTTGAGTAATACTAATATTCTGCAAATGTAAAAACAAATATGAATTCTGACTAAAGAATTGGTGCCGATGGAAACTAAGAAAAGGGATTTGGGTACACTATCTGGAGTACAGGGCAGGCGAGTGGGGGCTCTTTTGCTCGTGGATAACTCCTCTGGCAGGGGGCTCTCCTCGTCTCTTTTAATGCACAGCATAGGACACATAGCAAGAGTGGTCCTCAGGTCCTGTTGATCAGGGGCAGCAGCTTCACAGCCACAGATCCACTTTTAACCACTAATATCACAGTCAAAATGAAAGCTTGTTCCCATAGGCACCATAAACTGTTAATAATGTTTAGACAAAAGTGTACATTATATATACTGTTATATATATAGTATTTATATAGGTGTGTGTGTGTGTGTGTGTGTGTGTGTGTGTGTGTGTGTGTGTGTGTGTGTGTGTGTCTGTGTATATGACGGACATATGTGTATTTTGGGTATATGCATTTGTGTATGTATGTGATTATGTGTATGTATGTATGTGTATATATATATATATATATATGTATATGTATGTATATATATGTGTATATATGTATATATATATGTATATGTATATATATATATAACTTGTATATATGTGTGTGTATATATGTGTGTGTACATATGTATATATGTAAGTGTGTGTGAATTTAAATGTATTATATATAGATAATATATAGCATCTACGCAGCAACCACTGAACTGAATTATATTATAAATATTATTGTATTACATATTATATATATATATATATTGTATATGTATAGGGGTGGGACCTAATAAGTTTACTTCTTCCCACTCCCTTTTGAGCCAATCTTGACATCTACAAAAGATTAGTCACATGTAATGTTTTCAATGTAGGTGTAAAAATAATGTATTTATATATTTCTTTTGTATTTTATGTCATTCTCTTGTTTTGTTTGCATGGCTCAAAATAAACCATTCATTCATTCATTCATTCATCATGCATAAACCAAGACATCATCATGGATTTTCTCTGTATTTCTTTGTTTTTTGATGAATGCTTTATGCTTCATGGGTCTAAAAAACTAAGCTCCAGGAATCGCTTCTCGTTTAAAAAGAAGTGACGCTATCCCCACGCTACTGAGAAATGCAGCTGAGCTACATAGCTTTGCTACTTATAGCACGTTACTGCCCATGACTGCATATAGCCATGCTCACTGGGTAGCTGGGCGGAAAGGGCATGTAAATTATTCTGCTACATGACAAACTAGGCCCTTGCTCCATTGAACCCACTTTTTTTAAAAGTCCAACATAGTCCTCTAAGTACAAACCCCTGTTTCCATATGAGTTGGGAAATTGTGTTAGATGTCAATATAAACGGAATACAATGATTTGCAAATAATTTTCAACCCATATTCAGTTGAATATGCTACAAAGACAACATTTTTGATGTTCAAACTGATAAACATTTTTTTTTTGCAAATAATCATTAACTTTAGAATTTGATGCCAGCAACACGTGAGAAAGAAGTTGGGAAGGGGGCGATAAATACTGATAAAGTTGAGGAATGCTCATCAAACACTTATATGGAACATCCCACAGGTGCGCAGGCTAATTGGGAACAGGTGGATGCCATGATTGGGTATAAAAACAGCTTCCATGCAATGCTAAGTAATTCACAAACAAGGATGGGGTGAGGGTCACAAATTTGTAAGCAAATTGTCGAAGAGTTTTAGAAGAACATTTCTCAACGAGATATTGCAAGGAATTTAGGGATTTTACAATCAAAAAGTTCAGGGAATGTGGAAAAATCACTGCACATAAGCAAAGATATTACAGACTTTTGATCCCTCAGGTGGTACTGCATCAAAAACCGACATCAGTGTGTAAAGGATATCACCACATGGGCTCACAAGCATTTCATAAAACCACTGTCAGTAACTACAGTTGGTTGCTACATCTGTAAGTGCAAGTTAAAACTGTACTATGCAAAGCCAAACCCATTTATCAACAATATCCTGAAACGCCGCCGGCTTGGCTGGGCCCGAGCTCACCTAAGATAGACTGATGCAAAGTGGAAAGGTATTCTGTGGTCTGACGAGTCCACATGTCAAATTATATTTGAAAACAGAGGCCGTGGTGTCCTCCAGACCAGAGAGGAAAATAACCATTCGGATTGTTATAGGCGCAAAGTTCAAAAGCCAGCATTTGTGATGGTATGGGGGTGCATTAGTGCCCAAGGCATAGGTAACTTACACATCTGTGAAGGCACCATTAATGCTGAAAGGTTTTGGAGCAACATATGTTGTGATCCAAGCTTATTTCAGCAAGACAAATGTTACAACAGCGTGGCTTCGTAAAAAAAGAGGGCGGGTACTCTCCTGGCCCGCCTGCAGTCCAGACCTGTCTCCCATCGAAATGTGTGGCGCATTATGAAGCGTAAAATACGACAGCAGAGACCCTGGACAGTTGAATGACTGAAGCTCTACATAAAACAAGAATAGGAAATAATTCCACTTTCAAAGTTTCAACAATTAGTTTCCTCAGTTCCCAAACGTTTATTGAGTGTTGTTCAAAAGAAACGGTGATGTAAAACAGTGGTGAACATGTCCTTTCCCAACTACTTTGGCACATGTTGCAGCCATGAAATTCTAAGTTAATTATTATTTGTAAAAAAAAAAATAAAGTTTATGAGTTTGAACATCAAATATCTTGTCTTTGTAGTGCATTCAATTTAATATGGGTTGAAAAGGATTTGCAAATCATTGTACTCCATTTATATATATATACATCTAACACAACTTCCCAACTCATAAAGAAACAGGGTTTGTAGATGTTTTTTTGTGGGGCCCTGACATGACGGGGGCCAGGCTGCACAAGGTCATCCTGAGTCAGGCGGGCCAGGTGGCTCAGGCAGCTCTGCATTACAGCAAAACCCAGTCATCATCTGTGTGGTGCAGGTCTACTGACTCAGCCTGATCTGAAGTGGACGTTAACAGTGCAGCTCACGGCCGAGTATCAGTAGGACTGAAGAACTGCTTGATGTTGCCCTGTAATGCAACAGCGTGCCAAGGCCAATGTAAGTCCACCTGCAAGGTGCGCTCTGATGCCATTCTTGAGCTTGAACCTCTCCAAACAGCCGTTGGCCTGAGGATTGTGTAAGACTGTCCTAATGTGCTTTTTCCTCACTCCTATAAAAAGACAGCAAAGCTAACCAAGATTATTCGGGCCCATTGTCAGTGGTGATGACATCATGCACGTCCCTACAGGAGAACAAGGAAGTATGTGACCACATTGGTGTTGACTGCATGTTGCACTTCAGGCCACTTAGAATGGAGTTCAATGACTATGTTTACACTGCAGGCCAAAGTGGACCAAATCTAATTTTTTTGAAAATCTGATATTTTTCCAGCTGACTGTTTAGTTTACAAGTGAAATGTGGTCTTTATCAGACATGTATAAACACACAGAGGCCCCAATTCTTTTTTGAGTGCACTTTTTGTTTTTTGCTTATTTCTTCGCTGCGTTGGGGTTCTACTCAGGCAAAGCCGATCGTGACAAATCTACTGGCCAACATGGACCCCGCAAAAAAGGAACACCTCTAATCTGCGCTAACTGCCTTTGGACAAACTCTCGATAACCACGACCAGCTGCTGCGTGATTTAACTGCCGCTTTCCACACGCTGTCTGCCAATGTCAGCACCCTCAGCCAGCTTGTCGATGGTTCTTCAGCGTGGTTCTTATTCTTCTGACCAGGATTTGCATACTTATAAGGAGTATTGAGGGGTATTGCTTTTCCATATATATATATATATATATATGGACAAATGGTATATATATATATATATATATATACCATTTGCGGCTAAAAGTCGTCTCTTTTCATCACGCAATTAAACAGTATTTTGGACATCTGTGTTGCTAAATCTTTTGCAATTTGTTCAACTAATAATGGAGAAGTCGAAGTAGAAAGATGGAGTTGGGAAGCTTTAGCCTTTAAACACACAAACACACGGTGATTCCTTGTTTAAAATTCCCGGAGGTGAAGCTTTACTATGGATCAGAGCGGTCAAGCGAACATGGTTCCTGACCAATTGTCAAAAGGCAGGTTTCGGTGAGAAAACTGTGTTAAAAAGTCGCCTCCTACCGGAGATCTGTGGAGTTTGTGCCGTTCTTGTATCTGCCGTGAGTTCCCTCAGACACCCGTGGACACACCCTTCCGACTATCAGGTACTATTTAATCTCACTAAAACACTAGCAACACAATAGAAAGATAAGGGATTTCCAAGAAATATCCTAGTAAATGTGTCTAATTACATCTGAATCCGTCCCAATGCTATCGCCTTTTTTTTTCTACTTTATTTATTTATTTATTTATTTTTTCTAGTCCTTCGCTATCAATATAATCATCCACAAATCTTTCATCCTTGCTCAAATTAATGTGGAAATTGTCGTTTTCTCGGTCCGAATAGCTCTTGCTGCTGGAGGCTCACATTATAAACAATGTGAGGACGTAAAGAGCCCTCACCCTTGTAATGTCATCGTCTGCGACTTCCGGTAAAGGCAAGGCTTTTTTATCAGCACCAAAAGTTGCGAACTTTATCATGGATGTTCTCTACTAAATCCTTTCAGCAAAAATATGGCAATGTCGCGAAATGATCAAGTATGACACATAGAATGGACCTGCTATCCCCGTTTGAATAGGAAAATCTCATTTCAGTAGGCCTTTAAAATGTAATGTGTACATTTTGTCATGTAGGTCTATTTATTTAGAAAAGTATTAATATCACTCATCTATAGTTAGATAAAAAAAAAAAAGGAACACTCTCAATGCCAGTGTACAGTGCATGAAAATATGTGTGAACGGGTATGGTCATATGAAGAAACAAACTAGTTTTATTTTGTATTGTATATAAATACAGTCAGTGTGCACAATAATTGACATCTTGGCCACTGTCCTGTGGAAGTACAGCAACCAGTGTCATAACACTAACTCATAAAGAATGTGTCTCGCATAGCTTTCTTTCTTTGTACGTGACAAATGTTGTCTTTTGGGTTGTCAAGTTGTGCAATTAGTAGCTGAACACAACATCAGCTGAACATCGATTAAAGTGAACTGTGCAGGTATTGGGTAAACTCGGCTAAGCTCATGAGATCATGTAGTTAATTTTCGGACATGAGGTAAAGTAAGCACTCTTGCTCCATCTTGCACCATCTTTAACAGCAATTCAGTACGGTATGAGTCATTTCAGAGTGTTACCTTTGGCTTACTTACTGTTGTGTCCATGTCCCAATGGTTAGTTTGCAGATGGTGCTTCAAGTTGGTTGTATTTTTTCCTCATAAAATCGAGCCATAGGGTTTACAAGTTGTTTTGTTGTTTAACGCTGCAAAGGTTTATTGGATTTTCTCTTCTGTTTCTTCTTGGTGTAGAACAGTGGTTCTCAAATGGGGGTACTTGAAGGTATGCCAAGGGGTACGTGAGATTTTTTTTAATTATTCTAAAAATAGCAACAATTCAAAGATCCTTTATAAATATATTTAAGGAATAATACTCCAACAAAATATGAATGTAATAAACTGTGAAAAAAATGCAACAATGCAATATTCAGTGTTGACAGCTAGATTTTTTTGTGGACCTGTTCCATACATTTTGATGTTAGAGATTTCTTTTTTTGTGAAGAAATGTTTATAATTAAGTTCATGAATCCAAATGGATCTCTATTACAATCCCCAAAGAGGGCACTTTAAGTTGATGATTACTTCTATGTGTAGAAATCTTTATTTATTTATAATTGAATCCCTTGTGGGCTTCACGGTGGCAGAGGGGTTAGTGTGTCTGCCTCACAATACGAAGGTCCTGCAGTCCTAGGTTCAAATCCAGGCTCGGGATCTTTCTGTGTCGAGTTTGCATGTTCTCCCCGTGAATGCGTGGGTTCCCCCCGGGTACTCCGGCTTCCTCCCACTTCCAAAGACATGCACCTGGGGATAGGTTGATTGGCAACACTAAATGGTCCCTAGTGTGTGAATGTGAGTGTGAATGTTGTCTGTCTATCAGTGTTGGCCCTGCGATGAGGTGGCGACTTGTCCAGGTCGCCTTCCGTCCGATTGTAGCTGAGATGGGCGCCAGCGCCCCCCACGACCCCAAAAAAAGGGAATAAGCGGTAGAAAATGGATGGATGGATGAATACCTTGTTTATTTTTCAACAAGTTTTTAGTTATTTTTATATCTTTCTTTCCAAATAGTTAAAAAAATATCACTACAAATAAGCGATATTTTGCAATGTTATAAAATTAAGAAAATCAGAAATTGATGACATAGTGTTGTATTTTACTTCTTTATCTCTTTTTTTCAACCAAAAATGATTAGGGCGTACTTGAATTTAAAAAATGTTCACAAGGGGTACATCGCTGAAAAAAGGTTGAGAACCACTGGTGTAGAAGACATATTGTGCTGGTGTTTTTTATTGATTCTTGCTTTTCCGGGTGAAAAATTTAAAACACTGGGACTTACAAATACAGTAGTTCTGTGCTTTTCCACCTGCCCCTCTCCCACATGCAAATGTTATTGGATTTTTTGTCCCACCCACTTAAAGACGAAATTCAATGAAATTGAATTTCGGTCAACATTTTCGTCTTGTTTTAACTTGTTGACTACATTGTCTATCAATTTCATCATTGATTTAGTCACAACGTGCTTTTGCTTATGTTTTTATTCATTATCATCTTAATTTCTTCAAGGGAAAAATAGGTTGTTGACAATACCGAAGGCGAAAATTGTTAGTCAACAAAATTAACCCTGCGTTGGAGTTTGTTTTGAAGTGCGCAGAGCACACACCTCTCTAACTATGTAACTCAGAGGTGTCAAACCTGTCTGCAGGACTCTAAGGGTGCCCAAACAGATTTAATCTGGCCCGAGGCTTACAAAATTAGTTTACTAGGTTTAAAAATGAGCTGCAATTTTTTATTGACATAAACTGCTGTTCTAAACACAATTGAGAGTCCACTGGATGTCGCAATTGTAATTCAAGTGTAACCCACGACACACATCTCCCGTCCAAAGGCAAAACCCAGTAACTCAATTTTAGTCAAAACTCAGCTGATAATAATTTTGGAGTTCCTAGGTGATATGCTTTACATTAGTGTATGCGATATTGTAATTTGTTCCGTAAGTAAGCTGTTACGCGCATGGCAGGACCTAGCAACTACCACATAACCGCGTAGATACAACAGAAAAACCTAGTATCTCAAGGGACAAATCGGAGCTTCTTTGTCAGTCACCTTATTGTCTTTAATGAGACATTTGCATGAATGCGGGCCGACGGTCAACCTGATTATGTGATATTATGGCACGAGGGGATATTTGGAAGATTGGCCCAGGACGTTTCAAGCACCTTCATTAAATGTATTGTTCTTGATTCTTCCCCTTACATACTCTTTTAGGCAGATAACTGTGGAGGTCAAAATAAAAACTGGACGCTTTACACGGTTCTTGCCCAATGTGCAAACGCAGAATGGGGCCCACCCGAGATTGTGATAAAATATCTGGAAAAAGGGCACATGTTCATGAGAGCATATTCAATCCATGGCTCAATCGGCAAGAAAATGAAAGCTCAAGAAAACATCCATACGTTTGATGACTTTGGAGATCTTTGTAAGACAGCATCAAGATAGATTGGTTTTCCTTTGTTTGCTCAAAATCAGCTAGAAGTGAGTTACTAGGTTCTGCCTTTGGACGGGAGACATAACACTGTTTGAAGATGGCGGGTCAGCTGACTTTAAGCGTCCTCTGGGTTGGCTGCCGCTACTCCAGTCAGTGCAGGTGCAAGCAATCAGCTGCTCCTGTTGTGGCTGGCAGCAGATGGCGGCAGACTGATGCAGTAGCAACACACAATACCTTCTTCGATTGTAAATTATCCACTCAATGGATCAAATAACAAAACGGTAAAAAAGAAAGACTTAGGTAACATGACTGTAATCTTTGTAGTAGTAAAAATTCCAGCCTGATGCGCATCCTGAACTCAATTATAAAAATGTGTCTTTCTACATTTGTTCGTTCTATTTTTTAATGCTTAAATCTACCATCTATACATTGGTTAAATTTATAGTTGTATATTTAGATTTCAGCTATGGTGTCATTTTGATAATTCTTTTGTTTATACTATAAGTGTAATATTTTTAATGAGGAACAGCCAACATGAGAATCCTAAACAACAAGTGCTTAAGGTTTAATGGCTTTGTAAAAACACTGAGACAAAGTCTAAGTTACGTGTTCTTCATGGTTTTTTTGGAACATCCCCAGTTTTTTCTTTAGAATTTTCAACAAACTTGAATTGTTTAGCCAAGAGGATTTGTTTGTAATGTGTACATTTTCAGAATGTGCTTGTTCTATTTTTGGCCAACGTGAGACAAAAGAAACAATCCGAAGTTGTTCTTATTTTTAAGTTATTATGCCATGATTTTACCAGACCGGCCCGCGTGGGGAATACATTTCTTTCATGCGGCCCTTGAGCTAAAATGAGTTTGACTCGAACTAACCTCAGCCTGTGCGATGCGTGCCACCTTCCAGCGGTCAAAACAAAACAAACTGTAATTAATCGTCATTCATTTATGACATCTACTGTATGCTAGACAGAGAGCACTGCCTGAATGCATGTTTTGTTATGTTTTCATACATGCAGGCGACATGTACCACTTTTTATGGCCATTTTAGAAGCAGTTGTGCAGTGCATCCACATTGGAACCACTATTTTTTTTTTTTTTTTTTTTTAATCACCAAAAGTGTGCTCATTGAAGGGAGGCTGTACTTACTCCGGCGTACTTAAATACGTTTTTTTCAATGTAAGGAATATTTTAATAATATATATTCTATGTGAAATAATCAAATGTTATGAAAAAAATATATTAAATGACACCAAAACAAATACATTGAATTTGTTTCAATAAATCCTTAAATCTTCTGGCAGCTAAGATAATATAAAATGATGATGATGATGATGATGAATAGACAATATGTTTAAATTTTTTTTTCTTCTCACAGTCCTAAGTGTTGACATACACACATAGGACTGAGGATTCACATGCAAAATAGTGCTCGCAAAACGCTCATGAGTGTTGATAAATCACATTGCGCGTGCTAAATAATTATATTTGCATCTTCTCCTCCCAGGATTGTGGACGTTTTGATGATCAGCATGTTTTTTTCATATTAATGAAGACGGATGAAAAATGGATTGCACGCCTTATTTTGCTCTCTGAACAAGACAGCTTTGCAGATTTTAGTACACACAAACCTTTGGTAAATCAGGCCCTTAGTTGCAAAACACACTGAGTCAGTAGGAATTGAGGTGGTGTAAGAAAGCTAAAAGGCGCTTGATGCTACCACATCTTTTTTTTTTTGTATGGAAAAAGCTACAGTTTTTTAAGTGTTTATGTGTTAATCATATGCTTCATTATTTGACCTATTATGAACACACTGGACTTGATGAGCAACAACAACAGTGTGACGGATACAAAAATGAGGACAACAAACGATTTTTTGACAATTCATTCTGTACATATGCACACTGACCTTGTTCGATCCATCTGAAGGGTCCTTAAACCAGGAACCAGAAGTGTCTCCCATCTTCTTCACAATTTTGAGCGACTTGATTTGGCTCAAGGCTGCGTTACAATCTATAAACAATACAGTCAACAATGACTAAATTATATTTGTACTGCACATGTGTATTTTTCTTTTCTATTGTATTTTTCTCTGTCCTTGTTTTCTATTTTAAATGGTATTCCACTTGATAGTAATATACTTCATACCATTTTCCACTTGGATTTTAGCTTTCTTTTTGAGCTGGTCCAGTTCTGCAGCTTTTATCTGTTGTTCAATCAGTGCCTCCTCCATCTCAATGTCGGAAAGGGCAGGCATCTTGTTTTCCAGATATTCTAGCTCTCGCTCCATCCGGTCGACACGTACAGACATACTCTCCAGCTGATTCTTCACCTCTGATCTGAAGTGTAAAATACCACGATTATGGTCAATCTTGATACAGGCACCGTATTTTCCGCACTATAAGGCACACCGGATTATAAGGCGCACCTTCAATGAATGGCCTATTTTATTATTTAGTTCATATATAAGGCGCATAGAATAGATGCTACAGTAGAGGCTGGGGTTACGTTATGCATCCCTTAGATTAGAGGTCGGCAACCTTTACCACTCAAAGAGCCATTTTGACCCGTTTCACAAATTAAAGAAGACAAAGGGAGCCGCAATCATTCTCGCAAATATCTGCTGGTGGTCACCCATATAACAGTAAAAAAGGCGTGCCATGAAGCCATTGCCTTTGATGCCTTCTATAACATGTACAGACATCTTGCCAGTCCAGTAACATGTTGTATGTGGCTTCCGCAGATACACATACACGACTGCAAGGCATACTGGGTGACACAGAGTACACTGAAGGTTGTGATATAAACAATTTTAGCACTCTTACTAATATGCACCACACTGTGAACCCACACCAAACAAGAATGACAAACACATTTCTGGAGAATATCCGCACTGTAACACATTATAAATGCAGCATAACAATTACCCAGAATGCTATGCATCCATGACTCTTTCAGGCTATATTATACACCCCGCTAGCACCAAAACCGGCTTCCCCCCACCACCCCTTCCGTGCGTCTGTTGAGGTGGGCGGGGGTGTATAATATAGTCAGGAATAGTCATGGATGCAAAGGATTCTGGGTATTTGTTGTGTTGTGTTTATGTGTTGTTACTGTGAGGATGTTCTCCAGAAATGTGTTTGTCATTCTTGTTTGGTGTGGCTTCACAGTGTGGTGCATATTAGTACGAGTGTTAAAGTTATTTATATCACAACCTTCAGCGTACTCTGTGTCACCCAGTATGCCTTGCAGTCGTGTACGTGTATCCGCGGAAGCCACATACAACATGATGCTGGACTGGCAAGATGTCTGTACATGTTGTAGAAGGCGTTAAAGGCAATGGCTTCATGGCACGCCCTTATTACTGTTATATGGGTGACCACCAGCGGTTATTCGCGAGAATGGTTGCAGATCCCTTTGTCTTTTTTATTTTGTGAAACGCGTCAAAAGTAAAGCCATCACGGCACGCCCTCAATATTGTTGTCCAAGTTAAAATCGAAGAATGTTGACCCCGGGTGATGTCCGGAAGAGGCTCCCTAGAACCGGAATCCCCCCGTAACAATCAGGGGGGTCGGCGATTGTGCAGCTGAGCCACATCAGAGTGGCCAAAGAGCCGCATGCGGCTCCGGGGCCGCGGGTTGCCGACCCCTGCTTTAGATGGAGCTGCGCTAAAGGGAATGTCAACACAACAGTCAGATAGGTCAGTCAAACTTTATTAATAGATTACAAATCAGCATTCTGACAATTTCGTTCACTCCCAAAATAAATAAACAGCTGTTTTATTATTTTCCCCGATTCAATAAACACGTAAAAAAAACAGTCTGATACTGTTACAGTAAATCACAATATAGTAACACTCGAAATAGTGCAACGCAATAATATACAAATACCTCAACGTTGCTCAAACAATAATGTCTCACAACACAACACACAAAATAAACATGTAAAGCTCACTTTATTAAGTTATTCCTCATCCACGAAACCCTCAAATTCTTCTTCTTCAGTGTTCGAATCAAACAGTTGGGCGAATACGGCATCCAACACGCCCGGATCCGTCTCGTCGAAGTCGTCATTAAACGAGTCAGTGTCGCTGCTGTTAATGTTAAATTCTCTCGGTTGCTGCTCCATTCTCGTCTTCTACTGTGTGACTGATCACCTTGAGTTTAAAACCCGGCACTCCTCCCGCAGTCATATATCCCAGCATGCACCGCGCGCTTCT
Organism: Nerophis ophidion; assembly: GCF_033978795.1. NCBI lineage: Eukaryota > Metazoa > Chordata > Actinopteri > Syngnathiformes > Syngnathidae > Nerophis > Nerophis ophidion. The sequence goes on from NC_084622.1 coordinate 32,183,424, forward strand.
TCTTCTACTAGGGAAAATAAGGTAGGCCGTAGTTGTGAGACCTCTTGTGGCATGTTTAATTTGGACACTGAAGAAGAAGAATTCGAGGGATTCGTGGATGCGGAATAACTTAATAAAGTAAGCTTTACATGTTTATTTTGTGTGTTGTGTTGTGTGACATCAATGTTTGAGCAACGTTGAGTTATTGATATATTGTTATTGCTTTGCACTATTTCGAGACGTCGTTAAAGGAGTCAGTGTCGCTGGTGTTGTCTAGCAGTTCAGTGACAATTCTTGCCTTCCTGAAATCATGTCTCCCATTTTGGGGTCTTTACATAAACACACAAATGGAAATGAAATGGCAAGGCCTGGCGGAGTCATCTATCCCAGCATGCACCGTCCGCGGGGGAAAATGACAAGGAAATCGGCGGCTGCTTACCGTAGTTGTTAGACCTGTTGGCTCAGCAAAATTATTCTTATATATATTGGTCCATATATAAGGCGCACCGGATTATAAGGCGCACTTTCAGCTTTTGAGAACATTTTAGGTTTTTAGGTGCGCCTTATACTGCGGAAAATACGGTACTTATAAAAATAAGATACTTAGTGCACACTTTGAGTTTGCATAGGTAATTTTATCATTGGATCAAAGGCTGAAAAGCAAAGACTAAAGGCATAAATAAAGGACTTGATTGGACAGCTTTCATGACATAACTTACATATTCTGAACCAAATTGTTGTGTTGAAAGTAGTGGTACCGGTATCCAAATTATTTCGATACCTTTCGGTACTTTTCTAAATAAAGGTGACCACAAAAAATTGCATTATTGGCATTATTTTAACCAAAAATATTATGTTACATTAAACATATGTTTCTTATTGCAAGTTTGTCTTTAAATAAAATAGTGAACATATAAGACAATATGTCTTTTAGTTGTAAGTAAACAAACAAAATCTCCTAATTTAGCTGCTGACATATGCAGTAAATTATTGTCATTTTCCATTCTATTATTTTGTCAAAATTAAGGACAATTGGTAGAAAATGAATTATTAATCTACTTGTTAATTTACTGTTGATATCTGCCTACTTTTTCTTTTAACATCTTCTATCTACACTTCTGTTAAAATGTAATATTCCCTTATTTTTCCGTTGTTTGATACTTTACATTAGTTTTAGATGATGTCACAAATTTAGGTATCAATCCCATACCAAGTCGTTACAGGATCATACATTAGTCATATTCAAAGTCCTCATGTGTCCAGGAATAACGAAAGAAGATGTGTTGATCCCAAAAAATATCCATGTAATCATAGTGGTATCAACTAGATACGCTACTGTACTTGGTATCATTACAGTGGATGTTAGGTTTAGATCCCCCAATGGTGTTTGTTTACATTTTGGCGCTGGTAAGCTACAGTGTGTAGTTTAGCTATTCTTTGTCCTGCAGGGATGATACTTGTAAAAAACGTACTTTATTTGTCGACACGGAGGTGAGGATTAGTGATTTAGAAGTCGCTAAAACACTGCCGACTGCGGCTGGACTTTAGCCGCTAGCCATGTCTTAAAGCACCTCTTCCTATGGGCTTTTTAGTGCTATTACTTCACCTTTATCATTAGTTTTTAAGCCAAACTGCGTCCGTTCCCCCTTTTTTGTCCACACACATTGTCTGCTTGTAAATATTCTGGGATTATGCGCTGCCGAACATGCACATCTGCTCGTAAACCAGCAATGAGACGACGTGACGGGGGCATGGGGTGTGGTGGCGGACCGGTACTTTTCAGAGGAGATATAGTACCGAATATGATTAATTAGTATCGTGGTACTATACTAATACTGGTATACCGTACAACCCTAGTTGAAAGCATAAATTATTTTAATAATCTGCAATATTTACCAGCACAGATTTTATGAAACGCTTCTAAAATATACATTTATAGAGATATTTTCACACATACATTGGGAAAGCGCAGGTTTAATGCATGTTGACATATTGAGAAACTAGTGATTTAGGGCTATATAAGTAAACATTGATTGATTGATTGATACATGCACTTCTAAACACAGGTCAATATCTTTGGTCCCTGTATCGCAACAGAGTTAATTTCGGATGAATGAATTAACACTCAACTAAATAATTGTACAAGCAGAGCAAACCACAACAGTTCCTTTTCACCAGACCAAACAACGCAGGTGTGAACGCAACATACCTCATAACATTGAGGGCGGACAGATGGCCTCTCATTCCTGAGGACAGATCATAGGTCTTCTGGGTTATGCTCACTGTGTTTTGCTCACATTGGTTTAGACGCTCCTGACGGAATTAATATAAAAGAAAAAATATTACAAATGCAGAATTTTCTCGTTTTATACCAAAAAGACTAAATCACTTAAAGTTCTTAATATGTGTCTTCTTGCAAAAGGAAAACACATCTGTGTATGTGTTCAGGGATCATTAACTTACACAGTGTTTTTCTGGCTGAGTTTTAGTAGCTCATCTAATCTTAACGACCCAATCAGTTTAACAAGATGGATTCTATTCTTTCATTAGAAATCACTATTTAATAAAGCTACAATTTCACTATAAAAATGTCTATTACCACACTGACACATACAATACACACATGACTGACCAAAATTGATTTTGATTGATTGACTGACTGATTGATACTTTTATTAGTAGATTGCACAGTTCAGTACATATTCCGCACAATTGACCACTTAATGGTAACACCTGAATAAGTTTTTCAACTTGTTTGAGTCGGGTTCCACGTTAACCAATTCATGGAACAAATATATGCTATCAGCATAATACAGTCATCACACAGGTTAATCATCATAGTATATACATTGAATTATTTACATTATTTACAATCCGGGGGTTGGGATGAGGAGCTTTGGTTGATTTCAGTATTTCAGTCATTAACAAATACATTCACAGAGGAATGGACATTGAAATTGTGTAGGTCTTACTTCGTAGGATATGTAGAGCGAGCAGAGAACATAGTGAGTTCAGATAGCATAAGAAACGTAGTGTCCTTTACCGAAGTCTTGGGTCACTTTAGGTTTGTTCTTTCACTCACTTTTTTTTTAAAGTTTACTCCAAACATATCGATTTCCACAAAACAGTGTTCACTGTTCATGGGTGAAAGATGAATCCAATTACATTTTTGTTAAGAAGGTGCTGATACAGGAATTTATTGTATATTTCAGACTATAAAGCGCACTTAAAAATCCTTCAATTTTCTCAAAAATCGACAGTGCGCCTTACAGTATAACCTGGTGTGCCTAATGTATGGCATAATTCTGGTGGTGCTTACCGACCTCCAAGCAAATTCATTTGTTATTTGGTGTAAATGATAAGCGTGACCAGTAGATGGCAGTCATCCATAAGAGATACGTGTAGGCTGCAATATGATGGCAGAAAACAACACCAAAACTTTATATGTTCCATTGAGAAAGAGAACATTACACACGGCGCTCAAAAATCTGTCAAAATGGTTTTAGTACGACATCGGTAAATTATGAAGCCGCACCACTTGATGGATTATCGGCTCATTAAACATACGAGTATTAATATGGTCTGTGTATAAAGACTGCAAAAAGGCACCTATTAGCAGACATTTTACCTGGTGTTTTGTTTTGCAATGTTATGCAAAACCAACTTTTCTTACCTTCTAGTACCGGCTGATGTGTATTTGGATATGCATAAGTCCTGAAAATTTGCGCGCGTCGAACATTGTAGTTTGTGGCGACACCGTAGTCGAAATTTCTTCTTTTTCTCTACCTTCTAATGTGGCATTTATCGTCTGCTGTTGCCATTTCTAATATAAAGGAGCATTACGTTTTTACATATATCTGTCAGTAGACTAGGTATCAAAGTGCTAAAAACTGTAGTGAGTTTACATAATTTTACCCAAGGAACTTTATTTATCCGAGGGTTCCAGTCGGACGATTTTTCTCCGGATACATTTCCAGCGTTGTTGTTGCAACAATGAGCCACGGATGAGGAGATGCTGCTCCGTTGTTGATTTAAGTGAAGTCTGAATGTCCATCAGTTAGCTCCATCTTTTGACACTTCTTCCATTACTGTCCTTGCACGCTACACCGCTACAACAAAGATGACGGGGAGAAGACGCTGTCGAAGGTGAGCCACTTAGGTAAGACCGCCCACAAAACGGCGCATCCTGAAGAGACACTCATATAGCTAATTGAAAATGGTCTGTAAAACAATCCATGCAACATTTTGACCAAATAACTACCACTACATGTTATATAGACCACAATATATTCTTTTGAATTTCAAAAAAAAAATCATAATATAACCCCTTTAATGCGCCTTAGAATCCGGTGCGCCTTTGTTACAAAAATAGACCCACTCATCGACAGTGCGCCTTTTAATCCGGTGCGCCCTATGGTCCGAAAAGTACGGTACTGTGTTTTCACTAAAATAGATTGTACAATTGGGGCGGTATAGCTCAGTTGGTAGAGTGGCCGTGCCAGCAATTTGAGGGTTCAAGGTTCGATCCCCGCTTCTGCCATCCTAGTCACTGCCGTTGTGTCCTTGGGTATGACACTTTACCCACACTGATTTAAAAATGTAACTTAGATATTGGGTTTCACCATGTAAAGCGCTTTGAGTCAGTAAAGAAACATGCTATACAAATATAATTTATAAACAGCCTGGATAGCTCATTTGGTAGAGCATCAGACTTTTAATCTGAGGGTCCAGGGTTCACGTTCCCGTTCAGGCAGTAAGTCTCATTATTTTTTTAGACGATACAGGAGCCTGAAATCCAGGACTACGAGACTGACAAACAGTTTCTACCCACAGGCCATCAGGCTTGTGAATGCTAACTCGTGAATGCTAGCCCCCCCCCCCCCCCCATTTTTACTTTTTACTTTGTTTTTTTGAACAAAAGACAGCTACCTTGACCACCCCCAAACTGTGAACCATCACTGTAGACACTTTTCACCTTTGATCACTGAAGACACTTTAACAGCTGCTGTGACCCAAGGTCACCTCCATATTTATACTGTTGACTGTCAATCAGAATGTGCAAGAATGTTATGTTACTTACTGTACCTTGTATATACATTTGTATCTTTATTTTTTTTACTTTTAGCTAAGTACCGTGTGACTTGTTGAAGGGTGGACTAGCAAAGAAAGATTTTCATTGTACGGCAAACTGTCTGTTTAACTGTGCATATGACAATAAACAATCTTGAATCTTGAATCTTGAATCTTGAATTTGCTTCACTACTATAATTTTAGCATTTTTTTAAACATCCCGTCATGTGGTGTCATCAGACTTTTGCCCAGTACTGCACATACTGTAATCTACGGTCACACCAGAAGATATTTATACATTTAGAGAAGGAATTGACCATGTTCTAAAACCAAAGTACAGTATGGGCTCTGTGACGGAGCTTTTTAATTCAAAACACTTGTATCTCAAATCAGTGTTGCCTTCACCCTCTTCAGGCTTCTTTCCCATGGTTGAAAAACAAAGTTATCTCCATCTCTAGCATTGGAAGTCAGTAAGACCAGATGTTTTGGGAAAATCGTACGAGTTTCACTCACTGTGACATGCTATGCCAACTAATGTAACTCACATTTTTGCTTGTAATTTGAAGCATGTCAATTAGCCGAGAGACAGCTCTTATCTCAAAACACTCTTAAATCGGGCCACTCTTAAGCTCGAAGTTCCACGATTTAAGTATCACGTTTTAAGTTAATGTAGATTAATACAAGAAAATATTTAACTGTGTCAAATTTATTCTAGTCTGTATTATATGTGTTTTACGTTGCACGATTACACCAAGTAAAAATCCTAGTTTGTGAACCCGTTCTCAAACAATGGCAATAAAATCTATTCTGATTCTGATTCTATAGGAAAATAGTTTGTTCCGCCTCATTCTCCTGTACTTACCTCCATCTGAGTCAACCTCCTCTCCAGGTACTGGATGAGAAAGCCATCCTGGGGGAAACCCTGGCTCTTGACTGAACTCCCATTTAAACACAAACACAGCAAAAGAACAAGAACAAGAAACTCTCTGCCTGACATTGTTTGCTCTCCCGAAGCCAATAAACCGAGGCTGAATCTAATACAGTCGCTGCCTACTTCTCTTGCGAAATACACTTCATAGAATGCCTCCCCTGCAAACAAGATACAAGAAAACAAACTCGCTCTGAGTCAGTAGCAATGTACTTGCTGCGTTAAAATATGTTTTTTTTCTCTTTGCTTGGATTAAAAAAAAGCTCTGCTCCGACTTGTAGCTCCAGAACATTCTGCTTGTTTCACTATCAGTCTTTGCTCAGAGGCCAGTGGGGTTTTTTTGGCTCACTTCGCCTCTCTCCTCCTCCAATCCTCCAATCTGTCTTTAGTTCTGATGCTCTCACTCCTTTTTTCGTTGCATTTTTTTTTTTACTCGTGAGGTATGAGGAATAAAAACAAGAAACTGGGTGGTGCCCCTTAAAGCACCAAAAAACAGGAAATAGCAAGAAATTTTAATGATTGCTCTGTTATGATTGTATTTTCTTCCCCCAGTGACACGTCCTCAGCTCTCACACAAAGCAGCTGAACAGCAACTGGATCAAATTGGAAAGTTGTTCAATAGGTTCCCTTTTTTGTTATCGTCGCCTCATTCTCCAATAACTAAAAGTTATTTCTTACCACATGCACTCTTCTTCTGTTATAACCACAATCTTTGAATGACTCGTTTCATGCTTCTGGCTAGTGAGCCCACCATTGTCCCTGCTAACCCTTGTATCTTGATGGCTAACATATGAACAAGAGAGGGCGTTCCAAGCCATTGGGCAATCCCTTTCAATTGCTTTTTAATAATATCCCCATTCATTCACTGATTTTCTACTGCTTATCAAGCCATCCAGGAATTTGCAACGTCGGGATCGAACCAATTTATGCAAATTCAACCAATCCTCATAAGTCATGCGCTGCCTTTCAACTTTGTCCAAAGTCCGCAATTTCCCCACACATTTTTGGACAGTCAAGTACGAATACTTGGTTGATATTCAGGTCACAAAATGAAAATAGAGTACCGTTGGCAGTTTGTGGATGTTTTTTTCGTAAGCCCTAAAAAATCTCCTGACGATTGAGGGAACCCCTTATGAAACAGTTCTGTAGAGATGAATAATTTCATCACACCTATGTGTGTGTGACAAACATGGGTACTTTAACTTTGTATATATATATATATATATATATATATATATATATATATATATATACATATATATAATTTCACCACACATAGGTGTGGTGAAATTATTCATCTCTACAGAACTGTTTCATGAGGGGTTCCCTCAATCGTCAGGAGATTATTTTGCCCACACATACATATTGCGCTCTACCCTGGTATCGAGCACTATTCTCTGGATAATCCAATTAAGACATATATATATATATATATATATATATATATATATATATATATATATATATATATATATATATATATATATATATATATATATATATATATATATATATATATATATATATATATATATATATATATATATATATATATATATATATATATATATATATATATATGTATATACATGCTAGCAAATCAGGACGCATGATGTCATTGGGCAGATTACGCCCATAGGGTTTACGAAAAAAACATCCACAAACTGCCAACGGTACTCTATTTTCATTTCGTGACCTGAATATCAACCAAGTATTCGTATTCGACTGTCCAAAAATGTGTGGGGAAATTGCGGACTTTGGACAAAGCTGAAAGGCAGCGCATGACTTATGACGATTGGTTGAATTTGCATAAATTGGTGCGATCCCGACGTTGCAAATTCCTGGATGGCTTGATAAGCAGTAGAAAATCAGTGAATGAATGGGGATATTATTAAAAAGCAATTGAAAGGGATTGCCCAATGGCTTGGAACGCCCTCTCTTGTTCATGTGTTAGCCATCAAGATACAAGGGTTAGCATATATATATATATAGATATATATATATATTAAGTTAAACTACCCATGATTGTCACACACGCATAGGTGTGGTGTAATTATTCTCTGCATTTGACCCATCATTCTTGATCACCTCCTGGGAGGTGAGGGGAGCAGTGAGTAGCAGCGGAGGCTGCGCCCGGGAATCATTTTTGGTGGTTTAACCCCCAATTCCAAAACTTGATGCTGAGTGCCAAGCAGGTAGATAATGGGTCCCATTTTTATAGTCTCTGGTATAACTCGGCCGGGGTTTGAACACACGACCTACCGATCTAAGGCCGGACACTCTAACCCCTACTATCCCACTATATATATATGTATATATATATATATATATATATATATATATATATATATATATATATATATATATATATATATATATATATATATATGTATATACATATATATATATATATATGAGCCAATCACCACACCCTACGCCTGCCTGTACCCACCCACTCTGTGCCCTATATAAACCATTGTATGTGAATGGTTCCATTAAAATCTCCTGATGATTGAGGGAACCCCTCATGAAACAGTTCTGTAGAGATGAAGTAGTCTTGTGATTTTTCCCACACCTACATATTGCGCTCTACCACGGTATCGAGCACTATTCTCTGGATAATCCAATCAAGACATACTCCGCTCCAAATTGACATTTGTTGAGCACTGTACGACGATCCGAAATGGAAAAGTTCAGCATCGACTACTCCACGAAGAACATTCCCATACCCGCGCGGAAGGACTACAAGCAAAGGCTCATAGAAAAGACGGAACACTTCCTAAGAAGGATGCGGTGGAAAGCACACTTTTTCCTCCACCCTGAAACAAAAGGAACGCAAAAGGAAACTTACGGATTCAAATCTACCAAGAACCCACCCACAGTCAAGGAATTAAAGGACTTTGAGAACGACATGCTCAAAATGATACAATCAGTCAAATTTAGGCCAGCCCGCAACCCATTCCTCACCAAGCTGAAAAATGACACGGAGCGCATCAAGAAAGTAAGCAACCTCATCATAACCGCCGATAAAACCACAAACTTCTACAGAATGGACATACCAGAACATAACTCTTTACTGGACAAAAGCATCACCAAATCATACAAAAAAGTGCAACCCAACACTTTACAGAACATCCACCGGGAAAACAAGCGGATCGCAACCGAACTGGACATTGAGGACAGGGTGGACGCCACAGCCAACAAAGAAGCCTTCATCACATTGAAGGACCACAAACCCAACTTCGCAAATAACTCAAGATGCCGACTAATAAACCCAACTAAATCCGAAATAGGAAAAATCAGCAAAATAATCCTGGACAGAATCAACACAAAAATCAAGGACAAAACACCACTCAACCAATGGAGAAATACAGCAGCAGTAATCAAATGGTTTAACAACATCCAAGACAAACAACAACACAACTTTATCTCCTTCGACATCGAAGAATTTTACCCTTCATCATGCAAGACCTACTGACCCAAGCACTAAACTTCGCCTCGGACTACGACTCAATCACAGGCAACGAAAGAAACATCATCATCCACGCAAAGAACTCCATACTCATCCACAACAGTACACCATGGCAAAAAAAGAACAATTCAACATTTGACGTTACTATGGGGAGTTTTGACGGAGCAGAAACGTGCGAACTCGTTGGGAGTTTCCTCCTCTCCAAGCTTGCTAGCCTCAACCTGAACCTTGGTATTTACCGTGATGACGGACTGGCAGTGTGCCGCGCCTCGCCAAGGAGCAGCGAGAACACCAAGAAGCGCATATGCCAAATCTTCAAAGAAAACAGCCTACGGATCACGATTGAAGCCAACAAGCAAACCGTCAACTTCCTCGACGTCACTTTCAACCTGAGAAATAACAGCTACCAACCATTCACGAAACCCAACACAACACTCCAATACGTGCACCATGACAGCAACCACCCACTCACCACCACGAAAAGAATACCTACCGGAATTAATAAAAGGCTATCGATGCTGTCATCTAGCAAATCTGAATTCGACCAAGCAACCCCCCCTTACCAGAAAGCACTTGATGAAAGCGGATACAACTTCACCCTCACCTATGAACCCACTCCAGGAAACCAACCAAAAAAGAGCAGAAAACGAAACAACATCATCTGGTACAATCCGCCATTCAGCAAAAACGTCTCAACCAACATCGGCCGCAAGTTCCTCACTCTGATCGACAAACACTTCCCCAAAGGCAACACCCTAAGAAAAATATTCAACAAGAACAACATTAAATTGAGCTACAGCTGTATGAATAACATACAACAAATCATTTCAAACCACAACAAAGCAATTGCAAAGGACTGCCTACCCCCAGACTAAACGACTCTGAAACCAATAAGGAATGTAACTGTCGCAAGAAACCTCATTGCCCTCTCAACGGAAGGTTCTTACAGACATCAGTCGTTTACCAAGCAAAGGTAACACGCAAGGACATTAACACATCCGACACGTACGTAGGATTAACCGATGGAGCGTTCAAAAAAAGATGGAATAATCACAACTCCTCCTTTAGAAACCAGACTTTGCGGAATCCTACAAAACTCAGCAAACACATTTGGAACCTCAAAGACAATAATGTTGAATATTCAATAACATGGCAAATTCTTGCATCCAGCACACCTTACAACAGTGGTAATAAAAGATGCAACCTATGCTTAAAAGAGAAACTGTTTATTATATATCATCCAGATCTATCATCCCTCAACAAGCGCAGTGAAATCATTTCAACATGCCGCCACAGATGGAAACACCTCCTAGGTAACACATGAGCCAATCACCACGCCCCTACGCCTGCCTGTACCCACCCACTTTGTGCCCTATACAAACCATTGTATGTGAATGCTTCCATTAAAATCTCCTGATGATTGAGGGAACCCCTCATGAAACAGTTCTGTAGAGATTAAGTAGTCTTGTGATTTTTCCCACACCTACATATATATATATGGGACGGCGTGGCGCAGTGGGAGAGTGGCCGTGCGCAACCCGAGGGTCCCAGGTTCAAATCCCACCTAGTACCAACCTCATCACGTCCGTTGTGTCCTGAGCAAAACACTTCACCCTTGATCCTGATGGGTGCTGGTTGGCGCCTTGCATGGCAGCTCCCTCCATCAGTGTGTGAATGTGTGTGTGAATGGGTAAATGTGGAAGTAATGTCAAAGCGCTTTGAGTACCTTGAAGGTAGAAAAGCGCTATACAAGTACAACCCATTTATATATATAATATATATATATATATATATATATATATATATATATATGTATACATGTAGAGAGAGAGATCGTTATGTATATATACATTTATAAGCATTTTATGTATTTCTTTATATACAGTATATATGAATATTTACACACACACACACATATGTATGTATATGTCAGGATCCGTTGCCCGGATCATGTTTTATTTTACTTTGACTCCCTTAGTTCTGTTTTTAGCACCCCTGGGTTTGTGTTTCATGGATGCTGATTATTTTCACCTCCCTCTGATTAGTGTTTGGGACGCTCAGCTGGTTCAAGGGCACTAATCAGAGAGCTATATATTCCTGCTTTCCGCCACACTCAGTGCTGGCTGTTTTTTTGCTCCATGCAACAAGTTACATGTGAATATCTTTGTGATTCCTGTTTTTGGACTAAGCTTCGCCATTACTCCTCATGCTATCTGCATGTTTTTCTGTTTAATTGGTATTTCCTGACTGATTTATGGTAAATAACTCATTGTCAAAAAAAATTTAAGCAATTTTTGGACAACAGCAGACAAAAAGGAAGTTTGTATTTATAATTAATTATTATTAAATAAAAATATTTAGGACAGCACAGTGATTTGTCAATAAGCTCAAAGTATGTGCTTTTGCAATATCTGGTGTTTACTTTTAGGAATATGTGGTTTACAACAAGTAAAACATAAATACAGTATTTGTTTTCCTTTTTTTTTTTTTTTAAATCCTGTGCTGTTTTAGGTTATTGTCAAAATTCGGGAGGGCCTGGCTGTTTTTTCACTTTTGTTGCATCACTGATTAAAACTGAGCCCATGTTAGATGCATGCGCTCCAACGCTCCAATCTTTTCAGAGCCAGCTCCAGATCATTTGACGCCCCAGGTGAGAGTGGACTTACTTACATATTATCTATTTAAAGACCCCAAAAATTATGAATTAATGCAATATGAGGAAAATATATACTGCCATTTGAATAACTTCCCTGAGAATACAATTACACCACTTACAAATGTAGTGCAAATAGCAAGGGGGGAAATAGTAGCAAATACAAAATAGTAAAAAAAAAAATCGATTCGAATACGAATCGCGATTCTCACGTTGTGCGATTCAGAATCAATTCTCATTTTTTAAAAAATCAATTTTTATTTTCATTTTTTATTTTTGTATTTATTTTATTTTTATTTTTTTTATCAGTCCAACAAACCACTACACAGCAGTACCATAACAATGCAATCCAATTCCAAAACCAAACCTGACCCAGCAACACTAAATAAACAGAGCAATTGAGAGTAGACACAAACACGACACAGAACAAACCAAAAGTAGTGAAACAAAAATGAATATTATCTATAACAGTATCAATATTAGTTATAATTTCTGCATAGCAGTGATTAAAAATCCTTCATTGACATTATCATTAGACATTTGTAAAAAAAACAAAAAAAACAATAGTGTCACAGTGGCTTACACTTGCATCGCATCTCATAAGCTTGACAACACACTGTGTCCAATATTTTCACAAAGATAAAACAAGTCATATTTTTGATTCGTTTAATAGTTAAAACAAATTTACATTATTGCAATCAGTTGATAAAACATTGTCCTTTACAATTATAAAAGCTTTTTTTTTTTCAAATCTACTACTCTGCTAGCATGTCAGCAGACTGGGGAAGATCCTGCTGAAATCCTATGTATTGAATGAATACATAATCGTTTTGAATCGGAAAAATATCATTTTTGAATCGAGAATCGCGTTGAATCGTAAAAAATCGATGAATAATCGAATTGCGACCCTAAGAATCGATATTGAATCGAATCGTGGGACACCCAAAGATTCGCAGCCCTACAAAATAGTGTAATAAAGCAACCATTTCTACTTTTCTGTTTGGTTATACTTTTCATAAGGCAAACGTAAAAACAATAAACACAATGTACAAAGAAGACTTTCTAAAAACAACAAAACTGCGCTAACATCTTCAATGCTGTTATAAACAGCATTTGTCTGGACTTTATAGAGAAGGGTTTCATCAAATGACATTTGTTTTGATACTTCATAATTAATATTGATTAACATAAATTGATTTACGTGGACCCCGACTTAAATAAGTTGAAAAACGTATTCAGGTGTCACCATTTAGTGGTCAATTGTACAGAATATGTACTGTACTGTGCAATCTACTAATTAAAGTCTCAATCAATCAATCAATCAATTAATTCCAGTCTACTGAAAAGTTTCTGAGACACTGTAGCTTTCAAAAACAATTTAATCAGCTCGAATTTGGAGAAGCTTCTCTCAGCTGATGCCACAGTCACTGGAGTGGTGACAGCAATCCTTAGTGCTGTCCACACTTTGGGAGTCATACGCTTCCTTAAAGGGGAACATTATCACTAGACCTATGTAAGCGTCAATATATACCTTGATGTTGCAGAAAAAAGACCACATATATTTTTTAACCGATTTCCAAACTCTAAATGGGTGAATTTTGGTGAATTAAACGCCTTTCTGTTTATCGCTCTGTGGCGATGACGTCAGAACGTGACGTCACCGAGGTAATACAGCCGCCATTTTCATTTTCAACACATTGCAAACACCGGGTCTCAGCTCTGTTATTTTCCGTTTTTTCGACAATTTTTTGGAACCTTGGAGACATCATGCCTCGTCGGTGTGTTGTCGGAGGGTGTAACAACTCTAACAGGGAGGGATTCAAGTTGCACCACTGGTCCGAAGATGCGAAAGTGTCTGCCGCCAGACCCCCATTGAATGTGCTGGAGTGCCTCCACATTTTACCGGCGATGACAGACATGGCACAGAGATGTATGGATAACCTGCAGATGCATTTGCAACGATAAAGTCAACGAAATCACAAAGGTGAGTTTTGTTGATGTTGACTTATGTGCTAATCAGACATATTTGGTTGCGGCGTGACTGCCAGCTAATCGATGCTAACATGCTTTGCTAATTGATGCTAACATGCTATTTACCTGCGGTGCTAAAGCAGACATGGCACAGAGATGTATGGATAACCTACAGATGCATTTGCAACTATATTACGTTTCCATCCACCCACATTTAATGCAAAAAAAAACAACCTTACCAATCGACAGATTTAAGTTGCTCCAGTGTCACAAGATGCAAAAGTTCTGATCATTTGGTCCGCACATTTTACCGGCGATGCTAACGCAGCTATTCGGCCATGCTATGGCTATGAATAGCGTCAATAGCTATTCGCTCAATAGCTTCAGTTTCTTCTTCAATACTTTCATACTCCAACCATTCGTTTCAAAACATGCGTAATCTGTTGAATCGCTTAAGCCGCTGAAATCCGAGTCTGAATCCGAGCTACTGTCGCTATATCTTGCTGTGCTATTCGCTATTGTTTGTTTACATTGGCAGCACTGTGTGACGTCACAGGAAAATGGATAGTGTATTCGCAGAGAGCGACAAAAAAGGCACTTTAAAGCTTTTTTTAGGGATATTCCGGGACCGGTAAAATTTTGAAAAAAACTTCAAAAAATACAACAAGCCACTGGGAACTGATTTTTATTGTGTTTAACCCTTTTGAAATTGTGATAATGTTCCCCTTTTAAGGTTTTTGTCCTCAAGAAAACGCAAACGTTCCAGCGTTGTCATTTTGGGATTGGTTCAAGTTGGGAAAGTTTGAATTTCCCCAATCAGTTATTCTTAGATATTGGGTCTCACTCATTATGTAAAGCGCTTTGAGTCACTAGAGAAAAAGCGCTTTATAAATACAAAAATTTGAACAAAATTCACTTCCACTTCTATGTCTGACTTATCTCCAAAGGTCATCGTGTTGGCTAGACATTTAGCTTGCTTTACTAGCTCATCAGTAGGCAGCTCGGGGAAGTTTGTGAGAACACTAAACGTATTGGAAATGTCAGCCATCATTTGTGTTCTCTCTCTTATCTCATCACTGAGCTGCTTGTCGGGAGACTCATAGGAAAACTGCCTTTTGGTAGTTCCGAGTCTCTTGTGCCTTAGAGCATCAACTACATTCATCTTCATCTCCTCGTACATTTACTTTGCAGAAGATTGGGCATCAGCAAAACCAGTGTTTGGGTAGCTGGCAAGGAAGACCTCAGCTTTGTTCAATTGATCCACAGATCAGTGTGCATGTCTACTGATTGCAGCAGTTTATTAACAGTCTGGACTTTTGTTTGAATGTCATACCAGACAACAGTGCAAATTCAGAAGCGGTATGAGCCAACTTCTTTAGTTAAAGACAATGCTTCAACTTGTAAGATTGGATTCTTACAAGTTGACAACCAAACAATTAAACAAGGCGACACGGTAAAGAATCTGGGTATTATCTTCGACCCAACTCTCTCCTTTGAGGCGCGCATTAAAAGCGTTACTAAAACGGCCTTCTTTCATCTCCGTAATATCGCAAAAATTCGCTCCATTTTGTCCACTAAAGACGCTGAGATTATTATCCATGCGTTTGTTACGTCTCGCCTCGACTACTGTAATGTATTATTTTCGGGTCTCCCCATGTCTAGCATTAAAAGATTACAGTTGGTACAAAATGCGGCTGCTAGACTTTTGACAAGAACAACAAAGTTTGATCACATTACGCCTGTACTGGCTCACCTGCACTGGCTTCCTGTGCACTTAAGATGTGACTTTAAGGTTTTACTACTTACGTCTAAAATACTACACGGTCTAGCGCCATCCTATCTTGCCGATTGTATTGTACCATATGTCCCGGCAAGAAATCTGCGTTCAAAGGACTCCGGCTTATTAGTGATTCCCAAAGCCCAAAAAAAGTCTGCGGGCTATAGAGCGTTTTCATTTCGGGCTCCAGTACTCTGGAATGCCCTCCCGGTAACAGTTCGAGATGCCACCTCAGTAGAAGCATTTAAGTCTCACCTTAAAACTCATTTGTATACTCTAGCCTTTAAATAGACTCCCTTTTTAGACCAGTTGATCTGCCGTTTCTTTTCTTTTTCTTCTATGTCCCACTCTCCCTTGTGGAGGGGGTCCGGTCCGATCCGGTGGCCATGTACTGCTTGCCTGTGTATCGGCTGGGGACATCTCTGCGCTGCTGATCCGCTTTCGCTTGGGATGGTTTCCTGCTGGCTCCGCTGTGAATGGGACTCTCGCTGCTGTGTTGGATCCGCTTTGGACTGGACTCTCGCGACTGTGTTGGATCCATTATGGATTGAACTTTCACAGTATCATGTTAGACCCGCTCGACATCCATTGCTTTCCTCCTCTCCAAGGTTCTCATAGTCATCATTGTCACCGACGTCCCACTGGGTCATTATTGTCACCGATGTCCCACTGGGTGTGAGTTTTCCTTGCCCTTATGTGGGCCTACCGAGGATGTTGTAGTGGTTTGTGCAGCCCTTTGAGACACTAGTGATTTAGGGCTATATAAGTAAACATTGATTGATTGATTGATTGGATCCGCAGTTTTGTCTTTCACCTCAATGAGGACATATCAAACCTTGGCAGCCTGAAACTTTACAGCTGCCACCCTTTTAATTTGACTCTCATCTTGTATCTGGCCTGTAATGTGGTCTAACAAGCTTTTTATTTTGAAATGACCACCTTAGTCAGAGGCAGAAAACTAAGTGAAAAGTTGTTGCTGGTAGCCAAAGTAGCCAGTTGCATCTGCACAGCTGTTAACTGCGTCCGATACAAAAGGATTGACAGTGCATGCTCCCCATGGCACAAATAATGCTCTTGGGTTCATTTGCTTTAGTCTGGCTTGGACTCCGGTCTTCTTTCCCTTCATGTTTGCACCATTATGTTTGCAGCTTTTGAGGTCTCCTGAATATGAGGGCTAAGAGACCTGGTGGTTAGAGTGTCCGCCCTTAGTTTGGTAGGTCGTGAGTTCAAACCCCGGCCGAGTCATACCAAAGGATAGGATTGGATAGGTCTTTATTATCATTGCACAAGTAATACGAAACTTTGTTTTCAGCACAAACCTGTTCAAGATTAGACAAACAAACAGTGTACATGGTTACAGAACAGGAACGCTGATGAGTCGCCACAAGGCGCCCCATAAAAGATTAGGAAAAAGGTAAAATGCTGGGGAAGGATGGAGTGGGAAAGAACGTCCATAGCAAAGCACATATACTGTACATATTACAACATACATTTTGAGATATCTAGCAACAGAGTGAAGGGAGTGCGCGGTCATGGTGGTAGGGCACAGCTCTCAGGCGCTGACCTTCCTTTCATCACCCCTTCGGGATTTACGTCGAGGGCGTTGGATTGGGGGGAGGTTATGTATGTGTGTGTCGTATTTTTGTGGATGCATGTTTGTGTGTAAGCCTGCAATGTGTCTCTGTTCCGTGGCCTTGATGTCGTGCAGTCGCTAGTCCAAAATCAACAACAACAGGTGTGTGTCCATGAGAGACAAGAAGGGAATTTGTTGTGTCTTCGCTGCACTGTCCTTCGGGAGAGTCTCGAAGCCAGGGAAACAATCCAAGTTAAAATGTTTTGTACACGAGCAAAAATAAAATGTGCTTTTCACTCTAAATTGTCTACGACTCGTCCTCAAACCTGCAGGGCAGACAGTCCGATGTGATCCGAAATCACAGTTCTTACCGCATCCTGCAATTATGTGTCGCAGCTTTGGGGCACTTTGAAGACTGCCAGAAACTTCTAATTTGTCGACAAACCAGAACAACGCTCACTCCAATCAGCAGATGTCCTGTTGTCATTATTCCGAATAGGTGGATATCTTCACGTCCTCGACTGAAAGGGTCGCCAGGCACGCGGCACTCCTTCTTCCAAGAGTTCGTCGTATGTACAGCAACAACGGCTTCGTCACAACAAGCAGGTTCCCCTAAACCCAAGATCTTGTCAATTTCGTTGAGACAAGTTAAATAGTTCCAATGTTGATTTGGAGAGCAGTGCAAAAAGAGCCAACAAAAAAAAGTTAAGACATGATAAGGCAAAGAAGCAAGCAGGAGAGATGAGGGAGAGGAAAGAGGAGCGTTCACCCTCGATGGGTGCCAGAGAGAAATGCTATAAAAAATGGGACCCATTACCTCCTGCCTGGCACTCACTATCAAGGGTTGGAATTGGGAGTTGAATCACCAGAACGATTCCCGAGCGCGGCCATCGCTGCTGCTCACTGCCTCCCCCTCCGAGGGGGTGGAACAAGGAGATGGGTCAAATGCAGAGGGTAATTTCCCCACAACTAGTGTGTGTGTGACTATCAGTGGTACTTTAACTTCAACTTTCTCTAGTAGTTTGTCTGCCACAAGAAACCCAGAGAAATTCTCTCTTATATGGGGAGGATCTTCAACTAAAACAATTGTAATGATAATGAATAACTGCTCTCTATGGCTGACATTTGAAGTGCAGTTTACATTTATTGGAAGTATTCGGACTGTCTGATTTCAAACACAATGGACTCAACAATCTTCTGACTGATGCAATCAATGAGTTCATACTGAATATTTGTTTCAAGGTATAATGTGTTTGGCTCCTCTTCCCACCTTGGCAACATTCTCCTTCAGGACATTTTGCCAAGGTTGAAAGAGGAGACTGAGCCATTGTGGCAAGGGGCGTGGTCCGCGCGTTCCCTGCTGGTGGGATGTGTGCAGAGATCGGTCATGAAGCAGCTGACAGGTGAGTGGATAATCTCAGCTGGAACGAGTTATCTAATCACCTGTTCCTTTATTTGCAGCTCGGGAGACCTCAATGAGAGAGGAACGCGGAAGAGACGCAAACAGGAGGCACAAGTGGGAGGAACGCAGAGTGCATGGACAAACCAGAAAAAGACTGATGATTCCAAGTACGGGCTGAAAAGTCCAAAAGACATTTGAGTGTAACGGAAAGATATTTGAGTTTAACGAAAATATATTTGAGTGTAATGAAAAGATATCAAAAAAGTGTAACCGCTGCCTGGAGTGTCCCACCTTCCTGTGATCCATCAGAACCCAAGCACGAGCCTTGCTACAGCCATTAACTCGATCTCTGTCAAAAAGTTATCATTATTGTTTATTTGATTTGTCAGTGGTTCCCCTGAGAGCAATGTTTTGCTCTGCCAATGACCAAATGATTGCTACTAACCTGGTAAGCACTTCACGCCATTTTCTCCTTTTAGCATTTATTAGTTTCATATCCACTTTGTCTATTGGTTGGCCTGTTTTTATGCAGCTCCAAATAGGAGTAATATTGTTATTATAAGCACCAAAGCAGATAGTGGCCCATTGATAGTGTCATGTCCGAGGTTTAGGACATCCAAGGCACTCTCTGAGATGACAACAACACAGGAACTTGTATTCTTTTGAATTGTGCGTGTGACTCCCTTTCATTCTGTTTTCAATCAATGTTTATTTATATAGCCCTTAATCACAAGTGTCTCAAAGGGCTGCACAAGCCACAACTACATCCTTGGCTCAGATCCCAAATACAACTTAAACTACAAAACTGTCGCCCTCTAATGACATCAGTGCTGCGACAACACTCTGACATCAAAGAACAACAGTCATTTCATTTAACTGTTACAGGCGTCCCTCCTTTAAAAACACAGAGGACCACACAACTCACGTAGTGTTGAAAGCCAAAGAGTAAAAGTGGGTCTTTAGACGAGACTTAAAAGACTACACTCCGGGAGCAGTTGGAACATTGAGGGGCAGAGTGTTCCAGAGCTTAGGGCCGACCACAGAGAAGGCCCTGTCTCCCCTGGTTTTTAGTCTGGTCTTGGGCACCACGGGCTGGAGCTGGCTCTCAGACCTCAGAGCGTGCGCAGGAGTGTAAATTTGGAGGCGGTCCGAGATATAATGAGGTGCCAGTCCATGCAAAGCTTTAAAAGCAAACAGTAACATTTTAAAATCAATTCTAAAATGAACAGGGAGCCAGTGCAAAGTCTCAAGAATTGGGGTTATTTGCTTGCGTTCCCTGGCCCCTGTTAAGTCGTGTTGCCGCGTTCTGGACTAACTGCAACTGGGAGAGAGCTATTTAGCTAATGCCAGTTTGAGTTTGAGTTTATTTCGAACGTGCATGCATACAACATGATACATCACAATTTCCAGTTTCTCTTTTCAACATGTCCGAAAAGGAGTAGGACGAAGCAGAGCTTATTTCATCCTACCCCTTTTCCTTTTTCATAACAGCTGCTAAAACCTATGTTCATTTCTTGTTCTCAATTTATTCACAATATAATCCATAAGTAATCACATAATAAATAAATAATTAACAATCAGTGAAGTAAGTTACATTTGAGTACAATTATTTTGAAAATGAACGGATGGACGGATGAAATAAATTCAGAATGTTTATCATGGTTCTTCTTCTTTGTACTTCGTAAACACTTTAAGTTTGAAGAGTTTCTTGAAGTAGATCATATTGTTTGATTTTTTTGCTTAATCCATTCCATAATTTAATTACTCATACTGATATATTGAAGGTCTTAAGTTTTGTATTTGCATACAAATGTTTTAAGTTACATTTTTCTCTAAGATTATAGTTCTCCTCTTTTTTCTTTATAATAATTATTGTATATTCTTGGGTAGCAGATTATAGTTTGCTTTGTGTATAATTTTAGCTGTTTGCAAATTCACTATGTCATGGAATTTCAGTATTTTTGATTCAATAAAAACAATTACATGCAGGACTTGTTCAAAAAAGTTAAGATAAAACGGTTTTACCTTTGCTAAAAGACGAAGATGATAGATGATAAAAACACGATTTTAAAACGCCCTTGATGTTAGGCCTTTGCAAGAATGAGGACTCAGTTGCAGACAAGAAATGATTGAAGCAGGCTTTTTATTCAACAGTATCTGATAACTCTTATCAGATAGAGTGAATAAACAAATGGCTATAAAACTCTAGACTTGACACACATAGCACAGGCCGAAAAACAAACGGAAAATGACTTCCAAGGGAGGAAAAAAGGCGATAGCAAAATCTTTACGGACCTAATAATCAAAAATCAACAATCTACGATTAACTGCACCAAAAGAAAATCGTTCAAGAAGAGGAGACAAAAAGCTATGAACAGAACTACTCTATAAAGGGCTAAGAAAACAACAAATTAAAGCCCCCCAAAAGAAGGCAGAGCAATATGAAACAAGCTCAAAAAAACTGATCAAAAAACTTTAATGAATCAAAATCACTCTTCTTCAGAGGGTACAAAGAAAGCAAAGAATAAAGCAAGGCGATACTCAACGACTCGGACAAGACTGTGGAAGACGGCTGGAGGTACACAGTCAGAAGATATACTCTGGTGTGACACCCACAAAAATTTGTCATTGATTATTATTGTGATGATACAAAAATATGAACATTTAAAAGACAATGGAAAAAAAACTAAAGAAAGAAAGAGACAGAATATATGGTATTGTTTTAATAGAAATACCACAATCCTGTGGACCTTGTGAAAACGACAACAACACTGTTGCGATCCGTTACACGGATCTTCACACATTGTTTATTGTTCCATTGTCTCATTCTCCATCCGACCAGCTTACTTCCTGTTTTGTCAGTCACCTTGGTTACACATTGATTTCACCTGCTCCTCGTTTTCTACACACACCTGGTTCTCCTTGATTACTCCCTATATAAGCCTTCCTCTTTTCTTTGTTCAGTCTGGGTTCATAATTTGTCTTTGAGCAACAGTATCGACTGACTTCACGTATATATATTCTCACTAGCTTTTCACGCTAAGCCTTTGTTTTATTCCAGCTCTCACGCTGATGAATTATTTTTCCTTTTTGTGTGCCTTCTTGCCAGTCTTAGTTATTCTGTTTTCTATTCCTAGCTTTTATGCTAGCGCCCTTGGTTTATTTTGTCTGTTAGCTCCAGTATTTTTGTTCGTAGCCTGTTTTTGTTAAGTTTAATAAATCATTTAAACTTACCATTGCTGTGTTCTTGTCGACGCATCCACGGAGGGAGAAACCTGGCATTACTATGCCAATCAGTCATTACAAACACGTTTCAATCTGTGATCCTTGTGTCCATATTGCAGGATAACTTTAAGCTGTAACCCAGTACCCAAGCCGGGACCTGCAACACTGGCAACAAGACAGGACTATATGCACATGAGGGAAGATGACACAGGTGGGCACAATCGGGCAACCAGGAAAGACATCAGACAGGAGGAAGAGCAAGTGGCCTGAAACGACAGGAGGATTAGACTTTCAACATAAAACAGGACATTCGCTGACAACCCCAAAACAGGACTTCCCTTACCGCTGTGTGACAATTGACTTGTTGGTCAAGTTTAAAATCACTGTCTATAGTCAATCAATCAATTAATCAATGTTTACTTATATAGCCCTAAATCACTAGTGTCTCAAAGTCTATTGTATATCCATCTATTTTCTACCGCTTGTCCCGTTTGGGGTCGCGGGGAGCACTGTAGCTCAGCTGCTTTCGGGCGGAAAGCGGGGTACACCCTGGACAAGTCACCACCTCATCACAGGGCCAACACAGATAGACAGACAACATTCACACACTAGGGCCAATTAAGTGTTGCCAATCAACCTATCTCCAGGTTTGATTGATTGATTGAAACTTTTATTAGTAGATTGCACAGTTCAGTACATATTCCGTATAACTCACCACTAAATGGTAACACCCGAATACATTTTTCAACTTGTTTAAGTCAGGATCCACGTTGAACAATTCATGGTGCATGTCTTTGGAGGTGGGAGGAAACCGGAGTACCCGTATGGAACCCACACAGTCACGGGGAGAACATGCAAACTCCACACAGAAAGATTGAACTCAGGACTACTCGGAACCTTCGTATTGTGAAGCACATGCACTAACCCCTGTACCACCGTGCTATCCTTTTATGTATATATATATATATATGTATATATATATATATATATATATATATATATATATATATATATATATATATTTACATATATATATATATGACTGAAAGAGCACTTTGCCATTGATTCCATTGATGATGTCACATTATCGATGGGAAAATGCATTTTTAGACAATATGATTTGCCTGAGCGGCTAGGAGACACCGAAAGTAACAAGCGGTAGAAAACGGATTAGAAAAGACAGATTTTTTTTTTTTTAGCTTGGGACTTCCCCGGGGCCGGATTTTGGACGCTGGTTGGCCGGATTTGGCCCGCGGGCCGTAGTTTGATGATGGCTGTTTATATATACACAGTATTTTAACCGTGGTGGCTGCCTCCAAATTAATGTATTTAGGATTACTAGGGTGTACCCTGCCTTCCGCCCGAATGCAATTGAAATAGGCTCCAGCACCCACGTGACCCCAAAAGGGACAAGCGGTAGAAAATGGATGACTGTAGGCATTATGTATTGTTCCAACTGATCTTTTGCTTTGTATAACAAGGTAAGTAAATGTGTACTTTAGTAGTTATTTGCCAAGCAGGGAGACAAATTGTCCCATTTTTATAGTCTTTGGTATGACTCGGCTGGGGTTTGAACTCACGACCTACCGATCTCAGGGCGGACACTCTATTGAGGTTTGTGTGACGGTTGGCTGGCATTGTGGTGATGGTTCGTTCTCTCAAATAATGCAGTCGGACTTGGACACAGCGTAAAGGTAAGAAAGTATTATTTATTAATACTAACAAAACACTTGCACAAGGCACTAAAGGCAAAACAAACAGAACTAGCATGGGAGCTAGAAATAACAAAAAGCGCTAGCATGTGAGCTAGGCAACAAACAAAGGAGTAGCGCGGAAGCTAACAAGTACAATAAATAGATTTTTACCACAATTGGGAAACAGCGTCGTCACCTGTTGTACAGAATAGAAACTAGAATGCGAGAGCGAGTAACGAAAAAGGCAGGCTTGAATAGGGAGAGTCATTACGAGGCAGGTGCACGTCAAAAACAAAAGGCAGGTGACACTAATGTGTAACTATGGCAACGGAACAAAACAGGAAGTGCCACCAGGAACTAAGGAAGTCAAATAACAGAACTCGATACAAACAGAATATGACACGATATGACACAAGTAGCGGATCATGACAGTTTGATTATTTTTTTCTTTTTAAGAAAATATTCCGATTAAATGTACAGAGTGCGCATTATACATACATTTTTATTTTCATATTTTTATAATTAAAAAAATAGAGAATTGTACATTTTGCAATTTGGCGCCCCCTCCAACAGAGGACACCCCGGGCAGCCGTCTGGTTCGCCTGTCTGGAAAACCGGTCCTGACTTCGTGACATTGTCATCATCGATGCGTGGTAAGGAATAGTAATTTTTTACAACTTAATTTATTTATTTATTGTTTGTTTTTTTTTAGGTTTTTTTGTCCATCTTCTCAGGCAAATCATATAGTTGATGTAGATACCCATATTTTCTGTACAGATTTGCTTTACAAAAGAGAAGTGTAGGATACTCCTCTTGTTGCCTTATTTGAATTTGACTTAATTAAATATATTTATATTATCATTTGGTGCAGCCGGGCCGGAGCAGGAGGGTACAGAAAGAGGAAAAAAAAGGAAGACAGAGGGGGAAATTGTGGGTATAAGAAGGTGATTAGACAGAGAGACAACAACAACAGTAAACACAACAATAACAACAAAAACAACAACAATAATAGAACAACACCAGCACATAAATGTGTTTAAGAATGCGTGCAAGAAGACCAAAACTGAGGATACAGGGTGAAATCCCATCCATCCATTTCCTACCGCTTGTCCCTCTCTGGGTCACGGGGGGTGCTGGGAGCCTATCTCAGCTGCATTCGGCTGGGAGGCGGCGTACACCCTGGACAAGTCGCCACCTCATCACAGTATAGCTTGAAACATTTTTACAAAAGTTTGAGTGAGCCTGATAGTGTGCCATTGTTTTTTATAATTTGTCTTGATGTACACACTGTATTTTTTTGGAGTGATTTAGGTTCAAAACCTGTCACCACCACTATGAATAATTCACAGTTCACTTGTATTCGGTCTCCATCTGGTGCTTTTTAGAGCCACCTGGGTCTGCTTCTGGCTCTTTTTTTTGCAGCCCATAACATGTCAGCTTCCCACAGTATGCCAGAACGGGGCGCATACATAATAGGAAATTGCTTAGTTTGACAGTTTAATGTGAACAAGTGCAATGCAGTAAGGGACTAACACAACAAGCATCTGTATTATCACGTCCTTCTTTTTTGAATCCTATTACACTCCTGAAGTCATGTGGTAAAAGTGCACCACAAGAGAGCAGCACACCCTATGAAATAGTAATACATGCTGAAGCCTTTCTTGTGCTCATAAACATTCACAACCACCCAATGACCCCATTACCTGACTTCACTTGTGAACTGCCATTTTAACAACAAGCATTAAAGGCCTAATGAAATTAGATTTTCTTATTTAAACGAGGATAGCCGGTCCATTCTATGCGTCATACTTGATCATTTCGCGATATTGCCATATTTTTGCTGAAAGGATTTAGTAGAGAACATCGACGTTAAAGTTTGCAACTTTAGGTCGCTAACAGAAAAGCCCTGCCTTTACCGGAAGTATGTGCGCGTGACGTCACGAGTTGCAGGGCTCCACACATATTCACATTGTTTATAATGGGAGCCTCCAGCAGTAAGAGCAATTTGGACCGAGAAAGCGACAATTTCCCCTTTAATTTGAGCGGGGATGAAAGATTTGTGAATTAGGATATTGATAGTGAAGGACTAGAAAAAAAAAAGCGACGGCTCCGGCAGTGTGAGCATTTCAGATGTAATTAGACACATTTACGAGGATAATTCTGGAAGCTTCCTTATCTTCTTATTGTTTTAATAGTGTTTTAAATGGTAAATGGTAAAAGGGTTATACTTGCATAGCACTTTTCTACCTTCAAGGTACTCAAAGCGCTTCGACACTATTTCCACATTCACCCATTCACACACACATTCACACACTGACGGCGGGAGCTGCCATGCAAGGCCCTAACCACAACCCATCAGGAGCAAGGGTGAAGTGTCTTGCTCAAGGACACAACGGACGTGACCTGGTTGGTAGAAGGTGGGGATTGAACCAGGAACCCTCAGGTTGCTGGCACGGCCACTCTCCCAACCATGCCACGGCGTTAAGTGAGATTTTAAAGATTGTAAAGACATACCTCGAGGTCGGATGGCTGCTGTGAACACGCAGTGTCTCAGAGAGAAGCCGAGGAGCCAAGCTCACAGCTGCCTTTTTTGACAGCTGCTGCAGGACAACGAATAATCCAATGATTTCTCCGGTAAGATATATATCACAATTTCCCCATCCAAAAACATGCTGGTTGGCGTAGAGAAAACATGTTCGCTTGACCGCTCTGCTTCACAACAAACAAAGAAATACAGGCTGTGTCTCTGTGCTAAAGACAGCTGCAATCCACCGCTTTCCACCAACAGCATTGTTCTTTATAGTCTCCATTATTAAATGAACAAATTGCAAAAGATTCAGCAACATAGATGTCCAAAATACTGTGTAATTATGCGTTTAAAGCAGACGACTTTTAGCCGTGTTTGGTGCAGCGCTAATATTTCCTTACAATCCGTGACGTCACGCGTACGCATCATCATTCCGCGATGTTTTCAACAAGAAATTTGCGGGAAATTTAAAATTGCAATTTAGTAAACTAAAAAGGCTGTATTGGCATGTGTTGCAATGTCAATATTTCATCATTGATATATAAACTATCAGACTGCGTGGTCGGTAGTAGTGGGTTTCAGTAGGCCTTTAAAGCAACCAACAATAAAGCAATAGGAGAGGGCTTTCCGATCTTTTCTGACCTTTCAAACTAAATGACACTAAAACACTGTTCGACTCAAACTCTTACAACATCCCTAACATAGTTTTAGTTCAAGTCAGTAGGCCCCTTCTACACTAAGCCGGCTAATGACTTCCAGGATAAATCCCAACTTACCTTATCCTTGTTCACACACACAACAATGGTCATTTAAGACCCCCTCCGTCCCTCGGCGCAACACGACCTAGTATGCATGCACATTATAGTCAGCCCCAGTGTTGCTTTGTGTGCAAGTTCCTAAATGTAACTTATCTGAACAATATCCAGTGTTGTGGTATTTCAATTAACTGGAATCCAGTGTGCCGTGGGGTCCAGTTGTAGTGAATCACACCTGAGCCCTCATCCATCCATCCATTTTCTACCGCTTATTCCCTTTTGGGTTCGCGCGGGGCGCTGGCGCCTATCTCAGCTACAATCGGGCGGAAGGCGGGGTACACCCTGGACAAGTCGCCACCTCATCGCAGGGCCAACACAGACCATCATAAATTAATCAGATCTTTGTTAGACACGTGAAGGTAAACAATGTGATGAAGGACATTTTACATCACTCTAACTCGGGATTTAGATATCTGGTCAGGACACTCACTCTTTTGCCTTCACCTTCATTGTCCATTTGTTTTTGGTGACTTTATATACTCTGGAACGAGACGCTGAGTCCGCGATATACGTGGCGGACAATAACTGATAGTCTGCTTTGTCAGTCCAAAAGCATTCGCAGTTTTCCGTAGTCGTCCCTCAAAGGCCAGGTAATTTCTTTTATCACATCCACGGGAGCCCGCATTTACGTTGTCTCTCCTTCGACAAATGAACAAAGTTTTTCGGTAAGTAGAAACACAGCTGACCTGGACACGGGAACGTTCTCTTGCCATCTGAGAAATGTTGTATCCCAAAGAGCTGCAATCGCTTTCTCTTAAGGTATTCATGTGTGATTTCCACAAGCGTCAGTACGGACGGAAAGAGGAACAGGGGCATGTCTGGATGACTCGCCTAAATGTTTCCAGTGGTTAGCAATAGCTCCGAGTTACAAAATCGCTTTGTTATGAAGTTGGCTGTGGCGCGGTCTTTCTGGCGTCACTTCCTCTCCGAACCTAGTTTGTAAACAATCAATGAGTCCACACAAAAGCTAAGAGCCGGAGATTCAAAAAAATACACGGTGCATTTACCCGTGTAAAAAAATGGATCTTTAACAATGATTTAGTGTGGCCGAAACGGGGCTTAGGCTAAAGAATTATTCATTTAATAAGTTATCCGGTTTAATGTAGACAGGGTCAGGGTCTAACCCAGGGGTCGGCAACCCAAAATTTTGAAAGAGCCACGTAGGACCAAAAATACAAAAACAAATCCCCATGGAGCCGCCAAAAATTAAAAGCCATATTACATACAGATAGTGTGTCATGAGATATAAATTGAATTATGAGGACTTCAAGTAAACTAAATGAGCTCAAATATAGCTACAATCGAGGCATAATGATGCAATATGTACATATAGTTAGCCTAAATAGCATTTTAGCATCGATTAGCTTGCAGTTATGCAGTGACGAAATATGTCTGATTAGCACTCTGCACAAGCCAATAACATCAACAAAACTCACCTTTGTGCATTGATGCACAAAGTTAAAAGTTTGTGGGACAAAATGAGACAAGAAGTGGCATAAAACAAGTCTTAGAAAGTCGGAGAAAGTTATACATGTAAACACACTGCGGTGAGTTCAAGTACTGCTAAAATGAGTAGGACAAAACGCCACTCGCCAAATACTCTAATCAGTAAAACATTTTTAAAATAAACAGTATGCTTTATAACAATTAGGGAGGTTTTTGTCATGTTCGTCCTACAGAAACTATATTAAAACAAAAGATATGGGACGGCGTGGCGCAGTGGGGAGAGTGGCCGTGCGCAACCCGAGCGTCCCTGGTTCAATTCCCACCTAGTACCAACCTCGTCACGTCCGTTGTGTCCTGAGCAAGACACTTCACCCTTGCTCCTGATGGGTGCTGGTTAGCGCCTTGCATGGCAGCTCCCTCCATCAGTGTGTGAATGGGTAAAATGTGGAAGTAGTGTCAAAGCGCTTTGAGTACCTTGAAGGTAGAAAAGCGCTATACAAGTACAACCCATTTATCATTTATTTATATGTTTTTTTCCCCTCATCTTTTTCCATTTTTCATATATTTTTGAAAAAGCTCCAGAGAGCCACTTGGGCAACATGCAACTCCAGAGCTGCGGGTTGCCGACCCCCGGTCTAACCTTATCAAATCAATTACCCAATTTTCCAATTAATTTTAAATATAAATTGAAACACTTAACAATAAGAGATGTGTATGAACAGGTCTACACCTGAAGCTCCACCACCTGGAGATCTGGGTTCTAATCTTCATTGGAACATCTTTGTGTTCTCTGTTCTCCCCGTGCATGCTTGGGTTTTTCTCCGGGTTGTCCGGCTTACTCCCACATACCAAAAACATGCATGTATGGATAATTGAAGAGTGGTACGTACAGTCACAATCAAACGTTTACATACACTTGTATGTAAACATGGTTCATGATTCATGGCTGCCAAGAACATAATGTCATGGCTGTATTGAGTTTCCAATAATTTCTTCAAATCTTATTTTTTGTGTGAAAGAGTGACTGGAGCACATACTTGTTGGTCACAAAACACATTCATGAAGTCTGGTTCTTTTATAAATTTATTATGGGTCTACTGAAAATGTGACCAAATCTGCTGGGTCAAAAGTATACATACAGCAATGTTAATATTTGGTTACATGTCCCTTGGCAAGTTTCACTGCAATAAGGTTCTTTTGGTAGCCATCCACAAGCTTCTGGTTAAATTTTTGACCACTCCTCTTCACAAAATTGGTGCAGTTCAGCAAAATTTGTTGGTTTTCAGACATGGACTTGTTTCTTTAGCATCGTCCAAACGTTTCAATCAGGACTTTGGGAAGGCCATTTCAAAACCTTAACTGTAGCCTGATTTACACATTACTTTACCACTTTTGACGTGTAGTTGGGGTCGTTGTACTGTTGGAACACCCAACTGCGCCCAAGACCCAACCTCCAGACTGATGATATTAGGTTGTCCTGAAGAATTTGAAGGTAATCCTCCTTTTTTATTGTTCCATTTACTCTCTGCAAAGCACCAGTTCCCTTGACAGCAAAACAGGCCCAGAGCATAATACTACCACCACCATGCTTGACAGTAGGATTGGTGTTCTTAGGATTAAAGACCTCACCTTTTCTCCTCCAAACATATTGGGACGGCGTGGCGCAGTGGGAGAGTGGCTTTGCGCAACCCGAGGGTCCCTGGTTCAAGTCCCACCTAGTACCAACCTTGTCACGTCCGTTGTGTCCTGAGCAAGACACTTCACCCTTGCATGGCAGCTCCCTCCATCAGTGTGTGAATGTGTGTGTGAATGGGTAAATGTGGAAGTAGTGTCAAAGCGCTTTGAGTACCTTGAAGGTAGAAAAGCGCTATACAAGTACAACCCATTTATCATTTATTGCTGGGTATCGTGGCCAAACAGCACAATTTTTGTTTCTTCTGACATCAGATGGACTAAGATAAGACCTTCTCCAATCACTCTATCACAAATAAATAAGAATTTTTAAAATTATTGGAAATTCAAGACAGCCATGATATTATGTTCTTTACAAGTGTATGTGAAGTGAATTATATTTATATAGCACTTTTTCTCTAGTGACTCAAAGTGCTTTACATAGCGAAACCCAATATCTAAGTTACATTTAAACCAGTGTGGGTGGCACTGGGAGCAGGTGGGTAAAGTGTCTTGCCTAATGACACAAAGGCAGTGACTAGGATGGCGGAAGCGGGGATCGAACCTGGAACCCTCGAGTTGCTGGCACGGTCACTCTACCAACCGAGCTATACCGCCCCGGTAACTTTTGACCACGACTGTATGTGCGCTGTGATTGAGTGATGATTATACCATGGGGTTACCCACCCTTCACATGAAGAAAGCTGTGATGCCGTTCACCCCTAGCCCTAAAAGAAAAAACAATTAGTATAGAAAATGGATGGATGTCAATATTTATGGATTGAACCTTCAACAGGGGGTGGATTCCGATCAATCATTTTCATCCACACACATTACGTAAAGTAACATGCCTGTGGTAATGGTTATATATGACCCAGCCAATAACCACGCATCTTCACCCACTGATGTGCACATACACACCAACAGACATTAAGATGTACGCTCATGAAAGATTCATTACAATTTGTGGAAGAGACCTTTAAAATATCCATGGAGTCTCAGCAAGACATCTGACTCGATTCCTGCTCAGAGATGGCAGGACCAATCCTCTCAGCTCTGTGTTTCAGTGTGGGTAGATGAGTCAACAACTGGGTATGCAGGTTTTGTTGGAACGCATAATTACATGCCTCTGTCGTAAGCATAACTGTAAAATCACGGATGGAGAAAAAAATTGTACTTAATAAAGCTCGATTGTTGTATTGTACATTGCTAATGTGGCATTTTAGGTATTGTTATTGCTAGAATTTGCTGGAATTGTATTGGCAAGTTGCAATTTATTTATGGATTAATTGAATTCAATGGGGGCTTTATGGTGGCAGAGGGGTTAGTGCGTCTGCCTCACAATACAAAGGTCCTGAGTAGTCAGGGTTCAATCCCGGGCTCGGGATCTTTCTGTGTGGAGTTTGCATGTTCTCCCCATGACTGCGTGGTTTCTCTCCGGGTACTCCGGCTTCCTCCCAATTCCAAAGACATGCACCTGGAGATAGGTTGATTGGCAACACTAAATTGGCCCTAGTGTGTGAATGTGAGTGTGAATGTTGTCTGTCTATCTGTGTTGGCCCTGTGACGAGGTGGAGACTTGTCCAGGGTGTATCCCGCCTTCCGCCCGATTGTAGCTGAGATAGGTACCAGCGGCCTCCGCGACCCCAAAGGGAATAAGCTGTAGAAAATGGATGGATGAATTCAGTGAATGCAATCTGTTAAGTGAAATATAAACTAAAAAAGTCCTCGGACAGCACAGACCTTCACCAGGCTCTTACCTCCCAATAAAAAACAAGTTGTGAATCTGAATAAACCCCAAAATGTAAGAATCGCTGACTACAGAGGTAAGATGGTATGAAAGACAGCTAGTGAAGACTCTTGTTCGACATCACTGTCTTTGTGGGCTGCAAACGCGCGCACACGCACGCACGCACGCACACACACACGCACACACACACACACACACACACACACACACACACACACATTCTTGTATTTTTTTATCCTTCTTGATACCTCCGAAAAATGCCTATCTCTGTAGGACCACCGTATCTAGATATATAAAGATTTATATTGACAAAATTAAAGGCCTACTGAAATGATATTTTCTTATTTTAACAGGGATAGCAGGTCCATTCTATGTGTCATACTTGATCATTTCGCGATATTGCCATATTTTTGCTGAAAGGATTTAGTAGAGAACATCGACAATAAAGTTCACAACTTTTGGTCGCTAATTAAAAAGCCTTGCCTATACCGGAAGTAGCAGACGATGTTCGCGTGACGTCACGGGTTGTAGGGCTCCTCACATCCTCACATTGTTTAAAATCATAGCCACCAGCAGCAAAAGCGATTTGGACCGAGAAAGCGACGATTTTCCCATTAATTTTGAACGATGATGAAAGATTTGTGGATAAGGAAAGTTAGAGTGTAGCACGAGAAAAAAAAAAGGCGACCACAGTGGGAGCGATTCAGATGTTATTAGACACATTTACTCGGATAATTCTGGAAAATCCCTTATCTGCTTATTGTGTTACTACTGTTTTAATGAGATTATAAAGTCAAACCTGAAATTCGGGGGGCTGCGGTGACCGCCAGTTTCTCTGAGGGAAACCATGGAGGAGCCAAGAAGGTCACAGCTGCCTTTTTGACAGCTGCTGCAGGAGGACGCGAACTCCGCTGAAGTCTCTGGTAAGAGCCGACTTAATATCACAATTTACTCATCCAAAAGCTTGCTGGTTGACATGTGGTAGAGAAACATGTTCGCTTGACCGCTCTGTTCCATATTAAAGCTGCACATCAAACAAAGAATAACCGGCTGTGTTTCGGTTGCTAAAGGCAGCTGCAATCCACCGCTTTCCACCCATAGCATTATTCTTTATGGTCTCTATTATTAATTGAACAAATTGCAAAAGATTCAGCAACACAGATGTCCAAAATACTGTGTAATTATGCGATTAAAGCAGACGACTTTTAGCCGTGAGTGGTGCTGGGCTAAAATGTCCGCTGCCACCAATAACGTCATAAGCACGCGTCATCATTCCGCGACGTTTTCAACAGGATACCTCGCGGGAAATTTAAAATGGGAATTTAGTAAACTAAACCGGCCGTATTGGCACGTGTTGCAATGTTAATATTTCATCATTAATATATAAACTATCAGACTGCGTGGTCGGTAGTAGTGGGTTTCAGTAGGCCTTTAATAATTTATACATACTATGCAAATATAAAAACTCTTCTTGTGGAAAATGAGTTGGAATTTCACAAGGAAAAGGTCACAATTTCACAAGAAAAACTTGGAATTTTGGCAGGATTATAATAAAAGTCCCAATTTTACTCAACGCAAGTCAAAATTTTACAAGAAAAACTGAACATTTGTGCAATGTTATGATAATAGTTGGAATTTTACCAGAAAAGCTTAAAGTTTTGGCAATTTGATGAAAGTCAAAACAAGTCACAATTTTATCAGAAAAGTTAAAAATGTAATAATAATCTGATTTTTACTTGGCAAATATATAACAAAAGTCATCAAAAGAACAACAAAAAAAGTGGCAATATTGTGATACAAGTCAGAATTTTATACGACAAATGTCACCATTTTGCATTAAAAAGTAATAATTTTACTATAATAATGAAAATATTCAAATATTACAGAAACAGAGAGTATATGAGAAATTGTTCCCAATTTTATAAGACAAAAGTCAACACATTGTGAAAAAAAGACTGATTTTAGTTCATTTATCTTTTGGGGAATTTTTTGTTTGTAATTGGTTTTTAATCTTCATTATTTACTTCAAGTTATCACAGTACGTCTCTATATACATGTTTATTTTATTTTTTTTAATTAATTTTGGCCAGAGGAGGCGCATTTCAATTTCTTACACACACTTGTTTTTTCATACGTTTTACCAGAGGGGGAGCACTTTTAAAACCGACACACAGTCAATTTGAAAAATCTTTCTTTTTTCAGACCACCCTAATTTTGATAAATTTCACCAAATGAGGTAGCATCATATAAATCAGTGGTCCCCAACCACCGGGCTCGATTGGTACCGGGCCGCAGAATAATTTTTTATATATTTATTTATTTATTGATTGATTTTTTTATCATTATTATTATTATTCTTTTAATTTTTTGTATTAAATCAACATAAAAAAACACAGGATACACTTAGAATTAGTGAAGATACACTTACAATTAGTGCACCAACCCAAAAAACCTCCCTTCTTCATGACAAAAAAAATAAATAAAAAAACAATTTTCCCCCCGCCGGCCCGCGGGACAAATCATTAAGCGTTGACCGGTCCGCAGCTACAAAACGGTTGGGCACCACTAATATAAATGATCTGGATAACATCAGTAGTTACTTATACCATTTCAAACATTTCTTGAAAGATTATTGAAAATCCGCCCATGACTTTTAGAGTTACCTTATTAACTAACTAAACAAAGGATGTCAAACGTACGGGCCGAGGGCCGGATCAGGCCCGTGAACAGGTTTATCCAGCCAGCGGGATGAGTTTGCTAAGTTGAAAAATTAACCTGAAATTTTTGAATGAAAGAAACAGCTGTTCTAAATGTGTCTACTATATATCACAATAGCAACTATTTGTATCTTAGTAAATGATGCTACATATGTACAAAATAAACCACATGATGAAAATTATCAAACTACATGCCTGTAATTTTAATTTGATGTAATTTTTGTTTATCTTGATAGATTGAAAATTAACACAAATGAGTTGACTGATGAACACTGTTACATAATTTATTCCAAAAATATAAATAACGACAAATAAATTATTAACCGCAAAATGTGAGTGTAAAAAACCCCAACAACATTATGATTTGTACATTTTCAGAATGTGCTTGTTCTATTTTTAAACAAGAAAACACTCTGAAGTTGTCTTTATTTTTTTTAGTTATCGTGTCGTGATTTTTAACAGTCCGGCCCATTTGGGAGTATATTTTTCTCCATGTGGCCCCCCGTCTAAAATGAGTTTGACACCCTTGAATTAAACAGTGGATATCGACTAATACGGGCATTCAGAAAAAAGATCATCAGCTTTAAGATGATCACAGAGAAAGACTGATGTAATGATCCAGTACCTCGTGCCTTTCGTAACTGAATACTACTTACATTATCATACAGTACGTTCACACACATCAGCGTGTGTGCTTCTCTTCACAGCTAATTTTTTTTAATAAAACATTGCTAAATCAACTGACTTATTCTGCATAGTATGTAAAATTATGTTAATTATTTTCACACCAGACACAAACTGTTAAAAATAGCTTGAAAAAGGACTGGGGAGACGGGTCTGAACTGTTTTGTGCGTACTAACACGCGTACAAACTTCATGGCACACACCGAGCTGATCCATAAACTCGTGCGCAGAGGATCCGTCTCTAACTTGAGCAAAATAGAGTGCAATCCATTTAGCTTGTCTGCTTTTATGCATTTATATGCAGAAAATATGCTGATTAATAAAACGCCCGCAATACTGAGAGGAGATTTAATCATTTAGCGCTTGTTATGTGATTTATTAAGCGTGAAACTGTTTTGCAACAGCTGTTTTTCATCTACATTTAGCACATTCAAAATGTCTGCAAATTACCGTGCCCTCTCCTTGTGCTTGACTTGTTAGGGCTGTAAAACAATGGTCAGTCACACCCTGAAGTGGACATTGATTGGCTGTCATTGTGTCTGGGCTTGTTTAGCAGAAGCTAATAAAGACTAATTGTAGTAGGGTGGGCGAAGGGAGGAGGAAAACTTTATTATTGCTTGCGAGATGTTGGTCCAATGAATGTGAAATTCACCACTGCACTATTGATAATGTTAGTGTCACCATCGGCCTTCGCAGGAGTAGGACCCTAAAGCAGAAAATGAGTACAAATAATACCAAAATACAAACTCAAAAAAGAGTGAGAAACAACAACTCTGGATGCTGACGAAAGGGTGGAGAGGAACAAGTAAACACTAGACGAGAGATGAGATGAACATGCATGGAACGGGTGAAGCATCAGGAATCTACTGGTACCGAGTGAATGCACTATAAAGCTTAAAGGGGAACATTATCACAATTTCAGAAGGGTTAAAACCAATAAAAATAAGTTCCCAGTGGCTTATTTTATTTTTCGAAGTTTTTTTAAAAATGTTACCCATCTTGGAATATCCCGAAAAAAGGCTTTAGAGTGCCTGATTTTCGCTATCTGTGAAGCCACCGTCCATTTTCCTGTGACGTCATCCAGTGATGCCAATACAAACAAACATGGCGGATAGCACAGCAAGATATAGCGACATTAGCTCGGATTCAGGCTCGGATTTCAGCGGCTTAAGCGATTCAACAGATTACGCATGTATTGAAACGGATGGTTGGAATATGGAGGCAGAAGGCGAAAATGAGAATAGAGAATAGAGAATAGAGTTTTATTGTCATTATTGCAATGAACAGGTTCAAAGAACAACGAAATTGGAGCAGCTCCTCCTAAGGTGCATATACAATATGGTAGTATAAATTTAAAAAAATAAATAAATAAATAAATAAATTAAAAAAATAAACAAAAAAAATAAAAAGATAGAGATGACAGATGTATCTATGTATACATACATAAAACATTATTTCACATTGTAGTCCAAAAAAATAGAAAAACATTTAAACATTACACATGAGGACATGATGGACATATGGACACTCAGTGCCTGTTTAGTGCTACTATGGCTCTTGGGTAAAAGATATTTTTTAGTCTATTGGTGCTCGCTTTTAGCACCCTGTAGCGTCTGCCTGAGGGTAGCAGTTCCATGGTGGAATGGGTCTTTCAGGATGCTCTGTGCTTTCCTGAGACAGCGGGAGCTGTACAGGTCAGCCAGGGGGGGGAGGGGGCATCCGATTAACTTCTGGGCGGTCTTTATGACTCTCTGGAGCGCCGTTCTCTCTGCGGCCGTGCAGCTGCTGAACCACACGCAGATGCAGTAGGTCAGGATGCTCTCAATGGAGCACCGGTAGAAGGACACCAGCAGTTCCTGTGAGAGGTGGTTGTTCCTGAGTATTCTCAGGAAGTGCAGTCTCTGGTGTGCCTTCTTGATGGTAGCCGTGGTGTTGGTGCTCCAGGATAGGTCGTTGGCCAGGTGGACTCCCAGGGAGCGGAAGTCGGAGACCCTCTCCACACAGTCACCACTGATGATCAGGGGCAGGATGTCCGTTTTTTTCCTCCTGAAGTCTATGACCAGCTCCTTGGTCTTGGAGGTGTTCAGGGCCAGGTTGTTGACTTTGCACCAATCCGACAGCTTCTCCACCTCATCCCGATATGCAGCCTCGTCTCCCTCCGAGATGAGCCCCACTACGGTGGTGTCATCCGCAAATTTGATGATGGAGTTGCTGGAGTGGGCAGGTGTGCAGTCGTATGTGTAGATGGAATAGAGAAGGGGGCTCAGCACGCAGCCTTGTGGAGAGCCGGTACTGAGGTGCAGGCTTGATGACATGTGGCGACCCAACTGCACCCTCTGGGGGCGGTTGGATAAGAAGTCCTTAATCCACATGCAGATGGAGTTCGAGAGACCCAGGTCTGACGGTTTGGACACCAGTCTATCAGGAATAATGGTGTTAAATGCCGAGCTATAATCCACAAAAAGCAGCCGCACGTAGCTTCCCCCCGTCTCCAGGTGACCCAGGGAGGAGTGTAGGGCTGTGGCGATGGCGTCCTCTGTGGACCTGTTGGCTCTGTAGGCAAACTGGTGTGGGTCGAGCTCGGGAGGGAGGACTGAGGTGATATGGGTCCGTACCAGCTTCTCGAAGCACTTCATAGCTATAGGTGTAAGTGCAACTGGACGGTAGTCATTCAGACATCTGACAGAGTTCTTCTTCGGCACCGGGATTATTGTGGAGGTCTTCAGGCATGATGGGATGACGGCCTGGGAGAGGGACTGGGTGAAGATCTTCGTAAATACTCCGGCCAGCTGGTCTGCACAGTCTCTTAGTACCTGTCCCGGGACTCCATCTGGGCCCGTAGCCTTCCTCGGGTTCACTGCCTTCAGCGTGCGTCTCACCTCATGCTCCTCCAGTATAAGGGTGCAGCTGCTGTGGGTGTTGGGTGGAACTGTTGTGACGGCTGCAGGTGTTTTTCTCTCAAATCGGGCGAAGAAGCTGCTTAACTCCCCCGCTCGAGAGGCGTCGCCGTCAGCCGAAGGGTTACTGGGTCTGAAGTTGGTCATGTCTTTTATTCCTTTCCATACCTCCTTGGTGTTGTTGCTCTGCAGGTGGGCTTCCATTTTCCTCCTATGTTCGGCTTTTGCCTCTCTGATGCCTCTCTTCAGATTGGCTCTGGCAGCACTGTAGAGTGCCAGGTCCTGCGCTTTGAAGGCACTGTCTCTCTCTTTGAGTAAGCCCTGGACTGTTTTTGTCATCCAGGGCTTCCTGTTGGGGTAGACTCGGATGCGCTTGTCCACTGTGACAGTGTCTATGCAGTGTTTGATGTACCCCAGGACTGCTTCTGTGTACTGCTCCAAGTCTGGGTTTTCAAAAACTGACCAGTCTGTTGTATCAAAGCAGTCCTGCAGCTGTTCCATGGCTCCCTCCGGCCATGTTTTGACCGTTTTGGTTGTGATAGGAGCACTTTTTCTTATTGGTGTGTAAGCTGGCAAAAGGAGCAGGGATATGTGGTCAGACTTGCCTAATTGGGGAAGTTGTTTGGCTCTATATCCTTTTTTTATGTTGGAATAGACTTTGTCCAGTGTGTTAGCTCCCCTCGTAGCACACTTCACATGCTGGTGAAGTTTGGGGAGCACTTTTTTCAGGTCGACATGATTAACGTCCCCCGCTATGATGTGGATGCCGTCGGGATATTTGTTCTGTTGTGCACTGATTGTATCGTGCAACAGAGCTAGCGCCGTGCTAGCGTTAGCATCGGGAGCTATATACACGTTTGTGATCAGGACAGCAGAGTGCTCCCTGGCTAGATGGAAGGGTCGGCATTTAACTGTAAAATATTCCAGATCTTGGGAACAGTGGCTGTTAACTACCTTTGAATCAGAAGTCCACTTGTTGTTTAGGTAGGTTAGCAGTCCACCCCCACGCCGCTTGCCGGAAGACACTGCTTTTCTGTCCTGTCTGTGTGCTGTGTGACCGGTTAGCTCCATGCTAGCGTCGGGTATTGAGGACGTTAGCCAGGTTTCCGTAAACAATAGGGCGCAGCTGTCCATCACAGTGTTTTGTGCTACACGGAGCCTCACCTCGTCCATCTTGTCCTCTTCACCATGAGGAGCGAGCGACCTCGCATTAGCCAGGAATAGACTTGGTATCGGTGGTCTGTTTGGGTTCATTTTTAGTCTGGCTAACACGCCGCCCCTTCGGCCACGGCGTCTTCGCCTCCGCCTCCTCCTCGCCGGGCACAGTAGCCATGGAGCTCCAGGGCTACGAGCTAACTCCTCTGGGATGTTGTGTCGGCTTGTAAAATCCACCGAAATAGTCTGCTCAGACCGCAATCCAATCTCCAACAAATCGTTTCGGCTGTACATAACCTTCGCCCAGCAAGTTGCTGACTGGGCTAGTAATAAACTATATAAAAACAATAAAAACAATGCACCTTAGGGGAGAGCCTGAAACGTCGCGTCCATGCGCGCCGCCATTTTCATGAAATTGAAGATCGCCTTCTAACCAATGATTGAGTGTCGCAGAATATCCATACATCTCTGTGCCATTTCTGCCTCAGCATCGCCGGTAAAATGTGCAGGAGCAACTTAAATCCGTCGATTGATAAGTGTTTGTTTGGCATTAAATGTGGGTGGAGGGAAATGCTGGATGCAAATATAGCTACAAATGTACATACAGCTAGCCTAAATAGCATGTTAGCATCGATTAACTGGCAGTCATGCCGCGACCAAATATGTCTGATTAGCACATAAGTCAATAACATCAACAAAACTCACCTTTGTGAGTTGATTTTGTCGTTGGAAATGCATCTGCAGGATATCCATACATCTCTGTGCCATGTCTGCCTTAGCATCGCCGGTAAAATGAGCAGCCCAAACGATTGGGGCTTTCGCATCTTGT
Organism: Nerophis ophidion; assembly: GCF_033978795.1. Lineage (NCBI taxonomy): Eukaryota > Metazoa > Chordata > Actinopteri > Syngnathiformes > Syngnathidae > Nerophis > Nerophis ophidion. The sequence goes on from NC_084622.1 coordinate 32,223,659, forward strand.
GACACTGGAGCAACTTAAATCCGTCGATTGGTAAGTGTTTGTTTGGTATTAAATGTGGGTGGAAGGAAAGGCTGGATGCAAATATAGCTACAAATGTACATACAGCTAGCCTAAATAGCATGTTTGCATCCATTAGCATGCCGTGCTAATCGATGCACACTCCACGTAAGTCAACTTGAATCCGTCCTTGACCGACGAGGCATGATGTCTCCAAGGTACGGAAAACAGTCGAAAAAACGGAAAATAATAGAGCTGATTTGACTTGGTGTTTGTAATGTGTTTGAGAAAATGGCGGATTGACTACCTATGTGACGTCACATTGTGACGTCATCGCTCCGAGTGCGAATAATAGAAAGGCGTTTAATTCGGCAAAATTCACCCATTTAGAGTTCGGAAATTGGTTAAAAAAATATATGGTCTTTTTTCTGCAACATCAAGGTATATATTGACGCTTACATAGGTCTAGTGATAATGTTCCCCTTTGAGTAGTCAGGAGAAAATTGGTATCAGGTGTGCGTGAAGGGGACTCCGACCCATAACCCGAAAACCAAGCACTGCCAGAAAAAACTGAGCTGCTAGTTCATGACAGGTAGAATGATATTTCTTCCTTGTGAAGTTGCGACTGCAGCCACAACTAACATTAGCAGTACCGGTGTTCGCAGTTGGTAGCACGGTGGAAGAAGGGGTTAGTGCGTCTGCTTCACAATACAAAGGTCCTGGGTTCGATCCTGCGCTCGGGATCTTTCTGTGTGAAGTATGCATGTTCTCCCCGTGACTGCGTGGGTTACCTCCGGGTATTCCGACTTCCTCCCACCTCCAAAGACATGCACCTGAGGATCGGGTGATTGGCGACACTAAATTGGCCCCAGTTGGGCAACCCAAATCGTAGAAAGAGGACGGAAAATTCTAATAACAAAAATAAATTTTTTGCGGCCGTTAGAGATGCGCGGATAGACAATTATATCATCCGCAACCGCATCACCAAAGTCGTCATCCACCCACCATCCAACCGAACCAACATTTTATCAGAAATGCAACCGCTCGCCACCCGCCCGCTGAAATACATCAGAGGTAGGCCACCTTTACCACTCACAGAACTATTTAAACCCGTTTTACAGAGTAATGAAGACAATGGGAGCCGCTAACGTTCTCGCGAATATCCAATGGTGTTCATCCTGATGACAGGAATAAGGGCGTGCTGTGAAGCCATTGGCTTTGACACCTTCAACAACATGTACAAACCGCTTGTTAATCTGGCAACTTGTTGTGTGCAGCTTCCGTAATCACACGTACAAGATTGAAAGGCATACTGGGTGATACAGAGTACACTGATGGTTGTGATATAAACAATTTTAACACTCTTACTAATATGCGCCACGCTGTGAAGCCACACCAAACAAGATTGACAAACACATTTCGGGAGACCATCCTCATAGTAACACAACATAAACGCAACACAACAAATACCCAGAATCCTTTGTATCTGTGACACTTCCTGAATATATTTTACACTCCCGCCTCCACAACCGCGCCCACCTTACCGACGCACGGGGGGGGGTGTGCTGTTAGCGGGGTGTATAAAATAGCCAGGATTTGTCATGGATACAAAGGATTCTGGGTATTTGTTGTGTTGCGTTTATGTTGTGTTACTGGGAGGATGTTCTCCCGAAATGTGTTTGTCAATCTTGTTTGGTGTGGCTTCACAGCGTGGCGTATATTACTAAGAGTGTTAAAATTGTTTATATCACAACCATTAGTGTACTCTGTGTCACCCAGTATGCCTTGCAGTCGTGTGCGTGTGTCTGCCGAAGCCTCACATAACATATTGCTGGACTGACAAGCAGATGGAACATGTTGTTGAAGGCGACAAAGCCAATGGCTTCATAGCACGCCCTAATACTTATTATCTGGGTGACTGCCGGCAGTCATTCTAGAGAATATCAGCGTCTCCTATTGTCTTCTTCGCTTTGTGACACGGGTCTTAAATGGCTCTTTGAATGGTAAAGGATTCCGATTCCAGGACCATGTATATCAAATATTTCCGGATGGTTCAACCGCCACCTGCCTGAATCTAATTAAAATCTATTTTTTCGTCATGTCACCAGCCCGACCCGCGGTTTATCCGCGGACTCCGCAGATGAGACCGCAAACCGCGCATCTCTAGCGGCCGTATATAAGTATTATAATGAAAGCAACACATGACGTAAGCGTCTATAATAGTGCCACAAGTGGTTGGTGACGAACCCCAACATGCATAGAAGACAGGCTTGGTGCAGAAAAACATAATTTAATGTCCACAAAGAAAAAACCTAACAAACCAGGAACTAGGAACAGGAACCAGAAAGCAGAAAAAAACGGAAATAGCTAACGGCTAACAGGATCTGGCTAACAGGAAAACACAAAGCTAGGAGACAGCAAACTACAAATGGCTATCAGCAACAGCTTACCGCTATGACGACAGCGACAAGGACAAGTTGTAACGACAGGTAGTGATGACATTGACATCTACAATACTCCAGCACAGACTGGAGGACAAAGCAGGTTTAAAAAAATTCAGCTGGCTGATTGACACCAGGTGTGGCCAGGTGCCAATCAGCCGCAGTTGAGGGGCAACAGGGCCCAGAGAGACAAGCAGGAAACAACCAAATTAAAAGCGCTGACAGGAAATAAAAGACAAACACAAAGGAAAAACTAAAACATAACCTAACTGTCAGGGACAAACCTGACAAATAGTCGATTATCAAAATGACTATGTGTCGCAGGCTGAAGCCAATATTTGTTGACAGAAATGTGAAGTGTGTCAAAGTTAAAGAAAACGGCAGGCAGTCTTCTTTTAATAGATGTATTACAATCTTTGGCAATCTAGGTAACGTTTGCTGTGGTCTGGAACAACATGGCACATGTTGAAATGTAATATTTACTCTACATATTTGTACAACATTAAAAACCATTAGTAAATCAGAGTCTACCTAAAAGGTGAACTAACTCCTGCAAATTACTGGCTTTTAATGGCCAAAGGTATAAAGGTGTGTGTCCAAGTTAAAGGAAACGACAGGCTGTCTTCTTCTAATGAATGTATTACAATCTTTGGCAAGCTAGGTCATGTTTGCTGTGATGTGGAACAACGTGGCACATAAACAACTATCGGAAATGCAGCCAATAAACAACAGATAATGTGTCATGAGATATGCAAAACTAAATTATATACAAAAACGATAAAAGTAAAGGATATTAAATGAGCTCAAATATACCTACAAATGAGGCAAAATTATGCAATATGTACATACAGCTAGCCTAAATAGCATGTTAGTATTGATTAGTTTGCAGTCATGCACTGACCAAATATGCCTGATTAGCACTCCAACAAGTCAATAACATCCACAAAGCTCACCTTTGTGCATTCACGCACAGCATAAAACATTTGGTGGACAAATTGAGACAAAGACGGAGTAGAATAAAACACGTTTTTTTGTGGTAGCATAGGAGACAGTTCCACACGTCAACAAACTGTTGCGTCACAGTCCACACGATGAGTTCAAGAACTGCTGAAATTAGTAGGACAGAACCATGTTCACCAAATACTCTCATCAATAAAGCATAAACACAAACATTAAACATCGGGCTTTCTAGCAATTAGGAAGGTTTGTGTTGTGTTTTTCCTTACATACTAAACATACTAAAACCCCCAAAAATATTTTTCACCCCTTTTTTTTCCCATTTAAAAACATTTGGTGGACAAAATGAGACAAAGAAGGAGTGGAAGATTTTACATGCAAACAAACAGTGAAGCATACACAAATTATACAGCGGGCTTTTTAACAATTGGGAAGGATTGTGTCACGTTTGTCCTCAAACAAAAAACAAACTAAAACAAAAACAAAAAAATTCCCCTCATCTTTTTCCATTTTCAATCCTTTTTTAAAAATGATCCAGGGAGCCACTAAGGCGGCACTAAAGAGCCACGGGTTGCTGATGCCCGGGTTCGGCCACAGTTTTGGTCAGTGTAGAAAAAAAGAATGCCCGCAAACACGATATGTTTATTTTGAAATGTTCAAACGTTTTACTTGCTTGATTCAACAGGACGCCCAACATTTGAACCCAGGAACCTGTCAAGTTAACGTTGCCAGGCTGAAAGATCTTGCCAAACAACAGACTGATGTGATTATGCCCCCTTAGAAGAAAACAGAAACAAGTCAGCCTTCTTTGAAGAAGCCAGTGAAGTGACTTCAATGCAAAAGCAAGCAGAGAGTTTGCATGCAGAAGAACTTTCATTCAGAATGGATAAGATTTTGATTTGCATTAATCATAGCCATGGTTCACTCACAAGTCTTTTAAACCTACTTACATTTTTCACAGTTGTGAAACATGTTGTGAATATGAGGCATGGATAAGAACTTACGGACAAGGGACCTTTTGTAAGCCACATAACAAATTCAACTGCAGGTTGCTAGATTCCATTTGTATTCCTTTCCTGCTACTGTTTAGATATAGCTTCTACAATATTTCGTATCCTTTTGTAATCTCTATTTCTAACATTGTAACCAGTATTTGACCTCGTCTGTCTGTGTTCGTACTCATACTTTCATTGTTCCCCTCTCAATGTGTCTCTGTGGAGGGTCTGACCTCTTGCAGTTCCTTCTTTAAATTATTAATTACTGCGAGGCTCCGTGGCGCAGCAAGACTGAGGTGAATGTCAAGTCAATCCCGAGTATATAAATGAATTAGGCTTATTGATGTCACAATGCATTGTTACTTCACTGAGGCATTTCCATTGTCAATTGACTTTACAGTAATGTGCTCTTTCACCGAGTTTTCCTATCAACATCTCCCTCTCATTTAATTCACACATATCCAGGACAAATGTTAAAACCACCTCGCCCAATGGTTTTCTGGTAAATCAACACAGTACATCAATCAATCATCCATCCATTCATTTTCTACCGCTTATTCCCTTCAGGGTCGCGGGGGGTGCCGGAGCCTATCTCAGCTATAATTGGGCGGAATGCCGCGTACACCCTGGACAAGTCGCCACCTCATCGCAGGGCCAACACAGATAGACAGACAACATTCACACACTTGGGCCAATTTACTGTTGCCAATCAACCTATCCCCAGGTGCATGTTTTTGGATCAATCAATCAAAGTTTATTTACATAGCCCTCTGTGGGAGTTGCCTTCAGGTGGAGTCTTCTGATTACCCATAATCGTACCAAGAGTCCGGCAGTCAGGGTTCAACCAAGTTTTATTATGTCCACACACCAGGATGCCACTCGGCTTTACAGCCCTCCGTCTCCTCCTTTTTGCTCGACTCTGCTCTCCCATGTTCGGCTCTTCAGCGTCTGTGTGTCTTTCCTCACATTCGGTCCTGGCACACCCTACTCCTTCAGCAACCCCCTCCACACCCTTAATCACAAGTGTCTCAAAGGACTGCACAAGCCACAACGCAATCCTTGGCTCAGATCCCACATCAAGGCAAGAAAAATCTCAACCCAATGGGATACAATGAGAAACATTGGAGGGGGACCCCCATCCCCCTTGGCAACCGGTGCAATGGACGTCCAGTGAATCTAATTAATAATCTGAGAGTCCAGTCCACAGCGGGGCCAGCAGCGGATCATCTTGACTGGCGACGCAAAGACGTCGCCAACTGATGCACAAATGAGTGGTTCACCCTGGGTCCTGACGTTGAACAGCTAGCGTGTCATCTCTGGTCACCTGATAACCTCTCCACGCAAGAAAGAGGGGCAGAGTAGAAAAGAGACGGCAGATCAACTGGTCTAAAAAAGGTGGACTATTTAAAGGCCAGCGTATCCAAATAAGTTTTAAGATGGAACCTAAATGCTTAATACTTTCAACTCCTATATAAACAAGGTGAGCAATACATCGTTCTTTCATCTCAGGAACATAGCAAAGGTACGACCATTTATAAATCAAAATGATTCAGAAAAGCTAATTCACGCCTTCATATCTAGCCGTTTAGGCTACTGAAACGTACTCTTCACAGGTCTCCCGAAGAAAACCACAGAGAGACGTCAACTTATCCAAATCTCTGCAGCCCGACGGCTAACAAAAAACAAAAAGAGAGACCACATTAGTCCAGTATTAGCTCCTCTGCACTGGCTCCTTATAATATTTAGAATTGACTTACATACAAAGCCCTAAACGGACAGGTACCAAGCGACACTCTAACAAACTATGTACCAAAAAGAAGGCTGCTGGGTTATTAGAGGCTTCCAGAAATAGTCAAAAGGTGATGCAGCCTTGTCAACTACGCCCTAAAACTATGGAACACATTGCCCAAAATTATCAGGGAAGCCAACTTGATAGATATCTTCAAAAGACAGCTTAATCTCTTTACTCTAGCATTTAAATTAGGTATCAGGGAAGCCAGCTAACTACACCTTTAAAGGCCTACTGAAACCCACTACTACCGACCACGCAGTCTGATAGTTTATACATCAATGATGAAATATTAACATTGCAACACATGGTTTAGTTAACTAAATTGCAATTTTAAATTTCCCGCATAGTTTTTTTGTTGAAAACGTCGCGGAACGATGACGCATGCACGTGACGTCACGGACTGTCAGGAAATATTAGCTCAGCACCAGTTACGGCTAAAAATCGTCTCTTTTCATCGCATAATTACACAGTAATTTGGACATCTGTTTTGCTGAATCTTTTGCAATTTGTTCAATTAATAATGGAGACTGTAAAGAACAATGCTGTTGGTGGAAAGCAGTGTATTGCGGCTGTCTTTAGCACAGAGACACAGCCGGTGTTTCTTTGTTTTTAACACAGAGCGGTTAAGCGAACATGTTTCTCTACGTCAACCAGCATGTTTTTGGATGGGAAAATTATGATATATATCTTACCGGAGACATCATTGGATTATTGGTCCTCCTGCAGTAGCTAATTAAAAGGCAGCTGTGAGCTTGGCTCCTCCGCTTCTCTCTGAGACACTGCGTGTTCACCGCAGCCATCCGACCTCGAGGTATGTCTTTACAATCTCACTAAAACACTATTAAAACAATAAGCAGCTAAGGGATCTTCCAGAATTATCCAAGTAAATGTGTCTAATTACATCTGAAATGCTCACACTTCCGCCGCCCGGAGGCGTCGCTTTTAATTTTATTTTTTATTTTATTTTTTTCTAGTCTAGCTATCAATATCATCATCCACGAATCTTTCATCCTCGCTCAAATTAATGGGGAAATTGTCGTTTTCTCGGTTCGAATAGCTCTTGCTGCTGGAGGCTCCCATTAAAAACAATGTGAGGACGTGAGGAGCCCTCACCCTTGTGACGTCATCGTCTGCTACTTCCGGTAAAGGCGAGGCTTTTTTATCAGCACCAAAAGTTGCGAACTTTATCGTCGATGTTCTCTACTAAATCCTTTCAGCAAAAATATGGCAATATCGCAAAATGATTAAGTATGACACATAGAATGGACCTGCTATCCCCGTTTAAATAAGAAAATCTCATTTCAGTAGGCCTTTGAGCACTACACTATCACCCTGCACCTGCTGTAACCACCGCAGCTGTGTTTTTTTTTTGCATTACTTTTAGCCTTTTATTTCCTACTTTCTTGTTCCACACTGTGTACTTTGCTTTTATCTATCCATCCATCCATTTTACTACCGCCTATCCCTCTCAGAGTAGCGGGGGGTGCTGGAGCTTATCTCAGCTACAATCGGGCGGTAGGCAGTGTACACCCTGGACAAGTCGCTACCTCATCGCAGGGCCAACACAGATAGACAGAAAACATTCACAGTCACATTCACACACCTGGGTCGATTTAGTGTTGCCAATCAACCTATTACCAGGTGCATGTCTTTGGAGGTGGGAGGAAGTTTGAGTACCCGAAGGGAACCCTGAGGGAACCCACGCAGTCACGGGGAGAACATGCAAACTCCACACAGAAAGATCCCGAGAGCAGGATGAAACCCAGGATCTTCGTATTGTGAGGCAGACGCACTAACCCCTCTGTCACCGTGCTGCACATTGAAATGGTTCTGTGAAAATGATTGTAGCATCTCTAAATGTTACTGGTAGGACATTCCAGAGTACTGGAGCCCGAATGGAAAACGCTCTACAGCCCGCAGACTATTTTTGGGCTCCGGGAATCACTAATAAGCCGGATTTCTTAGAACGCAGATTTTTTTGCCGGGACATTTGGTACAACAAGATAGGATGAAGCAAGACCGTTTAGTATTTTATACGTAAGTAGTAAAACATTAAAGTTGCATCTTAAGTGCATAGGAAGCCAGTGCAGGTGAGCCAGTACAGGCGTACTATGATCAAACTTTCTTGTTATTGTCAAAAGTCTAGCAGCCGCATTTTGTACCAACTGTAATCTTTTAATGCTAGACATGAGGAGGCCCGAAAATAATAGGTTACATTAATCGAGACGAGACATATCGAACACATGAATAATGAACTGAGTGTCAATGGTGGTTTAAAAGGAACACATTTTAGCAATATTACTGAGATGAAAGAAGGCTGTTTTAGTAATGTATAATGCATATGTTCCTTTTTGACTGTACTTAAATGTATAATAGACTGTCCATCCATCCATTTTCTATTGCTTATTCCCTTTTTTGGGTTGCGGGGGGCGCTGGCGCCTATCTCAGCTACAATCGGGCGGAAGGCGGGCTACACCCTGGACAAGTCGCCACCTCATCGCAGTTGTATAATAGACTGTATTTATATTATTCACATGTGAATAATGCTGTATAATAGACTGTATTCATATTATTCACATGTGAATAATGCTGTATAATAGACTGTATTTATATTATTCACATGTAAAATATACCCAAGTGTTTATTGTTTATTGTGAGCAAACTGTGGTGCCTGATTTCCCCCAGGGATCAATAAAGTACTTTCTATTCTATTCTATTAATGTGTGACTCAAATGAGAGAGTTGGGTCGAAGATAATACTGAGATTCTTTACCGAGTCGCCTTGTGTAATAGTTTGGTTGTCAAACGAATTGTCAAATCAACGGTTGGTAGAGCGGCCGTGGCAGCAACTTGAGGGTTGCAGGTTCGATCCCCGCTTCCGCCATCTTAGTCACTGCCGTTGTGTCCTTGGGCAATACACTTTACCCACCTGCGCTTAGTGCCACCCACACTGGTTTAAATGTAACCTAGATATTGGGTTTCACTATGAAAAGCACTTTGAGTCACTAGAGAAAAAGCGCTATATAACTATAATTCACTTCACAAATGTGAAGGTGGTACATGCAATTGCGAAATTAAAAAAAACAAACTTTTGGAAGAAATACTTCCTTATCACAGACTAATACATAATGTGCGGCACATTTGCGTATTTGTATAGCAGTTAATTTTAAATCTATTAGTGAAAATAAGTATTTGATGATTTAGTGAGTTTACTCCCTTAAAAAAGACTCTGCATGAATATTTCAAAACTTATATGCTAATTTTATTGTAACAGAAGGAGATAGACAGCAAAACAAAGTGCTGAAAATAATGAAGAACAACATTGATTAAATGTTATGTTTTAAAAGTAGTTGATGTCTGATCAGCGAGGAAGAATTCAAACTCTCCCTGTACCTATGACGCACACAAATTGGTTGTGTCCCTTTAGGAAACACCTGTCAGGTCAATTCAAAGCCCTGACTGTCCCTCAGAGAAACACCTGATCCCCCTGCACTACTTATCAAAACCATTTATCCTAGTCGGCCGCCCCGGTTTCATCACCTCCTCTGCACCTGGAGCTTTTGCAGCTGCCTTTACTGGCTTACACTTGGGTTCCTGGGACAGACATGCCTCATTTCTCTCCCATGAGGACTAGGGGCAGAGTTAGCTCTTTAGGCTCAATGTTAAGCCCGAATGTTTTCTGAAAAGCCTCAAATCTAAATTTTACTTTGGAATGGTGGGAAAGAAACTCTCAAAAGTTACGGTTTGGATGGCGGTTTGGCTTCCTCAACACGTTCTGAACATGACGCCAATGCAGATTACTGTAGCTATGTAGTTCAGTTAAGTTCAGTTTATTTATTTATGCAGCATATTTAAAAACAACTGCAGTTGGCCAAAGTGCTGCAGAATCACATACTTGCCAACCCTCCCAAATTTTCCGGGAGACTCCCGAAATTCAGCGCCTCTCCCGAAAACACATTTTCTCCCTAAAATCTCCCGAAATTCAGGCGGAGCTGGAGGGGGCGTGGCCTCCAGCTACATGCGGACCTGAGTGAGGACAGCCTGCTTTCACGTCCGCTTTCCCACATTATAAACAGTGTGTCTGCCCAATGACGTTATAACTGTAGAATGATTGAGGGCGATTTTTGGTTTCTTATGTGGGTTTATTTTTAGGCAGTTTCATTAACGTCCTCCCAGCACGGTAACAACACACAACAACAGCAGTCACGTTTACGTCTACCGTAAAGCAGTGTGTCTGCCGTAAACAGCAATGTTGTGACACTCTTAAACAGGACAATTCTGCCATCTACTGTACATGCACCACAACACCTCCAGGCAACACTTCCAGGCAACTTCAACCCTTTACTAATACCCTCCTCCATTCACATCCCATCGCCCCGGATTGTAAATAACCTAATATAAATAATCGAGTGTATTTCTAATGTATATACTTGTTCTTATGCTATCTGAACTCACTATGTTCTCTGCTCGCTGTACATATCCTACTAAGTAAGACCTACACTGTTTCAATGTCCATTTCTCTGTTGATGCAATTGTTGATGACTGAAGTACTGATATCAACCAAAGCTCCTCATCCCACCCCCCGGATTGTAAATAATGTAAATAATTCAATGTACATACTATGATGATTAACTTGTATGCTGACTGTATTATGCTGATAGTATAGATTTGTATCATGAATTGATTAACGTGGACCCTGACTTAAACAAGTTGAAAACTTATTGGGGTGTTACCATTAAGTGGTCAATTGTACGGAATATGTACTGTACTGTGCAATCTACTAATAAAAGTTTCAATCAATCAATCAATCAATCATGCATATGTGACAATAACATCTACGGCTTTTAGAAAGTGCAGAGCACAATTGCACTCACAACAGCTGTAAATATACTCCTCCCCTCTTAACCACGCCCCCGAACCACGCCCCCACCCCCCACCTCCCAAAATCGGAGGTCTCAAGGTTGGCAAGTATGCAAAATCATAAGAAACAATTTGAATTTTAAAAAAAGTGCACTTAGTGTCACATTTACATTGTAACACAGGGGTGTCAGTCATTGTAGCTCAGGGGCCGCGTGGAGGTAAATCTATTCCCACGTGGGCCAAAGGAGTAAAATCATGGCATGATAACTTACAAATACAACTAGGACAAGTTCAGATTGTTTTCTTTGTTTTACTTCGGCCCAAAATAAAACAAGCAAATTGACAAAATGAAAAAAGGAAAAAATTGGTGGAGTTTCAAAAACATCATGATGAACACAATCAACTTGATCTCAGTATCTCTACAAAGCAATTCAACTTTAGGTCAAAGCCCGTCTAGGATTCAACAAACAACTAAATAAAGCGTAAATAAAAATTATTCTATGTTTTCACTACCTCATTTGTCATTTCCCCTGGTCACTTTCTTTCAATTTGCAGAGAAGACAATCATTTTCACAGAACCATTTCAATGTGTAGCACGGTGACAGAGTGGTTAGTGCGTCTCCCTCACAATACGAAGGTCTTGAGTTCAATCCCAGGCTTGGGATCTTTCAGTGCGGAAATTGCATGATCTCCAAGTGACTGCGTGGGTTTCCCCCGGGTACTCCGGCTTCCTCCCACTTCCAAAGACATGCACCTGGGGTTAGGTCGATTGGCAACACTAAATTGGCCCTAGTGTGTGAATGTGAGTGTGAATGTTGTCTGTCTATCTGTGTTGGCCCTGCGATGAGGTGGTGACTTGCCCAAAACGCATAGCTAGGCTCCAGCAACCCCGAAAGGGACAATCGGTAGTAAATTGATCGATGGATGGCATATCAATGTGCAGCATTTTAAGTGTTTAATTTACTCCTGTTTGTTTAAAAGCCTCGCTTCACCATGTACCGCTTGCTCACCCTGGCATAAGCTATTTGCTTGCCTAACAGAATTGCTATTGCGACATCCAGTGGACACATTTAGAACAGCAGTTTATTTTCTTTAAAAATGCAGCTCAATTTTTACACTTAGCAAACTCATCTCGCGGGCCGGATTGAACCTGTACGTGGGCCTGATCTAAAAACAAGAAATAAAAAGATATTCAGCCTACCTGGATTTCAACGCCAGGAAGTAAAAATATGTTTTTAGCCTAGATTTAAATTGGCTCAGAGACTGGGAGGATCTAATAAATAGTATAAGGTTGTTCGATAGTCTGGGCCCTGCCACTGAGAAGGCTCTAGCTATGAGTCTGTTTTTTGGAACAGCCAGGAGAAGCTGGTCTGAAGACCTTGAAGTCCTGCTGGGACAATAAGGCTGTAGCAGCTCAGTAAATTAGGGCGGAGCTACTTGATGTAGGCATTTAAAAACAATAAGTAACATTTTAAAATGAACTCTAAAAGTAACCTGGAGCCAATAAAGGGAACCCAGGACAGGGGTAATGTGGTCACGTTTGACCAGCTCAGTGGCCTTGTCGTTAGAGTGTCCGCCCTGAGACTGGGGGGTCGTGAGTTCAGAATCAGAAATACTTTATTAATCCCCAAGGAGAGATTAACATTCCCATCAGAATCCCTTTGAAGATCAGACATTACAGGGAGACAGAACAGGATCGCTGACGGGTCTGCTAACCCCGGCCGAGTCATACCAAAGACTACAAAAATGGCACTCATTGCCTCCTTCAGCATCAAGGGTTGGAATTGGGGGTTGAATCACCAAATAATCCTGTGCACAGCGCAAACTGCTGCTCACTGCTCCCCCCCTCCTAGGGGGTGAACATGGGGATGGATCAAATGCAGAGGACACATTTCAACACACCCACTGTGTGTGTGTGTCAATCGTTGGGACTTTACGTTGTTACCACAGGCCTCCATATCGCTTCTTGATGAGCCTGTGATGCTTTTGTATTTAACTCTGCCATCTTCATGTGGTCACCGTGTCCAGTGGCCACATAATGAAAGGCTGGGAGGAAAATGTGACTCGCAGATTATGGCGCTGTTCACACAGTATTATCACGGATCTTTCGCTCTTTACACGACCGGTTTCGAACCGCCAAGACTGTCACAAAAAATTTGCAAAATTTTTTTGTTGGGTACAGTTCTCTGGAATCATGGCAGATGAGTGACAAAGGATCCTTTGTATCATAAATTCTACATATTATCTTATTGTACTTAAAGTTTATTGTTCTCAAATTTTATGAATGTCTTGCACTTTTGTCCCACACTTTGGGTGAGATTTAACGGATGTAAGAGGCTGTAAAAAATGCTGTTGAAATGATTAAAACCTCTCCACCAACTGGTCCAATAACTTGCTATGTGACGGATAAAGTAAGTAAATAGGACACTTTCACAAATCAATAACCCTGATTGACTTATTATGCTGTACAGTACATGACTTTGAACTGAACTCTCGCGGTTGTATTGGAGCCACTATGGATTGAACTTTCACAGTATCATGTTAGACCCGCTCGACATCCATTGCTTTCGGTCCCCTAGAGGGGGGGTGCGGGTGGGTGGGCGGTGAGGTTGGGGGGTGGGGGGGGAGCATTTGGGGGGTTGCCCACATTTGAGGTCTTCTCCAAGGTTCTCATAGTCATCATTGTCACTGGCATCCCACTGGGTGTGAGTTCTCCTTGCCCACTGGGTGTGAGTTTTTCTTGCCCTTATGTGGGTTCTTCCGAGGATGTCGTAGTCGTAGCGGTTTGTACAGTCCTTTGAGACATTTGTGATTTAGGGCTATATAAATAAACATTGATTGATTGATTGATTGATTGATTGAATGATGACAGCCAGTCGCACAATGTACCACAATTAACTTGTTTTGGACATGAAAAGCTATCATTAGTTAATCCATTTGAGACCGGTTAACATTTGGAGCCGAGATCATTCAACCTGGCAGCTATCCCTCTAACCTTATCTAAGAGTTGATAACCGGATGCTGCTCTGTCACAAGCTTTGAAGAACAGAGCAGTCGGTGTTGAGATGAACAGATTCGCTTTGTTCCTCGAAGGCAGCTGGGATTGGCTCTCAGCCTGCCTGAATCCTCTCCAATAATGAATCTGCAATACCCACCATTCAAATACAACAGAGCATCTGTGGAGTGAATTGCAGGTGCACATACAAACCCCATTTCCATATGAGTTGGGAAATTGTGTTAGATGTAAATATAAACAGAATACAGTGATTTGCAAATCATTTTCAACCCACATTCAGTTGAATATGCTACAAAGACAACATATTTGATGTTCAAACTGATAAACATTTTTTTTTGCAAATAATCATTAACTTTAGAATTTGATGCCAGCAACACGTGGCAAAGAAGTTGGGAAAGGTGGCAATAAATACTGATAAATACTGATATCAAATACTGATTGATAAAGTTGAGGAATGCTCATCAAACACTAATTTGGAACATCCCACAGGTGTGCTGGGCTAATTGGGATTAGGTGGGTGCCATGATTGGGTATAAAAGCAGCTTCCATGAAATGCTAAGTAATTCACAAACAAGGATGGGGCGAGGGTCACCAATTTGTAAGCAAATTGTCGAACAGTTTTAGAACAACATTTCTCAACGAGCTATTGCAAGGAATTTAGGGATTTTACCGTCTAGTGTCCGTAAAATCATCAAAAGGTTCAAAGAATCTGGAGAAATCACTGCATGTAAGCGATGAGATTACGGACCGTTGATCCCTCAGCCGGTACTGCATCAAAAACAGACATCAGTGTGTAAAGGATATCACCACATGGGCTCAGGCACTCCTCATAAAACCACTGTCAGTTACTACAGTTGGTCGCTACATCTGTAAGTGCAAGTTAAAACTCTGCTATGCAAAGCAAAACCCATTTATCAACAACACCAAGGAACGCCGCTGGCTTCGCTGGGCCTGAGCTCATCTATGATGGACTGATGCAAAGTGGAAAAGTGTTTTGTTGTCTGACGAGTCCACAATTCAATTTATATTTGGAAACTGTGGACGTGGTATCCTCCGGAACAAAGAGGAAAATAACCATCCCGATTGTTATAGGCGCAAAGTTCAAAAGCCAGCATCTGTGATGGTATGGGGGTGTATTAGTGCCCAAAGCATGGGTAACTGACACATCTGTGAAGGAACCATTAATGCTGAATGGTCCATACAGGTTATGGAGCAACATATGTTGTCATCCAAGCAACATTATCATGCTTATTTCCGCAAGACAATGCCACGCCACGTGTTACAACAGTGTGGTTTCGTACTAAAAGAGTGCAGGTACTTTCCTGGCCCGTCTGCACTCCAGACCTGTCTCCCATCGAAAATGTGTGGCGCATTATGAAGCGTAAAATAAAACACCGGTGACCCCAGACTGTTGAATTAATAAAGCTCTACATAAAACAAGAATGAGAAAGAATTCCACTTTCAAAGCTTCAACAATTAGTTTCGTCAGTTCCCAAACGTTTATTGAGTGTTGTTAAAAGAAAAGGTGATGTAACACAGTGGTGAACATGCCCTTTCCCAACTACTTTTGCACATGTTGCAGCCATGATATTCTAAGTTAATTATTATTTGCAAAAAAAAACAAAGTTTTTGAGTTTGAACATCAAATATGTTGTCTTTGTAGTACATTCAAGTGAATATGGGTTGAAAATGATTTGCAAATCATTGTATTCCGTTTATCTTTCCATGTAACACAATTTCCCAACTCATATGGAAACGGGGTTTATATATATATATATATATATATATATATATATATATATATATATATATATATATATATATATATATATATCACTAAAAATTGGCCCTAGTGTGTGAATGTGAGTGTGAATGTTGTTTGTCTATCTGTGTTGGCCCTGCGATGAGGTGGCGACTTGTCCAGGGTGTACCCCGCCTTCCGCCCGATTGTAGCTGAGATAGGCGCCAGCGCCCCCCGCGACCCCAAAAGGGATTAAGCGGTAGAAAATGGATGGATGGATATATATATATATATATATGTATATATATATATATATATATATATATATAATATGTATATATATACAAACCCCGTTCTTTAATGAATTTATTATGGGTCTACTGAAAATGTGACCAAATCTGCTGGGTCAAAAGTATACTTACAGTAAAGTTAATATTTGGTTACATGTCCCTTGGCACGTTTCACTGCAATAAGGAGCTTTTGGTAGCCAGCCACAAGCTTCTGGTTAAGATTTTGACCAATCCTCTTGACAAAATTGATGCAGATCAGCTAAATTTTCTCCAGAAGGTCTTATCTTTGTCCATGTTATGTCAGATGAAACACAAATTGAGCTGTTTGTCCGCAATACCCAGCTCCCAGGGGGTGATCATGGGTGATGGGTCAAATGAAGAGATTAATTTCGCCACACCTAGTGTGTGTGTGACAATCATTGGTACTTTAACTTTAACTTAATATGTTTGGAGGAGAAAAAATGAGGCCTTTAATCCCAGGAACACCATGCGTACCGTCAAGCATGGTGGTGGTAGTATTATCCTCTGGGCCTGTTTTGCTGCCAATGGAAGTGGTGCGGCAGCACGGTGGAACAGGGGTTATTGCGTCTGCCTCACAATACGAAGGTCCTGAGTAGTCCTGGGTTCAATCCCGGGCTCGGGAACTTTCTGTGTGGAGTTTGCATGTCCTCCCCGTGACTGCGTGGGTTCCCTCCGGGTACTCCGGCTTCCTCACACCTCCAAAGACATGCACCTGGGGATAGGTTGATTGGCAACACTAAATTGGTGAATGTTGTCTGTCTAGCTGTGTTGGCCCTGCGATGAGGTGGCGACTTGTCCAGGGTGTACTCCGCCTTCTGCCCGATTGTAGCTTAGATAGGCACCAGCGCCCCTCACTGTAGAAAATGGATGGATGGAACTGGTGCTTTACAGAGAGTAAATGGGTCAATGAAAAAGGAGGATTACCTCCATATTCTTCAGGACAACCTAAAATCATCAGCCCGGAGATTGGGTCTTGGGCGCAGTTGGGTGTTCCAACAGGACAATGACCCTAAACAAACATCAAAAGTGGTAAAAGAATGACTAAATCAGGCTAGAATTAAGGTTTTAGAATGGCCTTCCCAAGTCTTGACCTAAACATGTGAACAATGCTGCAGAAAAAAGTTAATTTCAGAAAATCAACAAAATTAGCTAAACTGCAACAATTTTGTCAAGAGGAGTGGTCAAAAATTCAACCAGAAGCTTGTGGATGGCTACCAAAAGCGCCTTATTGCAGTGAAACTTGCCAAGGGACATGTAACCAAATATTAACATTGCTGTATGTATACTTTTGACCCAGCAGATTTGGTCACATTTTCAGTAGACCCATAATAAATTCATAAAGAACCAAACTGCATGAATGTTTTTTGTGACCAAGTATGTGGTCTAATCACTCCATCACAAAAAAACAAGAGTTGTAGAAATTATTGGAAACTCAAAACAGCCATGACATTATGTTCTTTAGAAGTGTATGTAAACTTTTGACCACAACTGTATGTAACCGGTGTTCTTTTACTTCGCGGTGTGGCTTTTAATGGAACACGACCGACACGGGGAACCCACGCAGTCACGGGGAGAACGTGCAAACTCCACACAGAAATATCCTGAGCGCAGGATCAAACCCAGGACTACTATGTGAGGCACATGCACTTACCCCTTTTCCACCGTGTACTCCGGCTTCCTACCAACTCCAAAGACATGCACCTGGGGATAAGTTGATTGACAACACTAAATTTGGAACTAGTGTGTGAATGTGAGTGTGAATGTTGTCTGTCTATCTGTGTTGGCCCTGTGATGAGTTCGCGACATGGCCAGGGTGTACTCCGCCTTCCGCCCGAATGCAGCTGAGATAGGCTCCAGCAACCCCAAAAGCGAAAAGCGGTAGAAAATAAATGGATGGATGGATGGATGGATGGACTGACACAGGGGTTTCTGCTCAGCTGCACCTACTGACAATACAGGAAGTACAATTGTTGTCAAAATGTTTCTGCCACATACTTGCCAACCCTCCTGGATTTTCTGGGAGACTCCCGAAATTCAGCGCCTCTCCCGAAAACCTCCGGGAAGAAATTTTCTCCCGAAAATATCCCGAAATTTAGCCGCAGCTGGAGGCCATGCCCTCGTCCAGCTCAAACATGCACAGTTCAAAGCTTGAAAAGGAGGATTGCAGGCGGATCTGAAGGCATTTAAAGTAATTTTTAAAAACGACCACGGCTATTTAAAGTAGGAACACTCCAGAGGCAGAAATTCATTAAGAGGCGCGGACTCACTGGCTCTCAGCCCTGTTTCCGTCACACAGAGGAAGTCAAGTCCGCGGGAAGTGAAGAAATCCTTCAGGATAAACGTTTTGTGTGTCAAAGATCTTGCGTTTACAAGACCAAACCTGGCGGGGGCCAGCATGTCCAAGGGCGCAGCTTATCAAGGTGGGGCCCGACACACAGCCCGCAGGTGGCGGGGGAGAGGATCCACGAGGCGGTAAAGGAAGGCAGGAATCCGGCAAGGTGAAAAAGCTGACTGGGATGTCGAAAAACCAACGTTGAAGTTGATCATATCAGTGGGAGAAGGGCAAAGATCCAACAGTGTTTGGCAGTCATACACAAGCAGTGAGCTGACAGAGACGGAAATAGACGCAAACAACACAAAAACGAACAGAGCTGACAGCGTGACACGGCAGGTCAAAGCACATACTGGCGCCATCTTCTGGAAACTCGGAAGCGACGTTACTCAAATAGTGAAAGGTAAGTGTTGTTTTTTGTTTTTTTAGTAACCAGCAAGCACAGTACAGTTAGTAGAACCACTGTGTTTTTACTACTGTGTATTTGATAGGTGCCGTCTGAAATTCAACTATTTCTTTTATTTATACATATATAATAAAATAAATATATACAGCTATAATTCACTGAAAGTCAAGTATTTCATGCATATATATATATATATATATATATATATATATATATACATACATATATATATATGAAATATTCGAGTTGGTGTATTGGCTGTCAATATATTCCTCCCCTCTTAACCACGCCCCCCGCCTCAACAACGCCCTTAAACCACGCCTCCGCCCCACCCCCGACCACGCCCCCCACCTCTCGAAATCGGAGGTCTCAAGGTTGGCAAGTATGTTCTGCCATCAAACATATATTAGTACAAAGCAAGAAATAGTGAACCTTAAATTATTTACGAAAAAATAAATTAACTTTTTTTTGTCGTTGCCTACCACTCTCGTTATCATGGACAAAAGGGACGTAGGAAGGCGTGTCCAACGCATATAAAGAGACAGGTGTTACTGCAACTATTGCAGTAAGAGGGACAGCGACACAATGCTTCCACATTGACAACACATCAGACAACCTTCAGGTATTTACATGTAATTTAAACGCATAAATATTTCAATTTCACTTTTTTGAACAAAATGTATAATTTGTTCTTCCCCTCTTCACGGTGGCAGAGGGGTTAGTGTGTCTGCCTAACAATACGAAGGTCCTGCAGTCCTGGGTTCAAATCCAGGCTCGGGATCTTTCTGTGTGGAGTTTGCATGTTCTCCCCGTGAATGCGTGGGTTCCCTCCGGGTACTCCGGCTTCCTCACAATTCCAAAGACATGCACCTGGGGATAGGTTGATTGGCAACACTAAATTGGCCCTAGTGTGTGAATGTGAGTGTGAATGTTGTCTGTCTATCTGTGTTGGCCCTGCGATGAGGTGGCGACTTGTCCAGGGTGTACCCCGCCTTCCGCCCGATTGTAGCTGAAATAGGCGCCAGCGCCCCCCGCGACCCCAAAAGGGAATAAGCGGTAGAAAATGGATGGATGGATGGATATAATTTGTTTTGCATTCCGCACTCAAATAAGATATATATATATATATATATATATATATACACATGTATATATATATATATATATATATATATATATATATATATATATATATATATATATATATATATATATATATATATATACAGTGGGGCAAAAAAGTATTTAGTCAGCCACTGATTGTGCAAGTTCTCCCCCTCAAAATGATGACAGAGGTATGTAATTTTCATCATAGGTACACTTCAACTGTGAGAGACAGAATGTGAAAAAAAATCCAGGAATTCACATTGTAGGAATTTTAAAGAATTTATTTGTAAATTATGGTGGAAAATAAGTATTTGGTCAACCATTCAAAGCTCTCACTGATGGAAGGATGTTTTGGCTCAAAATCTCACGATACATCGCCCCATTCATTCTTTCCTTAATACGGATCAATCGTCCTGTCCCCTTAGCAGAAAAACAACCCCAAAGCATGATGTTTCCACCCCCATGCTTCACAGTAGGTGTGGTGTTCTTGGGATGCAACTCAGTATTCTTCATCCTCCAAACATGATGAATTGAGTTTATACCAAAAAGTTCTATTTTGGTTTCATCTGTCCACATGACATTCTCCCAGTCCTCTGCTGTATCATCCATGTATCCATTTTGGTATAAACTCAACTCGGCGTGTTTGGAGGAAGAAAAATACTGAGTTGTTTCAAGAACACCACACCTACTGTGAAGCATGGGGGTGGAAATATCATGGTTTGGGGCTGTTTTTCTGCTAAGGGGACAGGACGATTGATCCGTGTTAAGGAAAGAATGAATGGGGCCATGTATGGTGAGATTTTGAGTCAAAACCTCCTTCCATCAGTGAGAACTTTGAATGGTTTACCAAATACTTATTTTCCACCATAATTTACAAATAAATTATTTAAAATCCCTACAATGTGAATTCCTGGATTTTTTTTCACATTCTGTCTCTCACAGTTGAAGTGTACCTATGATGAAAATTACAGACCTCTGTCATCATTTTTAGGGGGGAGAATTTGCACAATCGCTGGCTGACTAAATACTTGTTTGCCCCACTGTATCCCTTTGAGACACTAGTGATTTAGGGCTATATAAGTAAACATTGATTGATTTATTGATATATATATATATATATATATATATATATATATATATATTATTTTATTTTTTTTTTTATTTTTTATTTTTTTTTATTTTATTTTTTTTTTTAAATCTTTTTTTAAATTTATTTATTTATTTATTTTTTTATCAAGTCAATGTATCTGTTCGCTATAAAAACTCCGATACAAATTAAGCTAAGAAAAAAAAAACAGACAATAAGTAGGCGGGTTTAGTAACTTCCTGTGCGTCTCAGCATCTCAGTCAGTGCGTTGAGAGCTTTACCGAGAGCAGACCGCCTCCAATCACTCATTCTTTCCCGGCTGCCGATGCTTCAATAGGCGACAGAGGAGGAACAACTCGCCGGGCACTGGAAGTGTAAAAAGCAACAGTTTTCTTTTAGACAAAAAAAAACAACAAAAAACTCCTCGAAAACCTGAACTATTACATCCAAGTTGGGGTTTCGGTTTGACTTGGTGAATACGTCGTCATCCAGGGGTGGAGCCGCGGTGCCCTGCTGCTGCTGGTGGTGTTGGTGGTGGTGGTGCGTCTCCGGCGGTGTGACAAGAGGTGAAGGATCAGCCTGCAGGGAGGCCGAGCAGTCAGGAGGATGCTGGAGGGCAATGCCTGCAGAAAGAGAGGATGAGATTTGTCGAAAGGCGCTGGAGTTGCTCTCCGACCTGTGCTCCAAGGGAGAGGTGCAGGACGACAGTTGCATAGATTTCATCTACTACTTCAGGGACCTGGCCAGACCTCGCTTCACGGACTCTGGTAAGGGAGCCATGCATTACTTGATTTATGGATGCCTATTTACTCCACTGGTTTCAATGGGCAGTGAGAAAAGTGGCAGATGTGAACTTGTTGCTTTCCTCTCTTAAGAGTCCATCATCCTTCTAACACAATTGAGCAAGCTAAAAAAAGCAGAGTTGCTTTGTTTTTGTTTTTGTTCTAATGTACATACTCTATAATATAGTGAGACAGAAGCCCCACCCGGCATCCCCTTTTAGCTCTCGGCTCTTTGATGCATCCAGAAAAACAAACAAGCTTTGAGCTAGAATATCCAGTTAATATTGCTTCTTTGACTCTCCTGCTCTTAATATTTATTCATGTATTTTTTATTTACAGATATACATAGTTTTTTTGTATTTCATTATTGTTTTTTTTGTTAATATCAGGGTCCGTTTTGCAAAAAGGTCATCCCTACAAGCGTACGGCTTATGGACAGGAACCCACAGTTAAAATATACATCATCATATAATATACAATACAATATATTTTAGAATCTACCAAACAAATACCCATTTACAATTTCATTTATGAATAAAAAAGGAATCTTTAAATTCACCAAATCAGTCTCACTATCCTATTATTCAAATTTGATTAAGAGGTTGCATCTTGAAGACTTGCGATAATCTCATACATACATACAGAGGTCAAGACCAAAATTATGCGACCCATTTGAATCCCTCAACCATAAGGGGTGTGCTAAATATACTAAGCATAACGTCGCAATGAATTTAGCTTAAAACACTTTTTAAAAATGTTTAAAGAATTTGATTCTTTTATAGAACTATCAATCTCCACAGCAGGGGTCACCAACCTTTTTGAAACCAAGAGCTACTTCTTGGGTACTGATTAATGCGAAGGGCTACCAGTTTGATACACACTTAAATAAATGGCCAGAAATAGCCAATTTGCTCAATTTACCTTTAATTATATATATATATATATTTATCTATATATATATATATATATATATATATATATATATATATATATATATATATATATATATATATGTGTATATATATATATATATATATGTATATGTGTATATATATATATATATATATATATATATATATGTATATGTGTATATATATATATATATATATATATATTAAAAAATGGGTATTTCTGTTTGTCATTCCGTTGTACATTTTTTTTCCTTTTACGGAAGGTTTTTGTAGAGAATAAATAATAAAAAAAACACTTAATTGAACGGTTTAAAAGAGGAGAAAACACGAAAAAAATTAAAATAAAATTTTGTAACATAGTTTTTCTTCAATTTTGACTCTTTAAAATTCAAAATTCTACCGAAAAAAATAAATAGAAAAACTAGCTAATTCGAATCTTTTTGAAAAAAAAACAAAAAAATTTATGGAACATCATTAGTAATTTTTCCTGACTAAGATTGATTTTAAAATTTTAATGACCTGTTTTAAATAGGTTAAAATCCAATCTGCACTTTGTTAGAATATCTAACAAATTAGACCAAGCTATATTTCTAACAAAGACAAATCATTATTTCTTCTAGATTTTCCAGAGGTTGTATTTTTTCTCTAAAATTGTCTTTCTGAAAGTTATAAGAAGCAAAGTAAAAAAATAAATACATTTATTTAAACAAGTGAAGACCAAGTCTTTAAAATATTTTCTTGGATTTACAAATTCTAGTTGAGTTTTGTTTCTCTTAGAATTAAACATGTCGAGCAAAGCGAGACCAGATTGATAGTAAATAAATAAAATTTAATAAATTGAGGTAGCTCACTGGTAAGTGCTGCTATTTGAGCTATTTTTTAGAACAGGCCAGCGGGCTACTCATCTAGTCCTTATGGGCTACCCGCGGGCACCAGGTTGGTGACCCCTGCTCTACAGGCTATACTAAAGCTTGTACACTTTAGATGACAATTTTTCCCTTTTAATAAAAGTTTACTTCTTGTGTTATGTCTATGAGAAGTAGTGGTCACTGGAATCATATTTGTTGAGTTGACTATTTGGAGACAGGAAAAAAGTCTGGAGAAAAAACTACATCAGCAAAACTAAAATAATGCTATTTGGTTGCAGTAGAAGAGAAAGTCAAATACAAATACAATTACACAGATTAGCCATTGAAAGGGTAAAAGAAAACAAATGTTTTGGGTGTAATAATAGATTATCAAATGAATTGGAAATCTCATGTAAAAAATATACAACATAAAGTAGCAGGAAACACGTCAATAATGAATAAAACTAAACATGTTCTAAACCAGGGGTGTCAAACTCATTTTAGATCGAGGACCGCAAGGAGAAAAATCTACTGTGGGCAGGAGTGGTAAAATAACGGCACGATAACTTAAAAAAAAAAAAGAACATTTCAGATTGTTTTCTTTGTTTAAAAATAGAACAAGCACATAGTGGGTTTTTTTTTACTCTTAAATGTTGCGGTTGTGAATTATGTGAATGTGAATTATATTTATATAGCGCTTTTCTCCAGTGACTCACAGCGCTTTACATAGTGAAACCCATTATCTACTGTAAGTTACACTTAAACCAGTGAGGGTGGCACTGGGAGCATGTGGGTGAAGTGCCTTGCCCAAGGACACAACAGCAGTGACTTGGATGGCAGAAGCAGGGATCGAACCCAGAACCCTCAGGTTGCTGGCACGGCCGCTCTAACAACCGAGCTTTACTGCCCCATTGTTAATAGTTTTCTATCTTTGTTTGTCATTACTTATAGTTTCTGAACAATTATTATGTGATAATGTTCATCAGTCAACCTCATTGAGTGCCAAGCAGGGGGGCAAAGGGTCCCATTTTTTTTTATAGTCTTTGGTATGACTCAGCCGGGATTTGAACTCCCAACCTACCGATTTCAGGGCAAACACCCTAACCACTAGGCCACTGAGTAGGTTAAAACTATTAGTTCATATTTGTTCACTTCCTGTCTCAACCTGTAACACAAACAGAAAACTGAGTACATAGTTATATATCAATAAGATTTACATAAAAAAATCATCAAAAATTTTGGTTCACATAATTTACTAAAGACTGTGATAGATAAAATATTGTCTCATTTTTTACAAGGTTCACAATATTTATGAAGATTCTTTCTTGTAGTTTGTAAACACATTATTCGTAAACTGGATCATATAAGCACATTGTGTATTTGTTTATTCCATTCCATAATTTAATTCCACATACTGATATGCTTAAGGTTTTAAGTGTTGTACGTGTATACAAAAGTTTTAAGTTGAATTTTTTCCTAAAGTTGTATTTCTCCAGGTTTGTTGCAAATAATTGTTGTACATTCCTGGGTAGCAGGTCAATGTCTGCGTTTTGAATACTTTTAGTTGTTTTCAAATGCACAAAATCATTCAATTTTAATATTGTTTTAGTCTACTAGTAATTAGTTTGAATGTTTTCTATTACAAACATTATGAATTATTCTAAATGATCTTTTTTGTAAAATGATTAGTGAATAAATCATACTTTTGTAGTTATTTTCCCATATTCCTACACAATATGGTAACAGGAGCGAACAGATGGATGTAAATGTATTGTTATTATGCGTGTGCTTCTATGTTGACTTTGTTAATTGCATCTGAGGCCGGGCCGCTGCCTTTTAAAAATGTTACAATCCATCATTAAACATGTATGACGTAGAGGAAGTTCAAGCTACCAGATTGGTTCCCTGAGGAACTGTGACCCACTTCCTCTTGTATTAGACTGCTCTAAATGCACGCACACATAGTTTGATCCACATCGAACAACTGTCCTGCAAACTGTGTAGATGCAACCGAATCAAGTGCAGAGTAATTTCACAAAAAAAACCCTTCATCTTATTAAAACACAGTGATTTTACACTGGATAGCTTCAGTGCCAAAACACATGATTGTGACTTAGTTGAGTCATGTATTGATTAATTTTACAGATAGTAAAAATATAACATATAAATGCAGATGGTATCCATCGTCTTGCTGAAAAAAAAGTAAAATAATGTTTTAATTGATGGCCTGTATTAACCACAAATCTGAGTAAGTAGTCCCACCATTAGCATTAAAGGCGTACTGAAACCCACTACTACCCACCACGCAGTCTGATAGTTTATATATCAATGATGAAATATTAACATTGCAACACATGCCAATACGGCCTTTTTAGTTTACTAAATTACAATTTTAAATTTCCCGTTAGTTTCGTCTTGAAAACGTCGTGTAATGATGACGTGTACGCAAGACGTCACAGGTTTTTAGGAAGTATGAGCGCTGCACACACACCCAGCTAAATGTCGTCTGCTTAAATTTGTTCAAATAATATTGGAGAAGTCACAGTAGAAAGATGGAGTTGGGAAGCTTTAGCCTTTAGCCACACAAACACACGGTGATTCCTTGTTTAAAATTCCTGGAGGTGAAACTTTACTATGGATCAGAGCGCGGTCAAGCGAGCATGAATCAAGACGGAATGTCAACCAGCAGTTTTCGGTGAGAAAATTGTGGTTAAAAAGTCGCTTCTTACCGGAGAAAAGCTGAGCTTGTGTCGTCCATAGCTGCCGTCGACTCCTCTGAGACACTGCGCGTCAACACACCCGTGGAGACACCCTTCTGACTATCAGGCACTATTTAACTCACTAAAACACTAGAAACACAATAGAAAGATAAGGGATTTCCCAGAATTATCCTAGTAAATGTGTCTAAAAACATCGGAATCCGTCCCAATCACGTTTTTTTTTCATTTTTCTAGTCCGTCGCTATCAATATCCTCAAACACTAATCTTTCATCCTCGCTCAAATTAATGGGGAAATTGTCGTTTTCTCGGTCCGAATAGCACTTTTTGTTGGAGGCTCCTATTATAAACAATGTGAATATGTGAGGAGCCCCCACACTTGCGACGTCATCATCTGCGACTTCCGGTAAACGCAGGGCTTTTCTGTTAGCACCAAAAGTTGCGAAGTTTATTGTGGATGTTCTCTCCTAAATCCTTTCAGCAAAAATATGTCAATATCGCGAAATGATCAAGTATGACACATAGAATGGACCTGCTATCCCCGTTTGAATAAGAAAATCTCATTTCAGTAGGCCTTTAATGTGTTATCACCTGTCATGTCAGGACATGTTATGTTTTCAGTATTATTCTTAGTTGAGTGTCTATTTCTGTTTTGATGCCCACTTCAGTTTCCATAGTTCCTATGAGCACTGATTGTTTTCACCTGCCCCTGATTAGTGGTCAGGAGGCTCACCTGCTCCTAAACACCAATCAGAGAGCTACTTATACCTGCCTCATTCTCCACTCAGTCTTGTTTGCTCTGCGCGACTGTTCATGTTTGCTTCATGCTATTTAGTTTTGTTATTACGCTGAACTAAGTCTGCCCACAAACATCTTTTGCGTTCCAAACAGCTAGCTGGTTTGTGTTTAGACGTATGCAAGTAAAGAATACTTCTTCGCCTTACCTTTTTAGTGCTTCTTGATATTCTTCTGCATTTTGGGAAAACGACCACTGCAAACATGCCACAAAACACAACAGAAGACTGCCAGCAATACGTTTTCCCGCAGAAGGCGTCTCCAAGGAACAATTCACTGTGTAGAACATAGAGCATGGGTCACCAACACGGTGACCCATATATAGCTTGGTCCAATTTGTTATATTTTATAACAAATTGCAGATTGGATTTTGACCTATTTAAAAAATGTCATCAAAATTCTAAAATTAATCTTAATGAGGAAAAATTACTAATGATGTGCCATAAATTATTTTTTAAATTTTTTCAAAAAGATTCGAATTAGCTAGTTTTTCTCTTCATTTTTTTGGGTTGAATTTCGACTTTAAAAGAGTCGAAATTGAAGATAAACTATGTTTCAAAATTTAATTTTCATTTTTTTCCTGTTTTCTCCTCTTTTAAACCGTTCAATGAAGTGTTTTTTTCATCATTTATTCTCTACAAAAACTTTCCGTAAAAGGAAAAAAAATGTAAGACGGAATGAAAGACAAAAATACCCATTTTTTTATATATATAGATTTATTTATTAAAGGTAGATTAAGCAAATTGGCTATTTCTGGCAATTTATTTAAATGTGTATCAAACTGTTAGCCCTTCGCATTAATCACTACCTAAAAAGTAGCTCTTGGTTTCAAAAAGGTTGGTGACCTCTGAAATAGAGGTATTTGACAAAGTGACTTGGCGGAAAGGGCAGAACGGTGGGTGAGGGGTTAATGTATGTGACTCACATTACGAAGATCCTGGGTTCGATCGCCGGGCTCAAAGTCTTTCTGCATGGAGTTTACATGTTTCCCCGTGACTGCGTGGGTTCCCTTCGTTAAAATTCTGGACTAATGATATTGCTACAAATTTCATTTTACCTATCTAAGCGTCGTAATTATGAAACGGCACGCTGAAACATTCATTCAGGTGCTGCTGCAAAGCATAAAAAAGACACAGCGGAACAGCCAATCGGAGTCCAACTTTTATCGCCTTGCTTCTGTGTAAGGAGAAGTTAACATATTCTATAGATTTGTGCTAAAAACAGACTTTAAATGTGGAGAGTCTCAGAAATTGGCGCAATGTGACTGAGATACTGTCATTGAGAAGAAAAGCGGAAATTTTACCCGTGCATTGGACACACACTCACCTCCACAGAGGGGCCAGCACTCTATTGGAGGCTGCCCTGCACAGTGCATCCTTCTGTGCATTTCTGTGCTTGCTTCCCGGACACACGACCACCTCAAGCTACCAAACTAACTATAATACAGTGCCCAACATTTCCAAAATGACTTATAAGTGTTAGGGGATATGTTTTATTTTGCAAACATGATGACTATTTGTCGCCATAAAGTTGTTTGAAAAACACCTGCTACTACTGCAGCCAGCTGGGTATTGTGGCCAAAAGGATGAATATTTATTTCATCTGACATCACATGGACAAAGATAAAACCTTCAGGAGGGAAGTTCTGGGGTCAGATGAAACAAAAATGTAGCTGTTTGGCTGCAATACCCAGCAATGTGTTTAGATGAGAAAAGGTGAGGCCTTTAATCCCAGGAACACCATCCTACCATCAAGCATGGTGGTAGTAGTATTATGCTCTGGGCCTGTTTCGCTGCCAATGGAACTGGTGCTTTACACGTCAAAAGAGGTAAAGGAATGGCTAAATCAGGCTAGAATTAAGGTTTTAGAATGGCCTTCCCAAATATATATATATATATGTGTGTGTGTGTGTGTATATATATATACATATGTATATATTAGGGCTAGGCAACGATTAAAAATTTTAATCGAAGTTAATCGCACCTTTTCTCCGATTAATCGTGATTAACTGCATTGTATACGCAAAGCCCAATAATGAATTCAAAAGTAGTGTGTAGTGCACCTTTATTGGAATATTCTCCCACATGAACAGAAGCGCCAAAACATTTGTTGTGCAAACACAATTCAAATCAGTCTTTGTTAAACAGTAGCAGTTAAATAGCATATTTTATGAAAATCAACTCAAAAAATGTAAATACAAACATTTAAACTTATTTCCACTGCCAGGGTATTTAAGTTATCCTGTTTGTAATGGAAAATAAATATAATCTACATACAAATGATGGAACATTTGGCGGAAATGCCGACCAGTTCTGCAGACTTCATGGCTGGCTCGCATCGTGGTCACTCCGTGATCACGTACGACCGCCAGACACTTCTGGATATGGACACATCGGGCCGTTTTGGACTGATAGACGCGGGCGTGCTAAACATGCTAACTAGCATGGGGATACGTCGGCGGCTACATCCAGCGGCCTGTGAAGCAGCGGAGTCTAGTAGCAGCGGGGGCCGTCTACGGAGCAGACGCCAGCGGTGTGATCGGAAACGCGGATGTCGAGCGGGGCTAAAAACAAAGCAGAAGGCTAATCCCCACAGAACACCACTTCCCTCCACCCTGAAGACGGATTTAAATAAGGGATGCGAGACTACTGGTCTGGGTAAGGAGTCAGTTAAATTAGAACAAGTTTTTTCTGCTTTGAGTGTTTCAGAGTTGGACATGTGTTTTACTGAGGTGGCTAACTATGATGCGTGCAGTTTATCAAAGCAACAAACAAACAATCGGAAAATCCCCGTTACTGAGGAGGCTAACCATGATGCGTGCAGTTTATCAAAGCAACAATCAAACAATCGGAACATTCCCGTCGTATCAATTCCTAGATATGGTCGTAATTATACTGAATGCACTGGGTATAATAAACACAACATTATTAATATTGCTACTACGGATAATTTGATCAAAAATTCCCTAAAACAGCCCACTACCTATAATATAGGTTTTTTAAACATAAGATCATTGTCTCCCAAAACGTTGTTAGTTAATGATATCATCAGAGACAACAATCTTAACGTCATCGGTCTCAGTGAAACCTGGCTTAAACCAAACAACTTTTTTGCGCTAAATGAGGCATGTCCTCCTAACTTTACACATGCGCATATTGCCCGTCCGCTTAAAAGGGGTGGGGGGGTCGCACTAATATACAACGAAAACTTTAACCTTAGTCCTAACATAAATAATAAATATAAATCGTTTGAGGTGCTTACTATGAGGTCTGTCACACCGCTGCCTCTACACCTGGCTGTTATCTACCGCCCCCCAGGGCCCTGTTCGGACTTTATCAATGAATTCTCAGAGTTCGTTGCTGATCTAGTGACACACGCCGATAATATAATCATAATGGGGGACTTTAATATCCATATGAATACCCCATCGGACCCACCGTGCGTAGCGCTCCAGACTATAATTGATAGCTGTGGTCTCACACAAATAATAAATGAACCCACGCATCGCAACGGTAATACGATAGACCTAGTGCTTGTCAAGGGTATCACCGCTTCCAAAGTTACGATACTCCCGTATACTAAAGTATTGTCCGATCATTATCTTATAAAATTCGAGGTTCAGACGCATGTTCGTCAAACTAATAATAATAATAACTGCTATAGCAGCCGCAACATTAATACGGCCACAACGACAGCTCTTGCTGACCTACTGCCCTCGGTAATGGCACCATTCCCAAAGTATGTGGGCTCTATTGATAACCTCACTAACAACTTTAATGACGCCCTGCGCGAAACCATTGATAACATAGCACCGCTAAAGTTAAAAAAGGCTCCAAAAAAGCGCACCCCGTGGTTTACAGAAGAAACTAGAGCTCAGAAATTATTATGCAGAAAGCTGGAACGCAAATGGCGCACGACTAAACTTGAGGTGCACCATCAAGCATTTAGTGATGGTTTAATAACTTATAAACGCATGCTTACCTTAGCTAAAGCTAATTATTACTCAAATCTCATCCACCGCAATAAAAACGATCCTAAATTTTTGTTTAGTACGGTAGCATCGCTAACCCAACAAGGGACTCCTTCCAGTAGCTCCACCCACTCAGCTGATGACTTTATGCAACTCTTTAGTAAGAAAATTGAAGTCATTAGAAAGGAGATTAAAGACAATGCGTCCCAGCTACAACGGGGTTCTATTAACACTGACACGATTGTATATACGGCGGATACTGCCCTCCAAAATAGTTTCTCTCGTTTTGAGGAAATAACATTAGAGGAATTGTTACAACGTGTAAATGGAATAAAACAAACAACATGTTTACTTGAACCTCTTCCAGGGAAACTGATCAAGGAGCTCTTTGTATTATTAGGTCCATCAGTGCTAAATATTATAAACTTATCACTTTCCTCGGGCACTGTTCCCCTAGCATTCAAAAAAGCGGTTATTCATCCTCTTCTTAAAAGACCTAACCTCGATCCTGACCTCATGGTAAACTACCGACCGGTGTCTCACCTTCCCTTTATTTCAAAAATCCTCGAAAAAATTGTTGCGGAGCAGTTAAATGAACACTTAGCGTCTAACAATCTATGTGAAACCTTTCAATCCGGTTTCAGGGCAAATCACTCGACGGAGACAGCCCTCGCAAAAATGACTAATGATCTATTGCTAACGATGGATTCTGATGCGTCATCTATGTTGCTGCTCCTCGATCTTAGCACTGCTTTCGATACCGTCGATCATAATATTTTATTAGAACGTATCAAAACACGAATTGGTATGTCAGACTTAGCCCTGTCTTGGTTTAACTCTTATCTTACTGATAGGATGCAGTGTGTCTCCCATAACAATGTGACCTCGGACTACGTTAAGGTAACGTGTGGAGTTCCCCAGGGTTCGGTCCTTGGCCCTGCACTCTTCAGCATCTACATGCTGCCGCTAGGTGACATCATACGCAAATACGGTGTTAGCTTTCACTGTTATGCTGATGACACCCAACTCTACATGCCCCTAAAGCTGACCAACACGCCGGATTGTAGTCAGCTGGAGGCGTGTCTTAATGAAATTAAACAATGGATGTCCGCTAACTTTTTGCAACTCAACGCCAAAAAAACGGAAATGCTGATTATCGGTCCTGCTAGACACCGAACTCTATTTAATAATACAACTCTAACATTTGACAACCAAACAATTAAACAAGGCGACACGGTAAAGAATCTGGGTATTATCTTCGACCCAACTCTCTCCTTTGAGGCACACATTAAAAGCGTTACTAAAACGGCCTTCTTTCATCTCCGTAATATCGCTAAAATTCGCTCCATTCTGTCCACTAAAGACGCTGAGATCATTATCCATGCGTTTGTTACGTCTCGCCTCGACTACTGTAACGTATTATTTTCGGGTCTCCCCATGTCTAGCATTAAAAGATTACAGTTGGTACAAAATGCGGCTGCTAGACTTTTGACAAGAACAAGAAAGTTTGATCACATTACGCCTGTACTGGCTCACCTGCACTGGCTTCCTGTGCACTTAAGATGTGACTTTAAGGTTTTACTACTTACGTATAAAATACTACACGGTCTAGCTCCATCCTATCTTGCCGATTGTATTGTACCATATGTCCCGGCAAGAAATCTGCGTTCAAAGGACTCCGGCTTGTTAGTGATTCCCAAAGCCCAAAAAAAGTCTGCGGGCTATAGAGCGTTTTCCGTTCGGGCTCCAGTACTCTGGAATGCCCTCCCAGTAACAGTTCGAGATGCCACCTCAGTAGAAGCATTTAAGTCTCACCTTAAAACTCATTTGTATACTGTAGCCTTTAAATAGACTCCCTTTTTAGACCAGTTGATCTGCTGTTTCTTTTCTTTTTCTTCTATGTCCCACTCTCCCCTGTGGAGGGGGTCCGGTCCGACCCGGTGGCCATGTACTGCTTGCCTGTGTATCGGCTGGGGACATCTCTGCGCTGCTGATCCGCCTCGACATCTCTGCGCTGCTGATCCGCCTCCGCTTGGGATGGTTTCCTGCTGGCTCCGCTGTGAACGGGACTCTCGCTGCTGAGTTGGACCCGCTTTGGACTGGACTCTCGCGACTATGTTGGATCCATTGTGGATTGAACTTTCACAGTATCATGTTAGACCCGCTCGACATCCTTTGCTTTCCTCCTCTCTAAGGTTCTCATAATCATTATTGTCACAGACGTCCCACTGGATCATTATTGTCACCGATGTCCCACTGGGTGTGAGTTTTCCTTGCCCTTATGTGGGCCTACCGAGGATGTCGTGGTGGTTTGTGCAGCCCTTTGAGACACTAGTGATTTAGGGCTATATAAGTAAACATTGATTGATTGATTGAAATCTCTGAGCCACAATCATAACATCTGAACAGGCAATTTCTGAGGTAACAGCAGAAACATTTTTTATCAGGGATCTTATGTTTAAAAAACCTATGTTATAGGTAGTGGGCTGTTTTAGGGAATTTTTGATCAAATTATCCATAGTAGCAATATTAATAATGTTGTGTTTATTATGCGTAGTGCACTTAAAATAATTATGACCATATCTAGGAATTGATATGATGGAAATGTTCCGATTGTTTGCTTGGTGCTTTGATAAACTGAACGCGTCATATACATGGTACTATATTGTGATGTTATGAGCCAGGGAAAAAAAGAACTACCCTACCCAGCATGCAACAGGAGTGACGAGCATGCGCGGTAGCCCGGTATAGGTTGTGTCGCCATGACGGCATCTTGTATGTTGTGATATGCACGCTCTGAAAGCAAACGTTAAGAACTCAGCCAACACGCCTCGTCTGCATTATTCATAAATAGACAGACAACACATATACTCCGCTGCTTCACAGGCCGCTGGATGTAGCCGATAAAGTATTCCCATGCTAGCTAGCCGGTCTAGCAAGCACGCGTCATTCAGTCCAAAACGGCCCGATCTATCCACATTCACAATTGTCTGGCGGTCGTAACTGATCCCGGAGTGACCACGCTGTAAGCCAGCCATGAAATTTGCAGAATTGTCCGGTATTTTTGCCAAATGTTCCATCTTTACCAAGAGCCCCTCCACGCCGAAGCCCGTCCGGGCGCCGCCATCTTTATAAGAAAAGGCGTTAGCAAAATAAAAGCATGTAAACAACATACGCAAATGTGCGATAAAATAATTGTCGGCGTTAATAGATTGATGAGTTAACTCGTAATTAACGCATTAATTTGCCCACCCCTAGTATATATGTATATGTATGTATATATATATATATATATATATATATATATATATATATATATATATATATATACTGTATATGTGTATATATATTTATATACTGTATATGTATATATATATACTGTATGTGTGTATATATATATATATATATATATATATATAT
Organism: Nerophis ophidion; assembly: GCF_033978795.1. Classification (NCBI taxonomy): domain Eukaryota; kingdom Metazoa; phylum Chordata; class Actinopteri; order Syngnathiformes; family Syngnathidae; genus Nerophis; species Nerophis ophidion. The sequence continues at coordinate 32,258,144 of NC_084622.1, forward strand.
ATATATACTGTATATGTGTACATATATGTGTAGCATGGTGGAGCAGGGGTTAGTGTGTGTACCCCATAATACAAAGGTCCTGGGTTCAATCCCCAGGTTCGGGGTCTTTCTGGAATTTGCATGTTCTCCACGTGACTGCGTGGGTTCCCTCCGGGTACTCCGGCTTCCTCCATGACATGCACCTGGGGATAGGTTGATTGGCCAGACTAAATTTGCCGTAATGTTGGCCCTGGGATGAGGTGGTGACTTGTTCAGGGTGTACTACGCCTTTCACCCGAGTGCAGCTGAGTTAAGCTCCTCCCCAGTAGTAGTAAATGGATGGATGGGTGGGATGAGGAGCTTTGGTTGATATCAGTACTTCAGCCATCAACAATTGCATCAACAGAGAAATGGACATTGAAACAGTGTAGGTCTTACTTAGTAGGATATATACAGCGAGCAGAGAACATAGTGAGTTCAGCTAGTTCAGCTAGCATAAGAACAATTATATACATTGCAAATACATTTGATTATTTACATTAGGTTATTTACTATCCGGGGTGATGGGTTGTGAATGGAGGAGGGTATTAGTAAAGGGTTGACGTTTCCTGGAGGTTTTGTTTTAGAGCGGTTTTGAAGGAGGTTAGAGATGCACTTACTTTTACACCAGTTGGGAGTGCATTCCACATTGATGTGGCATAGAAAGAGAACGAGTTAAGACCTTTGTTAGTTCGGAATCTGAGTTTAACGTGGTTTGTGGAGCTCTCCCTGGTGTTGTAGTTATGGCGGTAATTTACATTAAGGAAGTAGTTTGATATGTACTCTGGTATCAGGGAGGTGTAGTGGATTTTATAGACTAGGCTCAGTGCAAGTTGTTTTAATCTGTCCTCTACCCTGAGCCAAAGTGGGCTGGAGTGAGGTGTGATCTGGGGTGGAGGTCTAAAAGTAACTGGACTAGCTTGTTCTGGGATATTTGGAGTCTAGATTTGAGGGTTTTGGAGGTGCTGGGATAACAGGAGGTTATCTGCTATCCTTTCAGCTGGCGGACCAAAAAATAAAGTGTCTGCCAGAAGGAATCGATGTCTGTGATAGGCATCAAAATGCATCAATCAAATCAATTCATGAAAAATGGCTGATACTGATCTGTGTCCCATTGATCGGCACATCCCTTGTAAAAATGATAGCACTTTAAGCATATCTGTATGTCTATCATAGGCCACTATAATTTCTGAGCAAAAAAATCATAGTGAAAATATTTGTAAACCATGGATTGTTATAATTTCTCTGTACACTAATATATCTACTAAACCTTCGCTTGTTTGGAGTCAGCTATAATATTTGAAACACATTTTTTGTAAATATAACATGGGGGTGATTCCACTTCATTCCCAAAAAGTTTTATAGCAGAGGCTTACCCTGAAACACAGACTTGTTTAAAGTTATGTACTGAAGATACCTACATGTAAATTATACCGACCACATTATCAAAAACTTTTGTGGAGCATAAATGCAGCACAAAAAACTTAAGGAATTATGGGCGAAATTGGTCAACATTAGCTATTATCAGCATGTAGCATTCTCTTGCTCTACTCACAATTCTACAGCTAGCCAATGAATTGATTAACGTGGACCCCGACTTAAACAAGTTGAAAAACTTATTCGGGTGTTACCATTATTGGTCAATTGTACGGATAATGTACTGAACTGTGCAATTTACTAATAAAAGTATCAGTCAATCAATCAAAAACCAAGCTAAATGACCACAATCGTCCCCCAGTGTATGGTAGGCTGACAGCATTTTCCAAAGAAACCAGGACTTCACATACACATGTAAAAATTGGGTAACCCCTGAGAATGGGGAACATGTTTTAAGTAACAACGACTTTTTTTTTTTATTGAATCAACATAAAAATACACAAGATACACTTTCAATTAGTGCATCAACCCGCCCCAGAAAAAAAAAAACTCCCTCCCCCATTCACACTCATCCACACCCACTCACACAGAAAGGGGTTGTTTCTTTCTAACATTACAATTTTTTATGTATTTGTTTTTAAATTATTTTACTTTCTTTTTTATAAAAATAAAATTTTAATTTTTAATTTTAATTTATTAATCTTATTTTACTTTATTTATAAAATAAAAAAGGACCTTATCTTCACCAGACCAGGTTGTTAATGAAATTAGACTTGTCTAAAGGGTTTTTAAAACCAGGTCCAGTCCAGATAATGTCCAAGTCGGGCTCAGCAACACAGACCCTATTCCATCTACAACAAAAATTAGGGAAACAACAGTAACAAAGACTTAATTTAGAGTTATTTGGACACTAGGAGAACATATTCGAAGTAACAAATACTTAATTTAGGGTTGTTTGGTTAGGGTTAGGGTTAGTGTTAGGGCCATGCAGAACAAGGCACTAATAAATACTTAGTAATGACTAATTAAGAGCCAATCTTACTAATTTGAATGTTAATAAGAAACTTTTTAATGGTGAATATGTTCCCATACTAAAGTGTTACTAAAAATAGATTTTTTATAAATGGATTTTTAACTAGTTTCATGCATGGAAATGTACTCTGAATGCAGACTTACTAGAACTATGAAAATATATATACACATCTAGAATGAAAGTAAATTAAAAGTCAGGACATTGTTGTATGCATGTAAACATTAACCTGACTCCCGCCAGATCCTTGTAGTTCGCTGAGCTCCACACAAGGATTTGGGCTCGAGGGCATTGGAAACTCCTTCAAGATAGCAAAAAAATAATGAACCAATCAGGATCGCCGGGCGGGATTTCATAGACATGACGTAGCGCCGATGCGACTGTTTGATTCAAACAACAATGGCGGCACTTAGCGAGGAGTCGTGTGCTGACATTGATTCTGCATATTTTCTTTGCACAAACAACTTCGATCGTCTAATGACATTGCTACGTTGTTTCAGTAAAAGTTCTCTAACTTTTTGCTCTGTCCTTATCCAATATGTCGGCTGTTCTGTTTTGGATTTCCCAGCGTCGCTCTCATCAGCGTCATGGGTTGATTTTGATGTGAGTGGTTGAAGTAGCACGTCATTCAAGATAACGGACAAGTGGTTTATCCAATCACATACAATGATTTTTTTTTTACAAGGCTCCTATTGAGAAGTCCAAAATCTTCGTGTGGAGCTCAGCGAACTCCAAGGAGCTGGTGAGAGTCAGGTTATGTAAACATCGCCACTGTTCATGTAAATGAGGCAGCTGAAATTTCCAGAGCTGCTAATTGAAAATGCAAGTGTGTCGATACACATTCATTAAGAGATGCCACGGTTCTACCATATGTTTTTTTTTTACTGATGTTGATTAGTTGTACAACACATACACATGCAACACTGCCTGATTCATTGTTAGTTGCTGCTTTTGGGGTGGAGCCCTTCTAGAGAGCTGCTTGGATCAAAGAGAAAAAAGGAACAACTTATTGTTGCTGCTCCAGTTACTGGTTTTAGGAATATGTTGATGCAACAAACAGTAAATGCAAAACCTTGTTGCCTCTAATTGGAATTAGGTCAAGATCAGTCCTAGCTTTCTCATTCATTTAAACTTGGAATGCATTGTCACAGTTGTATGTTACTGTCCATTAACCTGGAAGAATGAATCAGAGTTGGTGCTGTTAAGACATTGTGGAATGGAATCACCACAACTTAGCATTGCTTATTAGCAGTGTTACTGTCGGAAACAACTTTAAAAAATTATTAATTATCCCCCTCCAACCCTAACAAGTGTTTACATTTCTAACGGACTGATAATATCTTGATTTTGTATGTACTTTATGTCATATTTTATTAATTATAGTACTTTTTGGTCACTTAGAATATTGTTTATCCTTGGTACACTAATGTGTTTATTGTAGGCCAGTGGTCCCCTACCACCGGTCCAGAAACCGGTACCGATCCATGAATCTTTGACTTAACGTTCGCCTGTCCCACTAAACACACTATAAGCTTGTTTGTAGATGTAAAATAAAACTCCTCATATGAAGTTACCATTTGTTATATTTGTTACAACTGTGTGACATGATACAATGCAAATTAATGAACGTATAAAATATAAATATGACAGATTTTATCCAAAGGCTGAGTTCCATTGCAAAGAAACAAGCCCAGGGCTCCCACTAATTCAGCGTTATAGTGAGTTGTATTTTTCATGCACTTATTTTTGCTATATTTATCTGGCAGTGGAAAGCCGATCCCTGAAAATAATGCCTACTTTAAACCGGTCCGTGGTGCAAAAAAGGTTGGGGACCACTGTTGTAGGCCATTGGTTCTTTGTTTTATCCTTCCATCCATCCATTTTCTACCGCTTATTCGCTTTGGGGTCGCGGGGGGCGCTGGTGCCTATCTCAGCTACAATCGGGTGGAAGGCGGGGTGCCGCCGCACTCCCCAACGGACGACCTTACGTAAAACTTTAGAAGGGTGAGTAACTCTGATTCCCCCCTATAGAAATATAGTTTGTGTAACTTAAAACAAAATGTGCTCATACATTACGCCTGCTGGCCCTAGCGAACTAATTTTTGTTAGAACTATTTTTCGGTTAAACATGCCAGAGCTATTAAAAAGGGTTTTGAAAGACTTTTACTCTTGTCTGATTACCATATTTTTCGAACTTATAATCCGTTCATCTCCTCAAAACCTTAACAGTACGCCTTATAACCCGGTGCGCCTAATGTATGGAAACATTTTGGTTATGCTTACCGACATCAAAGCTATTTTATTTGGTACATGGTGAAATGAAAAGTGTGACCAGTAGATGGCAGTCACGCATACGAGATAAGTGTAGACTGCAATATAATGGCAGTCACACATAAGCGATACGAGTAGACTGCAATATGACTCAAGTAAGCGACACCAAAATTGTATATGTTCTGTTGAAAATATATAACATCACACACGGCGCTCAAAAATCCATCAAAATGTTTTAGTACGACTTTAGAAATCTATGAAGCCGCACCGCTTTGATGGATTGTACTGTGCTTCAACATACGAGTATTATGGTCTTTGTATAAGGCAAGACATATTATCTGGTGTTTTGTTTCGCAATGTTATGCAAAAGCAACTTTTCTTACCTTCTGGTACCCACTGATCTGTATTTGGGATCTGCATAAGTTCAGAAAATTAGAGCGCCTTCACCTTTGTAGTCTGTGTCGACACTGTAGTTGATAAACGTCTTCCTTTTCTCTATCTTCATATGTGGCATTCGTCCCTCCGCTGTTGCCGAAGGTGAGCCACGTAAATAAAAATGCCCACAAAACGATGCATTCAGAAGCGACTGTCAGAAAGTGGCTTGGAGATGACCTGTAAAACATCGTCTATGCAACATTTTGACCAAAAAAACACCATTACATGTTATGTAGACCACAAGAAAGTGTTTTCAATTTAGAATAAAATAATATATATATACATATATATGACCCCTTTAAGTCGCCCTATAATCCGGTGCACCTTTTTAATGAAAATAGACCTGACTCGACCCGCTCATCGGCGGTGAGCCTTATAATCTGGTGTGCCCTATGGTCCGGAAAACACGGTACTCAATGTCTTTGTTATGGATTGGACTCAGGGAGACGACGGCAAAGACACCAGGGGGTTTATTGCTCGATGTATTTATTATATGTATATACATGCGATGAGGTGGCGACTTGTCCATGGTGTACACCGCCTTCCGCCCGATTGTAGCTGAGATAGGCACCAGCTCCTCCCGCGACCCCAAAGGGAATAAGCGGTAGAAAGTGGGTGGATGGATGGATAATTTAATTAACTAGAGAATGGTGTGTGGCAAAATCCAGGAGTGTGTATGGTGTAAGACTATGTGTAGGAATTAATTGCTGAGTGTTTACCAGAAGTGTTGACTCAAGAGGAGGAACAAGGCGTGCAGGCAGTCCTTGGGGCAGGCAGATGATCCAGGGCGAGAGAGAGGCGTCAGAGTCCGTGTCCATGCGAGGGCTCAAAGATCGAGGGTGGCAGTCCAAAGTCCAAAATAGAAGTCGAGACGCACAGCTCGATCACACGGGGACGAAGGCAGATTGCTAGGGAGGACAACAATGAATAACAATGAAACACGGAGGGGAGAAACCCAGGGAGAGAGAAAGAGAGAGAGATACAGAGAGAGAGTGAGAGAGAGTCATAAAGCTGGTTATCGGCTTACGGTATGGCAGATTGTGCGGGTTTATGAAGGCAGCTCGCTCATACTCGTAGGTGAGCTGATTGCGGATTATCTGCAGGCGCAAGGAGGCACTCAGGACGCGAAGATGAGGGTGCATTGGAATGCGCCCTGGTCGTGACAGTCTTATTACAATATACAGGCGAAGACTGTCGCAGCCATACAGCATGTGACCGATTTGACCCCAGGTCTCCAAATATTGCCTGGATAAATTAATGTCATCACAAATATTAATACAAACATGAAGCATTAATTGCATTGTCAAACAAGTGAATTTTGTGTCTTTGCCTCGATCTTTTATACACCGTTAAAATCAATTGTGGCAGAGCCCGAATGTCAGGGGTGGGGAGTTGGGGGGGCGATGTAACTGTTCATATAAGCCTTGAAAAAGGGTTTTAGGGAGGTTTTTGTGCGTAAGCAAGCTTTGTACATGAGACCCCAGCTCCTTATCTTTATTCCTTTTTATATTCTCAGCAGCCGTAAACTCAATTGCTGTTTTAGCATTACCACCTGCAGTTTAAGTGTAAACTTTGAGGCCATGCAGATTAATTAGCACACAAGACAAAAATCGCACTTTCAATAAATTAATGACACTGCGAGCAGAAAAGAGACAATATAAGGGGCAAAAAGTTAATATGCAAAGTTATTCTTGCTCTGTAGCTGTAGCAGTGGAAGAATACAGTGTCTATATATTCCCAGCTGTAAGTGAGGCTGTGAATTGTTATTCACACGGAGACTCTGTAGCCGTATTAGTAGTCTGGTAAGCTTAGTAAAAAAAGATGTTCCATTTGGCCTCCCAAAACGCAGATGGCATCTGAACACAATGCTGAAATGGCAAACACTTTTGTTGAAAATGTTTTGGTGTCGCCTTAAAAGAAAGTTGAGGCTGGAGTGTTGCATAAAATAAATCTTTCTTCTATGCTTTTTTCAAGCTGAAACGACACACGGCCCCAGAGGAGATAATGTTTGGAAAAAAGCGTAATTTTTTAGCCAACTTTTGTAATGAAGTGGGAATAGCAAACGTCCTGTTGATTTTATCCGGGGGATGTCACTGGATGAAACATAGGTCGAACTGAGACCTATGTAGTGGTTTTTGTTTCATGTTTCTACGACATTCCTACTGGAAGTTACAGACAGTCTTGTCTGTGTTTTCTTCCTAAGGGGCGCTAGAGCACAATTTTGAGTTTTGGGGTTTGGTTTGTTGATTAGATTGCAATTTTTGCCAGTCCTGATTTGTGTGTAAAATTTGGTGAGTTTTGAAGCATGTTAAGGGGGTGAAATTACAGCTCAAAGAGGCGGCGGTATCATAATAATAAAGAATAATAATAAAACCTTAGAAATTCAATAGGGTCCTCTGTCCCTAAGGGACATCGGTCCCTAACTAGGGCTGGGCGGTATGGCCTTTTTTTAATATCTCGATATTTTTGGGCCATATCGCGATACACGATATATATCTCGATATTTTGCCTTACCCTTGAATTAACACTTGATACATATAATCACAGCAGTATGATGATTCTATGTGTCTACATTAAAACATTCTTCTTCATACTGCATTAATATATGCTCATTTTAAATGTTCATGCAGAGAAGGAAAGCACAAGGAAGTCAAGTGACCAAAACTATATTATTGATCAGTAACTAAGCAGTGGCACAATCATTCATGTCATTTAAAAATAGAAAGTGCTAGTTGTGAGAGACATTTTAAAACAAGCTATTAATGCACTTTTGTGCATGATGTCACTAAGATGACATATCAAAACCAAACTAAATTAAAGTGCACTTTTTGTACAGAACACCACTACAATAGTTTAAAACAAATAAAGTGCACTTTTGTGCATGATGTCACACAAGATATTTCAGTAACTGTCAAATAAAAATGAGCTACATAATAGGAAATCAAATAGTGTTCATCCTTTGCTATGTGGTAGGTTACTAGCGACGTTATTAAATTATTTCGTTGACAATTTTTTTCATATGGTGTTGATCTGGAATTGTTTGCCTCGGCATTTTGATGGTGTGGGCATGTGGCACCGAACGGAGATGTTGACATGCGCAGTATGCACTCTTCATTCTCTAGCAGGTGACTTTTCAAATGATGCTACATATTAGCAGTAATGCTACTTTTTGTAGCAACGCTTTTGGCCACACACTTGACAAATTACGTTTGTCTGTTCGACATATTCCCAGTTGAAGCCAAACCACCGCCAGACGATGGAAACCCTGCTGTTTTTATTGGGAATTAAATCTTCCTTAATCCGCACCTTCTTTCTCTCGTATTACCACTCGCACGGCTCCGCCTGAGGTATTGAAAGTCCGTATTTTCATTGCTTACGTGCAGCTAACGTTACCCATGCTGCTACCTCTCTGCTTCGCGAGGGCGTATGACGTTGTATGTGATGTATGACGTGACATTATGTGACGTATGTAAGAAGGTGCGCTTGCTGTCCGTGAGAAAGAGAGACAGGAATGAGCGAGAAGAGCCTGTAGTTTAATGCCAGCAGCTAAAAGCAACTGCGTGAGAACGTATACTCGAATATCCCGATATATTAATTTTCTATATCGCACAGAGACAAACCCGCGATATATCTAGTATATCGATATATCGCCCAGCCCTAAGGTAAACACATAGGCACTGATCTACTGCGTGTACAATCCATACAATTTTGGGGTGGGTGTGTTTCTGGTCACCTACTAAGACTGCGTGTTAAAATTGTGCAAAAGTGGATAATACGGTCTGTTTTGAATTAGGATTTTGGCTGTCACCATGGAGTAACTCATTTCCCGCCTCATTTATGGCCTTGTGTGGTGTCTGTGGCGTATTGTCATGTTGTTGACATGCAGCACACACATATACAGTAATACAGTGCATTCGTAAAGTAATCCTAGTGTTTCACTTTTTCTACATTTTGTTATCTTGAAGCCTTATTCCAAAATTTAAAGGCCTACTGAAATGAGATGTTCTTATTTAAACGGGGATAACTTGATCATTTCGCGATATTGCCATATTTTTGCTGAAAGGATTTAGTACAGAACATCGACGATAAAGTTTGCAACTTTTGGTCGCTAATAAGAAAGCCTTGCCTGTACCGGAAGTAGCAGACGATGTGCGCGTGACGTCACGGGTTGTAGCGCTCCTCACATCCTCACATTGTTTACAATCATAGCCACCAGCAGCAAGAGCAATTCGGACCGAGAATGCGACGATTTCCCCATTAATGTGAGCGAGGATGAAAGATTTGTGGATAAGGAAAGTTAGAGTGAAGCACTTAAAAAAAAAAAAAAGGCAACGGCTTCGGCCGACGGCAGTGGGAGCAATTCAGATGTTTTTAGACACATTTACTAGGATAATTCTGGAAAATCCCTTCTCTGCTAAAGTCACACCTGAAAGTCGGAGGGCTGCGGTGAACGCCAGTGTCTCTGAAAGAAACCAATGGTGAAGCCAAGATCAAAGCTGCCTTTTTGACAGCTGCAGGAGGAGGTCGCATAATCCGCTCAAGTATCCGGTAATAGCCGACTTAATATCACAATTTTCCCATCCAAAAACTTGCTGGTTGACATGTGGTAGAGAAACATGTTCGCTTGACCGCTCTGTGTTAAAGCTTCACAACAAACAAAGAAACACCGTCTGTGTTTCGGTTGTTAAAGGCAGCTGCAATCCACCACTTTCCACCAACACCAGTATTCTTTATAGTCTTCATTATTAATTGAACAAATTGCAAAAGATTCAGCAACACAGATGTCCAAAATACTGTGTAATTATGTGATGAAAAGAGACAACTTTTAGCTGTGAGTGGTGCTGGGCTGAAATGTCCGCTCCAACCAATAATGTCACAAGCACGCGTCAACATAAGCGTCATCATTCCGCGACGTTTTCAACAGGATACCTCGCGGGAAATTTAAAATTGCAATTTAGTAAACTAAACCGGCCGTATTGGCATGTGTTGCCATAAAGGAAAAGAAGAAAGTGAATGAATGTTTAAAACTGAATACATTTACATATGCATAAATATTTGTTTTCTTTTGTATTATTTTTTTTATGAATTAAGTAACGTTTAGGACAGTGGTTCTCAAATGGGGGTACGCGTACCTCTGGGGGTACTTGAAGGTATGCCAAGGGGTACGTGAGATTTTTTAAAATATATTCTAAAAATAGCAACAATTCAAAAATCCTTTATAGATATATTTATTGAATATTATTTCAACAAACTATGAATGTAAGTTCAAAAACTATGAAAAGAAATACAACAATGCAATATTCAGTGTTGACAGCTAGATTTTTTGTGGACATGCGCCATAAATATTGATGTTAAAGATTTCTTTTTTTGTTGAGAAATGTTTAGAATTAAGTTCATGAATCCAGATGGATCTCTATTACAATCCCCAAAGAGGGCACTTTCAGTTGATGATTACTTTTATGTGTAAAAAAATGTATTTATAATTGAATCACTTGTTTATTTTTCAACAGGTTTTTTAGTTATTTTTGTATCTTTTTTTCCAAATAGTTCAAGAAAGACCACTACAAATGAGCAATATTTTGCACTGTTATACAATTTAATAAATCAGAAACTGATGGCATAGTGTTGTATTTTAATTCTTTATCTCTTTTTTTCAACCGAAAATGCTTTGCTCTGATTAGGGGGTACTTGAATTAAAAAAAAATTCACAAGGGGTACATTACTGAAAAAAGGTTGAGAACCACTGGTTTTGGACAACCTCTTTCCAAAACACAATATGAAATGTGAGATATAACAGGATAATACATACATTTATCATTTGTTCTCAAAACGCTTACAAAAAGTGGGAGCCTCAAAAATTCATTGTGGAACCCCATTTTTATGATTATATTATTTTGAAAATTCCTACTGCCAACACTGCGTAAGTATTCACAGCGTTTGCTCAATACTTTGTTGATGCACATTTGGCAGCAATTGCAGCCTCAAGTCTTGTTGAATACAATGCCTCACAAGCTTCCTCAGGTTGGAAAGGAAGCAATGGTTTTCATCCAGGATGTTTCTGCACATTGCTAGATGGCTCATCTTAATGTGCAAACATTTCAAACATGCTGAATGCAGACAAAAAACAGCAGCCACAGAACTGTTCCATTAGTCCAACTCTGCAAGTGCTAAATGATTATATTTGCATCGCCTCTTTTGAGTATTGTGGGCGGTCTAATATTCAGCATATAGATGAAGACAGACAGGCTAAATGGATTGCCCTCGCTATTTTCTCATTTGAAGGCCTACTGAAACCCACTACTACCCACCACGCAGTCTGATAGTTTATATATCAATGATGAAATATTAACATTGCAACACATGCCAATACGGCCTTTTTAGTTTACTAAATTGCAATTTTAAATTTCCCTGGAGTTTCTTCTTGAAAACGTCGCGTAATGATGACGTATACGCGTGACATCACGGACTGTTAGGAAATATGAGCGCTGCACACACACACAGCTTAAATTCGTCTGCTTTAACCGCATAATTACACAGTATTTTGGAGATCTGTGTTGCTGAATCTTTTGCAATTTGTTAAATTAATATTGGAGAAGTCAAAGTAGAAAGATGGAGTTGGGAAGCTTTAGCCTTTAGCCACACAAACACACAATAATTCCTTGTTTGAAATTCCCGGAGGTGAAACTTTATTATGGAACACAGCGGTCAAGCGAACATGGATCCCGACCGATTGTCAACCAGCAGGTTTCGGTGAAAAATTGTAGTAAAAAGTCGCTTCTTACCGGAGATCAGCTGAGCTTGCGCCGTCCATAAAGCTGCCGTCGACCTCTCTGAGACACTGGCGTCAAGACACCCGTGGACACACACCTGTGACTATCAGGAACTATTAAACTCACTAAAACACTTGCAACACAATAGAAAGATAAGGGATTTCCCAGAATAATTCTAGTAAATGTGTCTAAAAACATCTGAATCTGTCCCAATACAATCGCGTTTTTTTTGTTTTGTTATTTTTCTAGTCCGTCGCTATCAATATCCTCAAACACGAATCTTTCATCCTCGATCAAATTAATGGGGAAATTGTCGTTTTCTCGGTCCAAATAGCTCCTTTTGTTGGAGGCTCCCATTAAAAACAATGTGAGGATGTGAGGAGCCATCAACATGTGACGTCATCATCTGCGACTTCCGGTAAACGCAGGGCTTTTCTGTTAGCACCAAAAGTTGCGAACTTTATCGTGGATGTTCTTTCCTAAGTCCTTTCAGCAAAAATATGGCAATATCGCGAAATGATCAAGTATGACACATAGAATGGACCTGCTATCCCCGTTTGAATAAGAAAATCTCATTTCAGTAGGCCTTTATTAGACTCAATCCTCTGCACTCAACTTTGTGTGTGCTATCAAGTTTGCACATGGTTTAGTACACGTCAACCTTTATCAGATCATTATGTTTCACCAGGTATAGTTCCGGGTGGGACTTTTAATTTCTATAAAAACATTTAATTAGTTTTTTCCTCTCCAAAACAAAACCCTAAAACATGTCACATGGGAATATGTTGTTTCCAAAAGTTAAATTGCAGAAAAACATTTTGTGACTGTAATACTACGGAGATTCATTAAATGTTGGAAGACTTGCATCATAACACTCATAATTGCATTCAGAGGTATTGTTGCTTGGCAACTTATTAACACCGCGGACTCACTTAAGGACTTTGAGCCTCTAATGAGTTTCCGGGATGACCTATTCAAGGTTATGTTTCTCTCTCTTCTGAACTTTCATCAAACATACATTTGATATTCCGAAACGTTCTAATGAACTCTCTTTAGATTGTGTATATTCTTGTGGGTCTTATTGCAAATGTTCCCACTCTGCACTCAAGAAGAACATTATGCAGATGTTTCCCATTGGACCCACTTTCCAATGCCCTTTCACTGCAGTTATTGTCTCTTATTGACCTGCTGCTGACTTAGCTGCTCATCTTATTGAGCTATTCTCAGAGCTTGACTCTAGGGATGGGGGACTACAGTATAGTTTAATGAGATGCATCCAAACTCTCTGACAGCAGCACTCCGCAGAAAACAATAAACCTGTCTTGATCATCGGATTTCTTGGGTAATCCACGTCTAATATGAATACAATTAACTTGAACTTTTCATCCAAACCCCATTTTAAACAGGATCATTAAAAATTGGACATTCGCTTATGGTTTGCGTTTTCTTTAAGTTTCATGTCTACACTATTACAGATAAGTCAAGTTTGTCTTAAATATATCCATCACCTCGTCTATTCTGTAGGATTGTTATGTAACGTGAATCACTCAAGTGCCACTAACTTGTACTATAAGAAGTTGAACATTCAGTGATGGCTCAATGCTTTTTGTGGCTCTAAACACGATTTGGTCTGTGGCCCATTTCGATATTTCATTTCTTGGGTCTAATGTTATACATTGCTGATGAAAATGAACTATTTAAACCAGGAGTCCCCAAACTTTTTGACCTGGGGGCCGCATTGGGTTAATACATACACACACATATATATATATATATATATATATATATATATATATATATATATATAATTTACTCCAAACTCGGAAAAAGTAAGAGCATATCCTCCTTAGCCGCCATGTTGTGAAAGACTTCCAAAGTTCCAGACTTCAGACCAAAACAATCATTGGACTAGATTCCTGTTAGTTTGATTATTAGTTATGTAATGAAATACATAGTTGAATATTACAATAATCATTATTAATTAATTAATGTAAATGACAATGATTGATTTATTGCTAAATGTCACTGTGACGGACTTCCTGCCGCCGTCACCGTGTGGGTTGCCATGACACTGGATGCAGGACGCGTCATAACAGGTTTGACACTTTATTATTTCAATACTGTCATTTTCTTGCCATTCCATCGCGCCGCTTGCTGGCTCGCTGGCTCTCCCTGGTTGCCGTCACGCACCTTTCAGTGCCCGCTGGGTGCGTCTGCTGCTGGGCCTCATCCTCGTCTGGATCATGCTCGTTGTCCTCGTTGTGCTTGTGGTCGGTCGTCTCTGGTGGTTCTCCATCGTACCCCCTTCGCCTCTCTTATAATCTAGGAGCAGATGCGCAGATTGTGAGCAGGTGTGTGTCTTACGCACCTGACTCAGATTGCCGTTGTTGTGCCGCTCCGCGTGCGTCACGCCTCTCCTCCTGGCCTTCCTTCTGGTCCAGAACACCTCTGTCCGCCCGCTGTCGTACTGTCGGCTGCGTCTCTCCACAGTCACCTTTTAAATCCAGCTATTAATCTTTTATGCCTTTATTTTATTCAATGTCAAATGGTTTTCTGTTGTTAAATTCTTAAGTTAAATTGTATAATCATTTAATTTTACTTTTATTGGTTTTTGTAATGTGTCTTAGTGTTAAAAAATTGCTTCCATATTAAATGTGTTATCAATACGATTATAACTATCATTATTGTTGTTGTTGTTTTTATTATTATTATTAGATATACTTTCACATTAACTACATTTACACATTTCTGTATTTAATTACAATAATAATTATTAATGACACATTTAAATAGTGGTTGATTGATTTAAATAATCTAATATAATTTATAATGGGTTTTTATTATTTTTTTAGTTCAACACAATGCCAAAGTGTGTAAACATTGTGTGTAAACATTGTGTGTAAAAATGTTTACACACATTTTTTATAAGTCAAGGTAATGTAACTGAGGTACAGGGATGAGCAAGTTACTTGCAACATGTAGTAAGATTAAACGTCGCTAAGCTACAGCTGAAGCTATCCCCAGAAAGTTGTATAACAGACTACACCACATCCATCCATCCATTTCCTACCGTTTATTCTCTTTGGGGTCGCGGGGGGCGCTGGTGCCTATCTCAGCTACAATCGTGCGGAAGGCGGGGTGCACCCTGGACAAGTAGCACCTCATATATATATATGTATACATATGACATTATAAGGACACCCACCAATGTCCTAATAATACAATTATATTCAGGATACCAAATATAATCAATTATATTATCCTCTTAAACCCCTTTTTCTCAAAAATGATATTTTCAAAAATAATTTTTTCACCCCAGGTCTTCACAAATGATCTTAATATAAAATTAAAACAGACATTATGATTGTTTGATGGATGTGACTCAAATCATAAAAGATTGCAGCCAAGGTAGCCAATGTAATTATTATTTTAGGCGCACGGCCAAGCCCATTGATGATGTTGCATATTTCCCAGATGAATATGTGAGCAATCCATCTGTCAGGTTATTCATCCATGCCACTAAACCATCTCATTGGTGTCATTTTACAGAAACCCAACTGTGAACCTCCTAGAGGCTATTCATATTTCTCACTAATAATGTACTAGAAGGTACAGTAGTTTCTGCTGTATGTGTAGCTAGAACATCCATCCATCCATCCATTTACTACCACTTGTCCCTCTCGTGCCCCCTATTTGAGAAAGCCTGAGCTTGAATAACCTAAATCAGCTAACATAAAATGTGGCCATACTTCCTTTACAGTTGCCCCTCTCTTAATTGCACTTTAGATATCGCGGCTTCAAAACATTGCAGATTTTTTGTACGTCTTTAAAGCATAGTCCACATGTTTTTGGCCTTAAGTAAGGGTACCATTACGTTTTGTTTATGTGTAATACATATTACAGTGCAGTACTTGTCTTATTTATTTTGTTGAGGCGATCGATAAAGATATTCACAACGGGGGGACAATGCTAACAACAACAAGCGGCTAATCGTTGCACTCTCTTTTCGGCAAAAATCAAGTTTACCAAAAGTTGGTGAACATTTTTTTGATGGACTTTCTTTTAAACTAAATTGATGTACAAAGTAAATTATAACCTGCTACAACAATTCTTCTCAACTAAAGAGGAGAAATATAACCTTAGAGGAAAATCTAACTAAAAACATTTGTATGCCTGTACAACACTTAAAACTTTTAGCAAATCAGTATGTGGAATTAAATTATGGAATGGATTAAGTAAAGAAGTTAAACATTGTACTGATATTATCCAGTTTAAGAGGATGTTTAAATTAATAGTGCTTACAAAGTACAAAGAAGAAGTATTATGAGAAACACTTTCAAACCTATTGAAAGTAAGATATTCTTAATCTTAGCATGTTAATAATGACTGAAATAATTAAGTACATGTTAGAAAACTGCTGTGTTACTCACTCACAGATGTCATTTTGCTATTTTGATATTTTGCTGTAAAGAAAGTCAGTGAATGAATGTATATATTTGTGGGCGCTCTGAATTGGAAAAGGGGTAGGATTAAATTAGCTTTGCTTCTTCCTACTCCTTTTCGGACATGATGTATTGAGATCATTATCCATGCGTTTGTTACGTCTCGCCTCGATTACTGTAACGTATTATTTTCGGGTCTCCCTATGTCTAGCATAAAAAGATTACAGTTGGTACAAAATGGGGCTTCACGGTGGCAGAGGGGTTAGTGCGTCTGCCTCACAATACGAAGGTCCTGCAGTCCTGGGTTCAAATCCAGGCTCGGGATCTTTCTGTGTGGAGTTTGCATGTTCTCCCCGTGAATGCGTGGGTTCCCTCCGGGTACTCCGGCTTCCTCCCACTTCCAAAGACATGCACCTGGGGATAGGTTGATTGGCAACACTAAATTGGCCCTAGTGTGTGAATGTGAGTGTGAGTGTTGTCTGTCTATCTGTGTTGGCCCTGCGATGAGGTGGCGACTTGTCCAGGGTGTACCCTGCCTTCCGCCCGATTGTAGCTGATATAGGCGCCAGCGCCCCCCGCGACCCCGAAAGGGAATAAGCGGTAGAAAATGGATGGATGGATGGATGGTACAAAATGCGGCTGCTAGACTTTTGACAAGAACAAGAAAGTTTGATCACATTACGCCTGTACTGGCTCACCTGCACTGGCTTCCTGTGCACTTAAGATGTGACTTTAAGGTTTTACTACTTACGTATAAAATACTACACGGTCTAGCTCCATCCTATCTTGCCGATTGTATTGTACCATATGTCCCGGCAAGAAATCTGCGTTCAAAGGACTCCAGCTTATTAGTGATTCCCAAAGCCCAAAAAAAGTCTGCGGGCTATAGAGCGTTTTCATTTCGGGCTCCAGTACTCTGGAATGCCCTCCCGGTAAAAGTTCGAGATGCCACCTCAGTAGAAGCATTTAAGTCTCACCTTAAAACTCATTCGTATACTCTAGCCTTTAAATAGACTCCCTTTTTAGACCAGTTGATCTGCCGTTTCTTTTCTTTTTCTCCTATGTCCCACTCTCCCTTGTGGAGGGGGTCCGGTCCGATCCGATGGCCATGTACTGCTTTCCTGTGTATCGGCTGGGGACATCTCTGCGCTGCTGATCCGCCTCCGCTTGGGATGGTTTCCTGCTGGCTCCGCTGTGAACGGGACTCTCGCTGCTGTGTTGGATCCGCTTTGGACTGGACTCTCGCGACTGTGTTGGATCCACTATGGATTGAACTTTCACAGTATCATGTTAGACCCGCTCGACATCCATTGCTTTCCTCCTCTCCAAGGTTCTCATAGTCATCATTGTCACCGACGTCCCACTGGGTGTGAGTTTTCCTTGCCCTTATGTGGGCCTACCGAGGATGTCGTAGTGGTTTGTGTTGTGGTTTGTGCAGCCCTTTGAGACACTAGTGATTTAGGGCTATATAAGTAAACATTGATTGATTGATTGATATTGCGAAATGATGAAATTACCTGATGTATAATGTTGTATGTATGTCATGTTTGAAATAAACTAAGAAAAGAAAAGAAAGAAAAGAAAACTCCTGCCCAATCAATAGCACATCTTCACATTGGTGGGCCTTTAACGTGAGTAATATCAAAAGGCAACAGTAGGATGTAGCATTGGACTCGCCGCAGCACATCAGGCTAACAAAAATGCTATAAACTTCCAGCTATCAGCAGCTGTTCAGCCAAAGTAGAAATTACCTCTTTTGGTGCACTTCATCTTTGATGTCAATACCACAATTTCGGGGTGACCGATGCTGAATGACAATGCAGACATGTGTCACTAACAACATGGAATGCTGACAACAAAGCGCATGATTATAGAGTAGCTGCGACTGTTGACTGAGTTTGAGCAGGACACACCCGAGGTCACACGGAATCCCAGTTCTGACGTAGGCCCCTTCTACACTAAGCCACTTATCCAGGGTAAATCCCAACTAACCTTATCCGTGTCCACACACACACACAATGGTAGTTTAAGACCCCCCCTCTCCGTCCGCCGGCACAACGCAACCTAGTATGCATGCGCGGAAAATGCGCACGTCATAGTCACCTCCAGTGTTGCTTTGTGTGCAAGTTCTTAAATTTAACTTATCTGTACAATATCCATTGTTGTGGTATTTCAATTAACTGGAATCCAGTGTGCTGTGGGGCCCAATTGTAGTGAATCACACATTAGCCATCATAAATTAATCAAATCTTTAGTGGACAAGTGGAAGTAAAATATGTGATAAAGAACATTTTACATCAATCAATCTAGGGATCTAGATATTTGGTCAGGACACTCCTCACTCTTTTGCCCTCACCTTCATTGGCCATTTGTTTTTGGTGACTTTATATACTCTGGACCTAGACTTTGAGTCCGCGACATACACGGCGGACAACAACTGATACAGTCTACTTTTCCAGTCCAAATGCATTCGCCGTTTTTCAAAGTCTTCCCTTGACGGCCAGGTAATACAAAGCCTTTTTAACCACATCCATGGGAGCCCGCATTCTCGTCTGTACTTCGAAAAATAGACAAAGTTTTTTGTTGGGTAGAATCACAGCTGACCTTGACATTCGAAAGTTCTCTTGCCGACTGAGAAGTGTTGTATCCGAAATAGCTGCAGTCGCTTTCTCTTAAGGTATTCATGTGTGATTTCCACTAGCGTCTTTACAGACGGAAAGAGAAACAAGGGCATCTCTGGATGACTCGTCTCCATGTTTCCAGTGCTTAGGTCCGAGTTACAAAACCGCTTTAATATGAAGCTGGTCGTGGCGCGTTCTTTCTGGCCTCACTTCCTGTGTGGGGCACGTCTTTCTGGTGTCACTTCCTGTGTGGGGCACGTCTTTCTGGTGTCACTTCCTCTCCAAACTCAGTTTGTAAACAATCAATGAGTCCATACAAAGCTAAGAACCGGAGATTCAAGAAATACACGGCGCACTTACCCGTGTAAAAAATTATCCAAGGAGGGGAACCGATGATTTAGTGTGGCTGAAACATGTCCCAGGCGAAATAATTATTTGTGTAATGAGTTATCTAAATTAATGTAGACAGGGTCTTGTCAGGACTGTGACTTGGATTTGTATTGCTTCTTCAATGCAGAGAATATTAGTGACGAGCCAGGCGAGAATGTGAGTACATGATGAATTTATTAATACACTAAATACAAAAATAAGCAAACAAAGGGCACACACAAGGAGGTACTAATGCTAGACTACAACATACAAACATGAAACAAAAACACTTGCTCGATGGCATGAATAATGAACTATGAACAAAACTAGCACAATGGCTTAAATAACAAAAACTTACTTGACGTGGACAAAACTGAATGGCATGGCATGAAGTTTGGAGCAGCAAGCATTAAGCAGTATGCAAGCAATAGCAGAATGCAAAGTTTCCAGACCGAGAAACAGAAAGCAAATGACTTAAATAGTGGCTATGGTGATGAGAAACAGGTGTGGGGCTGAGGGCAGGGGCGTGACTCGGAGACCAGTTGGAAACTAACGAGTATCTATGGCAACAAACAGAACCAGGTAGTGCAAAACAGGAAACAAGAGTCCAAAACAAAACATAACATGATCAAACATAAAACGGATTTACAGGCATGACAGGTCTTAGACGAATTACCCAGCATGTGAGTATTTCTACATCTGTGTTTTGGTGGCCAGGCGACAGTCATAACAATGTCGCCTGAAGGATTCTGAGTGAATATTGTAATCCAGTGTTTTTCAACCACTAGTGTGCCGTGAGATACAGTTTGGTGTGTCGTGGGGGATTATGTAATTTCACCTATTTGGGCTAAAAATATTTTTTGCAAACAATAATTATAATACGCAAATAATGTGCCGTTGTTGAGTATCGGTATTGTCTAGAGCAGGGGTAGGGAACCTATGGCTCTAGAGCCAGATGCGGCTCTTTTGATGACTGCATCTGGCTCTCAGATAAATCTTAGCTGACATTGCTAAACTGTTAACATGATAAGTAACTAACAATTCCGCTGGTAATCACATTGTTAAAAATAACGTTCAAATTATAAAACATTCTCATGCATTATAATCCAACCATTCGTTTTCTGTCACACCTGTCCAATATGTCGCATTAATGGTAAGAAGTATCATATTTATTATTGGTTAACTTTTAGAATAACAATGTTATTAAAAAGAAGAAGAGACTTATTATGCTCAAAAAATGTTGGTCTTACTTAAAAATGCACTCATTTAGTTGTATTCAGCGTTAAAAAATATAATATGGCTCTCACAGAAATACATTTTGAAATATTTGGCTTTCATGGCTCTCTTAGCCAAAAAGGTTCCCGACCCCTGGTCTAGAACTTGGCAGAGTCACCATCTTATACTCTTCCATGTCAGTAGGTGGCAGCAAGTAGTTAATGTCGTAGATGTCGATGACGGGAACATGGTTTGTTGTGCTCACAATATACAGACGACATTTTAAACCACAAATAAACCAAAGGGGATTGCCGCTAAGAAAATACATTGAAGCTTGGGGATGGCTACTAAAACTGATCTGGCTGCAAAGCAAACAAAAACAGAATGTTGGACGACAGCAAAGAATTACAGCGTGTGGAGCAGAGAAGGCGTCCACAAAGTACATCCCGTACATGACATGACAATCAACAATGTCTTCACAAAGAAGGATAGCGTCCGCACTACTTAAATATTCTTGATTGCTAAAAAAAAGCAAGTGCGGGGGAATAGCGTTCAAGGAAGAAATGAAACTGTTACAGAAAAATACCAAGAAAAAAGGAAAAGCCACTAAAATAGGAACGCAAGACAAGAACTAAAACACTACACACAGGAAAACAGCAAACAACTCAAAATAGTCAAGGCGTGATGTGACAGGTCTTGACAGTACTTTGAGACAAGAGTTATTTTGATGCATGGTTGATTATGGTTTGAATTTGTATCCAACAAGTACGAGAACAACTTTTTATCGTCAATATCGGCTGCATGTTTTTATGTTTTCTGCTGGTGGTATACCTCTGAATTTTTTCAATGAAAAAATGTACCATGGCTCAAAAACGTTTGAAAAACTCTGCTGTATTCTACAGTAGAACACAATTAAAGCTACTATATCAGGTGAAAATAGCGTAAAAGTGACGGACTATATGGGTGTTATTTCCTGTTTAGAGGGCTTTTATGGCGTTAAAAACTTTTTAGAAGGACTTAAAAAAAAAATTACACTCTTAGTATGAAACTATTTTATTCATTAATCATCCGACTTCGCAGTAATTTGTTTCACACAGTCATGTCCGGTACCAGTTAACCATGTTAAACCAGAGACAATTTGTATTTCCTAGGAAATTTGTGATGGTAATTTTGTCTCCTCAAGGGAGTCGGTTCTTTTGGCTCGGCTCCCAAAAATAGTCTGCTCTTTTAGCTTTCAAGTGACTCTTTAGATTTTTTTGTTGCCAGTCTGGCAGCTATTTGTCATGAACTCGCATGATCGCTGTTGTTCTGACTCCAAGATGCGGAGCCAGGAGACAACGTCTAGGCAAGAAGAGACTTTAATAACAAATCCTAAGGACTAGTGCATCCAGAAGTGCAAAGGGAACACAAGAAAAGCTATGTAGCATGGAATTACAAAGCAATGACTTGTGTAAAGCAACAAAATTCACGTTAGAGACTTAACGATCCAGCCCTGATTGCCAATCGGGAGACAGCATTCAGGCCAGAGGAGTGGTGGAGCCAAACGGGAAGTGGACAAAAATACGAATCCGAGAAAGTAAACAAATACAGTACATAATGAAAGACAGAACGTAGTCAGACCTGACAGGTCGTGACACTATTATCGCAGCATCGCTGACTGGTTGTTGTGTAACTCTGTGTGCATGTCAGGCAGAGCAGTGGAGATTAAGCTTTTCAGAAAATGTTGAGAATTTCATGAGGTCCGGTCACAAATAAAAACCAAAGCTGTCATAATACAATGACTGTATATTGTTTAAGCAGTGGCCAGCCAGCTATTTATTAGTTTAAGGGCTGATAAAGGTAAGATATTATGCAGTATAGCAGGTTGGCCAGCTGACTTTAAACATGCACTTTTGGTGTGAATCCATCAAGCAACCATCTGTGCTTTTGTTATTATTGATTCACATCAGAGGCAGGAGAACATCAGTGTTAGAGGTCCCACGTGGGAAATCCACTCATACTGTAAAACAGTGATAACGTGGCTCTGATCTTTTCTGTTGATAATAGATTGTTAAGGCTTCCCCTCTATTTGATATCGCTCATCCACATTTCAGCTTATCTGAAGCCTGAAGAAAGTCCATCCATTTTCAACCGCATTAACGATCCGGTTCGATCCGGTGGACATGTACTGCTTGCCTGTGAATCGGCTGGGGACATCTCTGCGCTGCTGATCCGCCTCCGGTTCGGATGTTTTCCTGCTGGCTCCGCTGTGAACGGGACTCTCGCTGCTGTGTTGGATCCATTATGGATTGAACTTTCACAGTGTCATGTTAGACCCACTCGACATCCTTTGCTTTCCTCCTCTCCAAGGTTCTCCTAGTCATCATTGTCACCGACGTCCCACTGGGTCATCATTGTCACCGACGTCCTTTCCTTGCCCTTATGTGGGCCTACCGAGGATGTCGTAGTGGTTTGTGTTGTGGTTTGTGCAGCCCTTTGAGACACTATTGATTTAGGGCTATATAAGTAAACATTGATTGATTGATTGATTGATTGTTTGTAACCATGAACCATCGTATCACAGAATATTGTCTGCAAGGGGCACTTTTTAGGCTTAGTAGTAATTTTCCTTTTTCTATACGGGATGTTTTGAATATGCAACAACTAGCTAGGGTTGTGACGATACTAAAATGTTCAACTCGATACCGATACACTGGAAAATATTAAATATTTGATACCACAGGGATAAAAAAAAAAAAAGAATATATATACATTTTAATAGAAACTATTCTACTCACATAACAATTGCAAAAAACATACCACAACATTTAGCAATTAACAGAACCTCAGGATAAACAGTTGAAAATAAAGTGACAGCAAAAAGAAACTGCAACTATGATAACATGCTTCAGGTTTTCTGAGGCAGTGCATGCAAAAATATAGTATCAAAACTTTTGTGAATAAGAATCGTATTAAGGATACTTTAAAAAAAAAAAATATTGGTGCTTTTTGAATAACAGCATTGGTTTTATTCGTACAGCATTTGGTCTGAATTCCGATTGAAAGCTGAGGTGTATTCTGGGATTAAAGGGGAACATTATCACCAAACTTATGTAAGCGTCAATATATACCTTGATGTTGCAGAAAAAAGACCATATGTTTTTTTTACCGATTTCCGAACTCTAAATAAGTGAATTTTTTGGTGAATTAAACGCCTTTCTATTATTCGCTCATTGTACAGTAAGCACAATACAAATGGGGCGCGATTTGCAAAATACGCAACCGCATTTTGCAAAATTTAATGTCAAATCAAATCAAATGTTTATTGGATTCATCACTATACAGTATACATCCACGACTAAACTACTACCACAACTTGGTTTACTATTTATAAAATATAATAATGTAGGGTTACCTGGAACTTGAAATATGCCGCCTGGCCTGAATCCACACTTCTCTTATTAAACCAAGTTGTGGTAGTAGTTTAGTCGGGGATGTACACTGTATAGTGATGAATCCAATAAACATTTGATTTCATTTGACATTAAATTTGCAAAATGTGGTTGCGCATTTTGCAAATTGCGCCCCATTGGTATTGTGCTTACAACAACTGCCAGCTAATCAATGCTAACATGCTATTTAGGCTAGCTGTATGTACATTTGTAGCTATATTTGCATCCAGCCTTTCCCTCCACCCACATTTAATGCCAAACAAACACTTACCAATCGACAGATTTAAGTTGCTCCAGTGTCAAAAGACGCTTAAGCCGCTGAAATCCGAGTCTGAATCCGAGCTAATGTCGCTATAGCTTGCTGTGCTATCCGTCATGTTGGCATCACTATATGACATCACAGGTAAATAGACAGTGGATTTACAAGATAATGAAAATCAGGCACTTTAAAGGCCTACTGAAACCCACTACTACCCACCATGCAGTCTGATAGTTTATACATCAACGATGAAATATTAAGATTGCAACACATGCCTATTATGGCCTTTTTAGTTTACTAAATTGCAATTTTTAATTTCCCGGGACTTTTTTCTTGAAAACGTCGCGTAATGATGACGTGTACGCGTGACGTCACGGGCTGTTATGAATATTAGCACTGCGTACACACACAGCTAAAAGTCGGCATAATTACACAGTATTTTGGAGATCTGTGTTGCTGAATCTTTTGCAATTTGTTCAATTAATATTGGAAAAGTCAAAGTAGAAAGACGGAGTTGGAAAGCTTTAGCCTTTAGCCACACAAACACACGGTGATTCCTTGTTTAAAATTCACGGACGTGAAACTTTACTATGGATCACAGCGAACATGGATCCCAACTGAATGTCAACCAGCAGGTTTCGGTGAGAAAATTGTGGTTAAAAAGTCGTCTCTATTCTGATATCAGCTGAGCTTGTGCCTCCCGTACAGCTGCCGTCGACTTCCCTGAGAAACTGCGCGTCAACATACGGCCGTAGACGTACACTTCCGACTATCAGGTACTGTTAAACTCACTAAAACACTAGCAACACAATAGAAAGATAAGGGATTTCCCAGAATTATCCTAGTAAATGTCTCTAAAAACATATAAATCCGTCCCAATGCAACGTGATTGCAATCGCATTTAGTTTTTTTTTTTAACTTTTTTTTTTTTTTTTTCTAGTCCGTCGTTATCAATATCCTAAACACGAATCTTTCATCCTCGCTCAAATTAATGGGGAAATTGTCGTTTTCTCGGTCTGAATAGCTGTTTTTGTTGGAGGCTCCCATTAAAATCAATGTGAATATATGAGGAGCCATTAACATGTGACGTCATCGTCTGCGACTTCCGGTAGAAGCAGGGCTTTTCTCCAGTTGCGAACTTTATCGTGGATGTTCTCTACTAAATCCTTTCAGTAAAAATATGGCAATATCGCAAAATGATCAAGTATGACACATAGAATGGACCTGCTATCCCCGTTTAAATAAGAACATCTCATTTCAGTAGGACTTTAAAGCCTTTTTTCGGGATATTCCATGATGGGTAAAATTTTGAAAAAAACTTCGAAGAATAAAATAAGCTACTGGGAACTGATTTTTATGGTTTTAACCCTTCTGAAATTGTGATAATGCTCCCCTTTAATGAAAGGCCCAAATATTGAACCAATTACACGTTTTGAAAATGCTCCTGTTATATGGACATGGCCAGAAAAAGAAGGGGTTCTCTGTTGGCCTTGATTGACAGAGAGGAAAAAGTGCCCTCTTTGAGCGTTACACTGTGCCTGGCCTACCAAATAGACTCTTGCCTCCATGTTGTTTTGAGTTATGCCTGGGAGCACAACACACTCCACAGGACACATGCTCAAGCAAGTATTCAATTAATCACATTCTCGGAGAAATTTAATGATAATTCTGTAGTGAACTTACTGATTAGTGGAGCTATTCATGTTATTAGCTGCCACCAGCTGTACAGAACTAAAGACCGTGATTGCAGTCTGTAAGGCGACCTTGAAAGTCTAGACACCCTGTAGCTCCGGGAAAGGCTGTCTTTCAGGTAATGTCGACAAGTGTTCTGTTGATTTAAAAATGGATTGAAGATCATTTAAAAGCTGAATTTAGATGTTGGTTTTTTTTTATGTGCTACAATCTATATTAACTCAATTACAATCATCAGTGTGACACATCAAAGCAAGAGCACAATTGGACAAGGGTGTCGTCCTCTATGCGAAGTTAGTGTTTATCCCTACACAAGGCACGCTCTGTGTATTATCTCCAGTGCTCTCTTCTGACCCAGGCTGGAACTCTGTTCATATAGCTGCAAATCAGTACTGACTGCTTTGTGCCTGCCTCGTTTCGCAAATCAGAGCGCTGACCGTGCTTTAGTGCATTCAAGCAAATATATATTTTCAATGTCTGTTACAGATTCAGGGAATAATTCCCTGGACACAGGAGGATTTTAATATGTACTGTATTTTTCAGACTATAAGGCACACTTAAAATCATTTTTTTCCCCTCAAAACTCGACAATGCGCCTTATAACCCGATGCGTCTAATGTAAGGAATACATTTGGTTGGGCTTACCCACCTCAGAGCTATTTTAGTTGGTATATGATGTAATGATAAGTGTGACCAGTAGATGGCAGTAAAACATAAGACATAATTGTATATTGCCACTATGATGGCAATATGTCTCAAGTAAGCAACACCAACATTTTAAATATTCCATTGAAAATATACAACATTACACATGGCACTCAAAAATCTATCAAAATGTTTTAGTACAACTTTGGTAAGCTATGAAGCCGCAAAGATTGTCGGCGCATTAAGCTTACGAGTATTATTATGGTGTGTGTACAAGGTAAGATATATTGTCTGGCGTTTTGTTTCGCAATATTATGCAAAAATAACTTTTCTTACCTTCTGGTACCTGCTGATCTGTATTTGGGGTCTGCATGAATCCTGAAAAATTGCGCACTTCCGCCTTTGTAGTTCGTGTTGACGCAGTAGTTGATAAGCTTCTTCTTTTTCTCTGTCTTCTTGTTATGTGACATTCATTCTCCGCTGTTGCCATTTCTAACATAAAGTAGTGTAAAGTTCTTACTTATATCTGTCAGTAAACTCGCCATGAAAGCGCTAAAACTTTACATTATTCAGCCAAGCAACTTTAGTTATTAGAGTTCTGACCAGAAGGTTGTGAGCCACAGTTGAGGAGATGCTGCTCCGTTATTGGTTTAAGTAAAGTCTGAATGTCATTAAAACAGTTAGCTCCATCTTTTGACACTTATTCCACTCCCGTCCTTGCACGCTAAATACACCGCTACAACAAAGATGATGGAGAGAAGACGCTGCCGAAAGTGAGCCACGTAAATAAGACCTCCCACAAAACGGCGCATCCAAAAGCGACTGTCAAAAAGCGTCTTGAAGATGATCTGTAAAACATAATCTATGCAACATTTTGACCAAAGAACCACCAATACATGTTATGTAGACCACAAGGAAGTGTTTTACATTTAGAACAAAATAATAATATTATGACTCCTTTAATGCGATCTGCTTTATGTATAAAAAGTCCACTGGAGTTTTTTCTACATGCATCTGAGTTGCTTCAAAATACTGTAATGCGGGGAACTCTTTCTGATGAGCTTGAAGAAGAATAAGATAGAACAAATGGAGATATGATGGAAAATGACATTGTGAACACAATTACCCCTCAAGGTCTTCTTCTCTGGAAGTATCTATTGGTCTCCGCCATGCTGTTAGATGCACTTGTGGAATTAGACGTGCCTGAGAAAGCCTATTCACACTTGAGTGGCCTCCTATATCAACTTGCACTTCATCTGCCCAGAGAACAATTTCCCAGAAGTGAAAGGGTAATAATGACTCCTAAATATGAAAGTATACACCAACCCTTGTCCTGTTCTTAAATGTATGTAATGGAAAATCACAGGTGAACAATCTACTTAGAATTAGCAACAGCATAGCAGAGAAATGTCTTATACTGTATGCCAGCCCCTTCCTAAAGCATCCTGATTTACAACCATCAACATGTGTGTCATGATTGCTAATCAGGAACAAGTCGGGGAGTGGAAAACTACAATGAACTAAAAACAACAAAATATAAGTCTCAAACATGGTTGAAACTAGGGTTGTACAGTATACCGATTTTAGTATAGTACCGCGATACTAATGAATCATATTCGGTACTATACCGCCTCTGAAAAGTACCGGTCCGCCCCCGCCTCCGTGCCACAGTCGTCGTCACGTCATGTCATTGTTGGTTTACGAGCATGTTTGGTAGCGCACAATCACAGATTACTTACAAGCAGACACAGTGTGTAGACAGAAAAGGGAGAACGGACGCATTTTGGCTTGAAAACTCAAGATAAAGGTGAAGTTATAACACTGAAATGCCCACCGGAAGAGGTGCTTTAAAACATGGCTAGCTAGCTAGCAGCTAAAGTCCAGCCCCAGTCAGCAGTGTTTGAGCTACTTCTAAATCACTAATCCTCGCCTCCATGGAGACAAATTAAGTAAGTTTCTTACAAGTATCATCCCTGCAGGACGAGGAAAAGCCAAACATACTTCACTACACACCATAGCTCACTGGCGTCAAAATGTAATCAAACACCATTGGTGGATCTACACCTAATATCCACTGTAATGATACCAAGGACAGGAGTGTATCTAGTCGATACTATTATGATTATGTCTATTTTTTGACATCACATCTTCTTTCGTTTTTTTAAAATGTATATGTGACGCGTCTCTTGCCGTCATCGTGTGGGGTGCAGTGCTGATCGTTGCAAGATGCATCATAGCAGGTTTGACTCTGATTTATTATTTCAATACACCTTTGGTCTGGCCAGTCTAACGCGGCAATTTCTGGCGTGCTGGCTCTTCCTGCTGGTCGCGGCACACCTTTCGGTGTCCAATGGCTGCGTCTGTTGCGGGGACTCATCTCTGATCTGGTCTTTACCGTCGCTCTCGTGGTCGTTCGTGTCGGGTTGTTCCTCTCCTACTTCTGCCCCAAGTGCTCCTCCTTCGCCCCTTTTATGCTGCAGCAGAAGATGATAGGATTGAGCGCAGGTGTGTGGTGTACGCACCTGACACTGATGGCTGCAGTGTCGCTCCAGGCGGGCCCGCCTCTCTACTTCGCTGCATGATCCACCTTCTCGCCGCCATCTTGGGCCGGACCATCGTTCGTCCGAGCCCGCTGTCGGCTCGTCAGCTCCGTCTCTCCACAGTATATTTTATTTATAAACTCAGGAAATATGTCCCTGGACACATGAGGACTTTGAATATGACCAATGTATGATCCTGTAACAATTTGGTATCAGATTGATACCCAAATTTGTGGCATCATCCAAAACTAATGTAAAGTGTCAAACAACAGAAGAATACGTGTTCATTACATTTTAACAGAAGTGTAGATAGAACATGTGAAAAGAGAAAGTAAGCAGATGTTAACAGTAAATGAACAAGTAGATTAATACAACATTTTCTACCACATGTCCTTAATAATGTTGACTAAATAATAGAATAATAAATGACAGCAGCTAAATTGGGAGCCTTTGTTTGCTTACTTACTAATATAAGACAAGTTGTGTTGAATGTTCACTATTTTATTTAAGGACAAACCTGCAATAAGAAACATATGTTTAATGTACCCTAAGATTTTTTGTAAAATAAAGCCAGTAATGCATTTTTTGTGGTCCCCTTTATTTTAAAAAAAAAGTACAGAAAAGTATTCAATTAATTTTGGTACCGGTACCAACGGGGGCGGTATAGCTCGGTTAGCAGAGCAGCCGTGCCAGCAACTTGAGGGTTGCAGGTTAGATCCCCGCTTCCGTCATCCTAGTCACTGCCGTTTTGTCCTTGGGCAAGACACTTCACCCACCTGCTCCCAGTGCCACCTCCACTGGTTTGAATGTAAAAATTAGATATTGTGTTTCACTATGTAAAGCGCTTTTAGTCACTAGAGAAAAAGCACTATATAAATATAATTCATTTCATTTCAACATATTGGTATCGGGACAACACTAGTTGAAACGCACATTGCTGCCAACGGTGCATCAACCAAGTATAGAGAAAAGACTGTGAATACTTATATACATGGGATTTTTTTGTTTTGTTTTACTAAGGGTACAAACATCCATCCATCCATCCATTTCCTACCGCTTATTCCCTTTTGGGGTGGCGGGGGGCGCTGGCGCCTATCTCAGCTGGAATCGGGCGGAAGGCGGTGTACACCCTGGACAAGTCGCCAAACCATTTTTTTTTTTTAAACACCTCTCATGTTGTCTTCATGGGGTATGGACAGTAGAATTTCAGGACAAAAATGTGTCTAAAACAGCAACATTTGGAAAAAAGTAAAGCGCTGTGAATACTTTAGGGATGCACTGGATATTTTGTTGCTTCTGATAATGAGTGTAATTTAATGAGTGTAATTTAAAAAAATTATAAAATCCTGGAGCGCCCAGAACTTAGTATACATCGACAAAGCTTTCGCACGTCTGGTACAATATAGCGCACGTTGAAGTGGTGGTGGGTGGGTGCTGTTATCTGAGTGGGGGTGAACACCTGAGATTTTTATTTAAATTTTCTTTTTTTTTTTTCATAAATGCACAAATGCTATTTCAGTGTTGAATTTCAATGTTGACGTGAATTTATTAGAAAAAGAGAATGATGCGTATTGGAAGCAGAACAATTATGCCTGAAATATGCATTGAGGCTATAAAAATACATAATAGTTATGTACATATGTATGTGCACCCAGAAAATGTGTCCCCGGTCATTAAGTACAACATGAACTGTACAGATCATCAAAAGCATTTTACCAACAACTTTTTTCAAAATCAAGGCTCGAACGTAACAATCCACATTTTGTATAGTATCACTAACTAAATGAAGCAAATTGCGTGTGCATGCTCCAATGATGAACCTGAACTGAAATGGCCTTGGAATGTAGAATGAATGTAACAATAGTCAATGAATCAATCAATCAATCAATCAATCAATGTTTACTTATATAGCCCTAAATCACAAGTGTCTCAAAGGGCTGCACAAGCCACACTTTTTGCGGGCTTTGGGATGCTCATCTCAACTTCCCTTTGTGAGATGAAAGCCAAAACTGATTTTAATGATTAAAGGATTTTCTAATGCACAATGATCCCTGATTTGTTAAAACAAACACATTAAATATCTGGCTCTCCTAATGAATCCAACTTGCAAATATAGTTGCAGTGACACTGCCTGTAAAAAGGGTTTAGGAAGTTTGTTCTCTTCAGAGTAGGATTGGACGATTATGACAAAAATGATAATCACAATTAATATGATTGATATTGAAATCACGATTAACAAGATGTTTTATTAATTTGAAAATATGAGCATTTATTGTACCACCAAAGCTCAACTTTAAGTTAAAAGTTAAAAGTCACACACACACACACACACTGTGTGGCGAATTTATCTTCTGCATTTGACCCATCCCCTTGTCCACCTCCTAGGAGGTGAGGGGAGCTGTGAGCAGCAGCGGTGGCCGTGCTCGGGAATCATTGTGTTGACTTAACCCCCAATTGCAACTCTTGATGCTCACTGCCAAGCAGGGAGGTAATGGGTCTCATTTCTATAGTCTTTGGTATTACTCGGCCGGGGTTTAAACTCACGACCTTCCAGTCTCAGGACGCACACTCTAACCACAAGTCCAATGAGCAGATTAAATGTCATTTAAAAGAAGAGCGGATATAATTTAGTTAGGAATACACCACAACAATTAAGATAATAATAATAATAATAATACTAACAACAATACATTGAAAAAAAAAATAGCAACATAAAAAAAAATGTAATAAGTTTTTCCATGTAAAACTTTTAAACTTACTTTACTACCATAGAGTGTGTGCTTTTTTTGTCCTTTATGAAATTTAATAAAATGGTCATTAATCAAATGCAAAAAAAATTGTGCAACACATCTGGACAATTCTGACCAATATTTTAAGTCAACGCATAATAATTGTGTAAATTTATAAATAAGTGCTTTCAGTAGATTATACTTGTGTAAGGCACGTTTTGAAACTTTTATTTTGTTAGCGCAGTGAGGCCAGATGTTAGCGCTGTTATTGTAAAGGTCTGAAGTGTGCCGTTGTTCTGAGTTTGACATGTAGAGACGACTTGAGGCTGTTGAAAAAAAAAAAAAAAAGAAGCCATAGCTTCTCAAGTAGATACGATGTGTTGTGGGTGCATGGATTGTTTTAGGTGGTTTTCATTGTTTAGTTTAGGACGGGCCTGGGCAATTATTTTGACTCAGGAGACCAAGTTTTGATAAAAAAACAAGTCTGGGTGCCGGTATATTTATCTTTTGGAACACGATTTCAAAACCTCACAACGATGTCTGATTGAATGCTAAAAACGTTATGACGGACCGCCTTAAAAAACGGAACGGAATTTTACATTGCTTTTACTGAATGAGACACCCAGAATGTACATGAAAATAAAGAATGTGGGATTTACAATATTAACTATGAAGGCTAAAACACCGAATATTGACAACTTATGAACATCATACCCCCTCTCTGTCGACATATTTTACAATCAAGCGAAATGCAACAAAAATGCAACAAACAGCGAAATATGAACATGAAGGCTGAAAAAAAACACACCTACAATCTGATATATCTGTGATATCAGTAAGATTTAGAAGTTTGTTGTAAATATCTCCTTCCGCATCTGTCACTGACACCCGCATTTCAGGCTGGCCGTTCTGAAAACACACTCCTTAGGGCCTCGTCTGAGCTGCTGTGACTTAGATTACCATAGCATCTAATTAGATTACCATCGTAAATAAGTAGATTACCATAGTAACTAGTATATCACGCAAAAGGGCAGAAAGTAACCATTAAAATACTTTGTATAGTTCAAGACTTACGGTCATTTGAAAACGTCACTGCACATCATAATGGTAGCTATAGTTTCCATCTTAAAGATCTAAAAAAAATATTTGGGAATGTCCGGCGTGCCAGATTGAAAAGCTTAACGGGTTCCGTGGGCCATAATTTGCTCAAGTCTGGTTTAGGATGTGTTTTTAGGGATAAACGAGCAGTATCTGCATTATTTTGCCAAACTAATGGTAAATGGGTTATACCTGTATAGCGTGTTTCTACCTTCAAGGTACTCAGAGCGCTTTGACACTATTTCCACATTCACCCATTCACACACACATTCACACACTGATGGCGGGGGCACATGTTCCTTTACCTCCCAATGACAGCATTTTACTCACATCTATGTCCATTTTCGTTCCTTTACCTCCCAATGACAGCATTTTACTCACATCTATGTCCATTTTCGTGATAGTCTGCATTTAACAGAGGTTTCTGGTTTAGTGGGCAGTTCTGTGAATCCGTCCACGGATACGTGAGCGCCGCAATCATATGGCCTTACTTTTTTGTTGAGTTTAGGAATGATTGATTAGGCGTACTGTTCTAGCACTCTGTCAAATAAAAAGTAGCAACCATGGTCAGATCCTTAACTGTTCCTCTCATTCACTCATCTGTTTCATTCTCGCAAGCTCAGTAATTTGCATGCATGTCGATTAATTGTTCAGCCCTACTTCAGAGGTAAATGACTTAATGCTAAAAGCCTGCTAAGTGATTTTAAAACATCTTTCAGAAGTGCAACCAGCTGTGTCATTTCTTCAATGTCTTCAGCAGCTCGACAAGACTTTGCACTTGGGCACTGCTTTGCCTGCAGCTTATCTTTTGCACTTCCAGCATATTTGACAGTTTACCATACTTTGGACTTTCAGGGCTAAACTGAATAAATAAAAGATAATAAAGCACAAGTGTGTGTGTGGGCTGTACTGAAATGCCGCCTTGCTCGAAGACTAACAAATGCTTGACAAAGTTGTAAAGTAAACTGTCTTAAAGGGGAACATTATCACCAGACCTGTGTAAGCGTCAATACATACCTTGATGTAGCAGAAAAAAGACCATATATTTTTTTACCGATTTCCGAACTCTAAATGGGTGAATTTTGGCGAATTAAACGCCTTTCTGTTTATGCCTCTCTGAGCGACGACGTCAGAATGTGACGTCACATCGGTACTCAACGCCATTTTTCCCTACACATCAGACGCATCGAGTCAAATCAGCTCTGTTATTTTCCATTTTTTCGACTGTTTTCCGATACCTTGGAGACATCATGCCTCGTCGGTGTGTTGTCGGAGGGTGTAACAACACGATCAGGTACGGATTCAAGTTGATTTACGTAGAATGTGCATTGATTAGCATGGTATGCTAATCGATGCTAACATGCTATTTGGGTTAGCTGTGTGTACATATTGCAGCATTATGCCTCATTTGTAGCTATATTTTCATCCTTTTCCCTCCATCACATTTAATGCCAAACAAACACTTAGCAATCGAGTGATTTAAGTTGCTCCAGTGTCAAAGATGCAAAAGTCCCCCTTTTGGTTTTTACCGGCGATGCTACGACAGAGATGGCACAGAGATGACAAAAATGTCTGGATATCCTGCAACACTCAAAGCAGATGCATTCCCAACGATAAAGTCAACAAAATCACAAAGGTGAGTGTTGTTGATGTTACTTATGACTTATGTGCTATTCAGACATATTTGGTCGCGGCATGACTGCCAGCTAATCGATGCTAACATGCTATTTAGGCTAGCTGTATGTACATTTGAAACTATATTTACATCCAGCGTTTCCTTCCACCCACATTTAATGCGAAACAAACACTTACCATTCGACAGATTTTAGTTGATCCAGTGTCAATGCGAAAGTCCTGATCGGTTGGTCTGCACATTTTACCGGCGATGCTAACGCAAAGATGGCCGAATAGCATCAATAGCTATTCGCTCAATAGCTTCAGTTTCTTCTTCAATTTTGTTTTCGCTCTCTGCCTCCATACTACAACCATCCGTTTCAATACATGCGTAATCTGTTGAATCGCTTAAGCCGCTGAAATCTGAGTCTGAATCCGAGCTAATGTCGCTATATCTTGCTGTGCTATTCGCCATTGTTTGTATTGGAATCGCTATGTGACGTCACAGGGAAATGGACAGTGGCTTAAGCAAATAGTGAAAATCAAGCACTTTAAGGCTTTTTTTAGGGATATTCCGGGACGGGTAAAATTTTTAAAAAATTTTCGAAAAATAAAATAAGCCACTGGGAACTGATTTTTATTGGTTTTAACCCTTCTGAAATTGTGATAATGTTCCCCTTTAAAACTGGAGCCATTGTATAGTACTACTGTGAGTGTGTGTACTTCTGTGGCATAGTAATTAGGTATGAATCCTCATACATTTAATCCCACAATGCAGAGGTGTCAAACTCATTCTAGCTCTGGGGCCACATGGAGGAAAATCTATTCCAAGTTGGCCGGTCTGGTAAAACCATGGCAGGATGAGTTAAGAATAAAGACTTCAAATTGTGTTCTTTGTTTAAAAAAAATTATACATCATAACGTTTTGTTTTGAGGGGTAGGGGTTTACACTTACATGTTGCGGTTAATATTATTCTATCTTCATTTGTTGTTATTGATACTTTATGAATACATTGTCATAATGTTCATTAGTCAAATTGGTGGAATTGAGTCTGGGAGAGTTAGTGTCAATTGTTATTCTATCAGAAGATGAAATAAAAAAAAAATAGTTAGCATGATGTTAGTGTACTAACATCATATGGTTTATTCTGTACATATGTAACATAATTTACAACAAAACTTTTGGATTTGGAGTTATTTCATTAATCAAATATGAAGCTTGAAGAGGATGCATAATATTTATGTGCACCCAGAAAATGTGTCCCCAGGCATTAAATACAACATGAAATCATCAAAAGCATTTTACCAAACAACATTTTTTAAAATCAAGGCTTGAACGTAACAATCCACATTTAGTATACTATCACTAACTAGATGAAGCAATTCCTGAAGAAATTGAGTGTGCATGCTGCAATGATCAACCTGAACTGAAATGCTCATGGAATGTAGAATGAATGTAAGAATAGTTGGAATGTTGAAATTGTTTGAATGTTAAAGATTTGACGCTGAACTAAAATGCTATTTAAATGTATGATGAATGCAGAAATGGTTTGTATTTGTATTTTGAAATGGTTGAAATGTTGAAATGGTTTGAATGTGCAAATTATTTGAATGTTGAAATGGTTTGAATGTTGAAGAGCTGACACCAAATGTAAAATTCTAATGGAATGTAGATATGCTTGTAAACAGCATACATTTCCTGAAAAGGTAGGTGTTGGAATTGGTTGACTCGATAAAGAAATGTTGAAGTACTAACATATTAAATTTGAGCAATGCATTAAGGAATTCCGGGAATTTGGGGAAAAACTGAAATTTTTGTGTTTTAAAAACTAAATTATTTGGAATAAACAAAGTACCTACTCCCATGTGCTGGTTTGCCTGTACTGCTGTTTAGTCACTGGAAACGTGTTCATAGTTCACTGAGCCTCTCACTGTCTTTTATCTGCAGATGTATCTGTGAGCCTGTTGTCCCTGCTGGTGACCACCTGCGGTCTGGCTCTATTCAGCGTCTCCCTATTTGTATCATGGAAAATTTGCTGGCTACCCCTGAGTGGCCGTTTTCTCCCAGATGTCCTCAAGGGGGCACATTTTCTGGGAGGGGACCAACAGCCTGTCCTAACAGAGGTAAGATTAAAAAAGCTCTCATAAATGTATATCAGTACATTACCTGAGGTAGGCTGACCATATTCTGAAATCCCAAAAAGAGGACACATATATGCGTGCCAAAGCGGGCAGCACTAAGTGAAAATTTGCCAATGATACTTGAACTTGAACTTGCTTTATAAATAATATATTTATTTAAATAAAGCATTTTTTTCTCCTCTGTTGACAGCACTGATGGCGCTAGGAATTTTTAAATTGCCCATCAAGTCATAAAAATGGGGTCTCGCAGTACATTTTGGAGTCCCACTTTTTTGCAAGCGCTTTGAAAATAAATTATAAATGTATGCATTATCCTGTTATATCTCAAATTCTATATTGTGTTTTGGAAAAAGGTTGTCATAAACGTTTCTTAATTCATTAAAAGAAATAATTTTAAAAAAGAAGTCAAATTTGTATGCATATGTAAATGTATTCAGTATAAACATTCATTGACTTTCTTCTTTCCTTCAAAGATCTAAACTTTACCACTGCTGGTAGTTTTTTTCTATGTTTTTATTTAATAAGTTATAGGTGTATTTATTTAAGTATAAAAGTGTAATAAGTGTTTTGCTTTGGTCATGAAATGATGATAATGGTGTGCCAGGGCATACATACATTTTACATTTAACTCTTAAATCTCTGGAGTCTATATCAACTTCAGATCTATTCCTCATTTCAAAATGTTTTAGTTGTTCTAATATCGATTCTTTTGTTTGTTTGTTTTCCGCCCTTTGTCAAACAAAACTATGTTTTTTTATGGCAAACACACAAAATATGCAAAATCTTTCACCCAAATTTTTTTTCAAAGTGGAATATTTGATGTGACGTAATCGGGGTTGATGTGGGGGGTTAAGGGGTATGGGGGGAGGTAAATTGTAGCATCTCGGAAGAGTTAGTGCTGCAAGGGGTTTTGGGTATTTGTTCTGTTGTTTATGTTGTGTTACGGTGCGGATGTTCTCCTGAAATATCCAATTTAGACACACTAATTTTAGCAGTGCATTGTCCCAGAAAACAAACAAGCTTGTTGCTGCTACGTAGACATCATCAGCTGGTGAGCTGCTTTCTCTCCTCAAAAATCGTGAAAGTCTATTCCAGATCATAAATCATGTCTCTCGCATGCATAGAGAAAGATGAGGACGTGATCCGAGAAATTGGTCAACTTTGGCATCCAATTCAGACACAGAAATGGCGAGAAAGACATGAAAAGAAGTTTGGTTCAAACCCCCTTTTCTTTGCGAGGATTATGAGTCATTCTTCATATAAACAGGACTAAGAACACATCCTGACAGTCGACATCATGCCAGCAGACAATGTACAGTACAGTAAGGTTTTATTATGTTTGTTGGCTTTCATGAAGTCTGCAGTGAGCAGTAATCAGCGATGTTGTCGAAGTACAAAGCGAACGGTGTGATGCGTTTCTTAAATCACTAGGCTGCCGTATGCTTACAATGAGCAAAATATTCACAAATAAATCATCTTATTATGAATGTGTCTGTTGCTAAATTATATACAGTAGCAATCAAAAGTTTACGTACAGATGTAAAGAACATAATGTCATGGCTGTCTTGAGTTTCCAATAATATCTAAAACTCTTGCGTTTTTGTGCTAGTGATTAGAGCACATACTTGTTGGTCACAAAACACATTAATGAAGTTTTGTTCTACTATGAATTTATTATAGGTCTACTGAAAATGTGACCAAATCTGCTGGGTCAAAAGTATACATACAGCAATGTTAATATTTGGTTACATGTCCCTTCGCAAGTTTCACTGCAATAAGGCACTTTTGGTAGCCGTTCCACAAGCTTCTGGCAAGCTTCTGGTTAAATTTTTGACCACTCCTGTTGTAAAAAATTGGTGCAGTTCAGCTAAATGTGTTGGTTTTCTGAAATTGACTTGTTTCTTCAGCATTGTCCAAACGTTAAGGTCAGGACTTTGGAAAGGCCATACTAAAACCTTAATTCTAGCCTGATTTAGCTATTCTTTTACCACTTCTGACATTTATTTGGGGTCATTGTCCTTTTGGAACACCCAACTTGTCATGATCCGCTACCCGGATCATATGTTTTGTGGAGTTTTAGTTGGTTTGTGCACTTCCTGGTTTGTTCTGTCACCATGGTTGCCTATAAGTTTCACCTGTTTCTTGCTTTTGACGCACACCTGTTGTAATTACTGTCTCTTATTTAAGTATGCCTTTTCCGTTTCGACCTCGCATCCTAGCTTTGGTTAACCATGACAAGTGACGACGCTGCTCCCTGTTCCTGGTAAATCTGTTTTGTACTTGTTAGCTTCCACGTTATTCCTGTGTTTAGTTCCCTAGCACCCATGCCAGCGCTTTTGGTTTGCCTTTTCTGCCTAGCACCAGTGATTTTGTTGTTAGCCTGTTCGTAGTTTAAATAAACCAGCATTTTCTACCTCTACGCTGTGTCCGAGCCCGAACTGCATCTTGGAAGAAGCACCATCACCACCATGCCCAGCAAACGACGCACAACTGTGCCCAAGACCCAACCTCTGGGCTGATGATTTTAGGTTGTTCTGAAGAATTTGGAGGTAATCCTCCGTTTTCATTGTCCCATGTAAAACACCAGTTCCATTGCCAGCAAAACAGGCCCAGAGCATAATACTACCACCACCATGCTTGACGGTGGGAATGGTGTTCTTGGGATTAAAGGCCTGACCTTTTCTCCTCCAAATATATTGCTGGGTATTGTGGCCAATCATCTCAATTTTTGTTTCATCTGACATCACATGGAGAAAGACCTTCTGGAGGAAAGTTATTTGGGATGTGCTGAAGTATGTGCTCCAATCACCATTATCATAAACAAATAAGAGTTGTCGAAAGTATTGGAAACTCAAGACAGCCATGACATTATATTGTGTAGTGTATGTAAAGTTTTGATCGCAACTAAATATATATATATATATATATATATATATATATATATATATATATATATATATATATATATATATATATATATATATATATATATATATATATATATATATATATATATATATATATATATATATGTCCAGGGTGTACCCTGCCTTCCGCCCGATTGTAGCTGAGATAGGCGCCAGCACCCCCCGCGACCCCAAAAGGGAATAAGCGGTAGAAAATGGATGGATGGATGTATATATATATATATATATATATATATATATATATATATATATATACAAAGCATACTTAAAGGCCTACTGAAATGAGATTTTCTTATTTAAACGGGGATAGCAGGTCCATTCTATATTGCCATATTTTTGCTGAAAGGATTTAGTAGAGAACATCCATGATAAAGTTCGCCCTGCCTCTACCGGAAGTCGCAGACGATGACGTCACATGTTGAGGGCTCATAATATATTCACATTGATTATAATGGGAGCCTCCAACAAAAACAGCTATTCAGACCGAGAAAACGACAATCTCCCCATTAATTTGAGCGAGGATGAACGATTCGTGTTTGAGGATATTGATAGCGACGGAAAACAAGTTAAAAAAAACAAAACGCGATTGCAATCGCGTTGCATTGAGACAGATTCATATGTTTTAGAGACATTTACTAGGATAATTCTGGGAAATCCCTTATCTTTCTTTTGTGTTGCTAGTGTTTTAGTGACTTTAACTGTACCTGATAGTCGGAAGTGTTCGTCCACGGCAGGGTGTTGACTCGCAGTGTCTCGGGGAAGTCGACGGCAGCTGTATGGACGGCACAAGCTCAGCTGATATCCGGATAGAGGCGACTTTTTAACCACAATTTTCTCACCGAAACCTGCTGGTTAACATGTAGTCGGGATCCATGTCCGCTGTGATCCATACTAAAGTTTAACCACCGTGAATTTTAAACAAGGAATCACCGTGTGTTTGTGTGGCTAAAGGCTAAAGCTTCCCAACTCAGTCTTTCTACTTTGACTTCTCCATTATTAATTGAACAAATTGCACAAGATTCAGCAACACAGATGTCCAAAGTACTGTGTAATTATGCTGTTAAAGCAGACGACTTTTGGCTGTGTGTGTACGCAGCGCTCATATTCACAACAGCCCGTGACGTCACACGTACACGTCATCATTACGCGACGTTTTCAAGAAAAAAGTCCCGGGAAATTTAAAATTGCAATTTAGTAAACTAAAAAGGCCGTATTGGCATGTGTTGCAATGTTAATATTTCATGATTGATATATAAACTATCAGACTGCGTGGTCGGTAGTACTGGGTTTCAGTAGGTCTTTAAAGCAAGTATATAAAGCATTGATGAAGGTGTTTGGATTTTTTTTTTAAGCGCTTTATAGGCAGAATGGAGTGACTCCAATAGGATCCTTTGTAAGCAGACTTTTGATCGCATTTATTTACTAGTTAGAATGCATTTAAAAAAAATATATGTGTTCTTGTCCTACATAAGAATGGTAAACGAAAGACAAAATTCCACCCAAAAGTGCAGCTCCCATTTAAGACTCCAACTTTCCTGTCACTGTTGCCATTTTGCACTGAGCTTCTACAGGACAGATGTATACCACTATATTAAGAACTATTTGTTCACAGGTGGACGGGGATGACCGTGAGTACAGTGAAGATGGCTGCACGAAAGAACCCGCAGGCCCCTCGTTGGCTATGGCTGTCCCGGAGTCGGCTCTAAAAATCAGCCACACATCACCTGACATCCCTCTGGAGACTCAGGCCAATGTGGACCATATCCAAGCACACACTATAGCTAGAGACAGAGTGCAGAGACAAATTACTGAACCCACATCATCAGTACGGTTAGTACACGTGGACCCTGTATTGACTACGACTAAGGTTGAACAAAGAAAGACATGGCATATATATTTAAGTACCCATTTATTTGGCTTGATGTGAAATTATAGCGTTATTCCGCTTTATCGTCTACACCAGGGGTCTCAAACACGCGGCACGAGACGTTATTTTTGCGGCCCGCACCTTAATATGAAAATTTAATGTTGGTGCGGCCCGCGGGTTATATGTGAATGGCGCTATACAGCGTCATACTCGTATACCCTCGATTTTTCCGGGTGACTCCCAATTTTCCGTGCCCCTCCAGGGGTAATCATTCCCCCGAATTTCAACCTAACAACAACATTAAGGGGGCACCGTGGAGGCACTACCTTTAGAGTCTTCTACAACCTGTATAAACAGCGTGCCAGCCTAGCCACATGTTGTATTTAGCTTCTGTAGACGCAGTAAGCGACTGCAAGATATAGTTGATCAACAGCCATACAGGTCACACTGAGGGTGGCCGTAAAAACAACTTTATCATTGTTACAAATATGCGCCACACTGTAAACCCACACCAAACAAGATTGTCAAACACATTTTAGGAGAACATCCGCACCGTAACACAACATAAACACTACAGAACAAATACCCAGTATCCCATGCAGCCCTAACTCTTCCGGGCTACAATATACACCCCCACCCCTCCCCACTCCGCTCCCTATTGTAGCTCGGAAGAGTTAGGGCTGCATTGGATTTGGGGTATTTGTTCTGTTGTGTTTATGTTGTGTTACGGTGCGGATGTTCTCCAAAATGTGTTTGTCAATCTTGTTTGGTGTGGGTTTACAGTGTGGCGCATATTTGTAACAGTGATAAAGTTGTTTATACGGCTACCCTCAGTGTGACATGTATGGCTGTTGATCAAGTATGTCAAGCAGTCACTTCCGTGGGTCTGCAGAAGCCTCATACTTCCATGGGTCTGCAGAAGCCTCATACAATATGTGATTGGGCCGGCACAGTTTGTATGGTTGAAAAGCGGACGAGACGACAGATTCTAGAGGACGGTAAATACAGTGCCATCACCGCACGCCCTTAATATTGTTGTCCGGGTGGAAACCAATTAGAATGTTCGCTCCGGGAGGTGAGTGATCAGACAAAGAGCAGCTCAAAGACTTCTATGGAATTACAACAAAATGAACCCAGATTTCCCTCGCCCGGACGTGGGTCACCGGGGCCCCGCTCTGGAGCCAGGCCCGGAGTTGGGGCACGATGGCGAGCGCCTGGTGGTCGGGCCTGTCCCCATGGGGCCCGGCCGGGCACAGCCCGAAGAGGCAACGTGGGTCATCCCTCCAATGGGCTCACCACTTATAGGAGGGGCCATAGAGGTCGGGTGCATTGTGAGCTGGGCGGCAGCCGAAGACAGGGCACTTGGCGGTCCGATCCTCGGCTACAGAAGCTAGCTCTTGGGACGTGGAACGTCACCTCACTGGGGGGGAAGGAGCCTGAGCTAGTGCGCGAGGTAGAGAAGTTCCGGCTGGATATAGTCGGACTCACCTCGACGCACAGCAAGGGCTCTGGAACCAGTTCTCTCGAGAGGGACTGGACCCTCTTCCACTCTGGCGTTGCCGGCAGTGAGAGGCGACGGGCTGGGGTGGCAATTCTCGTTGCCCCCCGGCTCAAAGCCTGCACGTTTGAGTTCAACCCAGTGGACGGGAGGGTAGCTTCCCTTCGCCTTCGGGTGGGGGGACGGGTCCTGACTGTTGTTTGTGCTTACGCACCAAACAGCAGTTCAGAATACCCACCCTTTTTGGGTA
Source organism: Nerophis ophidion (assembly GCF_033978795.1). Classification (NCBI taxonomy): domain Eukaryota; kingdom Metazoa; phylum Chordata; class Actinopteri; order Syngnathiformes; family Syngnathidae; genus Nerophis; species Nerophis ophidion. The sequence continues at coordinate 32,301,384 of NC_084622.1, forward strand.
CACTCGAGGGAGTACTGGAAAGTGCTCCTCCGGGTGATTCCCTTGTCCTACTGGGAGACTTCAACGCTCATGTTGGCAACGACAGTGAAACCTGGAGAGGCGTGATTGGGAAGAATGGTCGCCCGGATCAAACCCGAGTGGTGTTTTGTTATTGGACTTTTGTGTTCGTCACGGATTGTCCATAACAAACACCATGTTCAAACATAAGGGTGTCCATATGTGCAGTTGGCACCAGGACACCCTAGGCCGCAGTTCCATGATCGACTTTGTAGTTGTGTCATCGGATTTGCGGCCTTATGTTTTGGACACTCGGGTGAAGAGAGGGGCGGAGCTTTCTACCGATCACCACCTGGTGGTGAGTTGGCTGCGATGGTGGGGGAGGATGCCGGACAGACCTGGCAGGCCCAAGCGCATTGTGAGGGTCTGCTGGGAACGTCTGGCAGAGTCTCCTGTCAGAGAGAGTTTCAATTCACACCTCCTGGAGAACTTTGAACATGTCACGAGGGAGGTGCGGGACATTGAGTCCGAGTGGACCATGTTCCGAACCTCTATTGTCGAGGCGGCTGATTGGAGCTGTGGCCGCAAGGTTGTTGGTGCCTGTCGTGGCGGTAATCCCAGAACCCGTTGGTGGACACCAGCAGTGAGGGATGCCGTCAAGCTGAAGAAGGAGTCCTATCGGGTTCTTTTGGCTCATAGGACTCCGGAGGCAGTGGACGGGTACCGATGGGCCAAGCGGTGTGCAGCTTTAGCGGTCGCGGAGGCAAAAACTCGGACATGGGAAGAGTTCGGGGAAGCCATGGAAAACGACTTCCGGACGGCTTCGAAGCGATTCTGGACCACCATACGGCGCCTCAGGAAGGGGAAGCAGTGCACTATCAACACCGTGTATGGTGCGGATGGTGTTCTGCTGACTTCGACTGCGGATGTTGTGGATCGGTGGAGGGAATACTTCGAAGACCTCCTCAATCCCACCAACACGTCTTTCTTTGAGGAAGCGGTGCCTGGGGAATCTGTAGTGGACTCTCCTATTTCTGGGGCTGAGGTCGCTGAGGTAGTTAAAAAGCTCCTCGGCGGCAAGGCCCAAGGGGTGGATGAGATCCGCCCGGAGTTCCTTAAGGCTCTGGATGCTGTGGGGCTGTCTTGGTTGACAAGACTCTGCAGCATCGCGTGGACTTTGGGGGTGGTACCTCTGGATTGGCAGACCGGGGTGGTGGTCCCTCTCTTTAAGAAGGGGGACCGGAGGGTGTGTTCCAACTATCGTGGGATCACACTCCTCAGCCTTCCCGGTAAGGTTTATTCAGGTGTACTTGAGAGGAGGCTTCGCCGGATAGTCGAACCTCGGATTCAGGAGGAACAGTGTGGTTTTCGTCCTGGTCGTGGAACTGTGGACCAGCTCTATACTCTCGGCAGGGTTCTTGAGGGTGCATGGGAGTTTGCCCAACCAGTCTACATGTGCTTTGTGCACTTGGAGAAGGCATTCGACCGTGTCCCTCGGGAAGTCCTGTGGGGAGTGCTCAGAGAGTATGGGGTATCGGACTGTCTTATTGTGGCAATCCGCTCCCTGTATGATCAGTGTCAGAGCTTGGTCCGCATTGCTGGCAGTAAGTCGGACACGTTTCCAGTGAGGGTTGGACTCCGCCAAGGCTGTCCTTTGTCACCGATTCTGTTCATAACTTTTATGGACAGAATTTCTAGGCGCAGCCAAGTCGTTGAAGGGTTCCGGTTTGGTGGCCACGGGATTAAGTCTCTGCTCTTTGCAGATGATGTAGTCCTGATGGCTTCATCTGGCCCGGATCTTCAGCTCTCACTGGATCGGTTCGCAGCCGAGTGTGAAGCGACCGGAATGAGAATCAGCACCTCCAAGTCCGAGTCCATGGTTCTCGCCCGGAAAAGGGTGGAGTGCCATCTCCGGGTTGGGGAGGAGACCCTGCCCCAAGTGGAGGAGTTCAAGTACCTAGGAGTCTTGTTCACGAGTGGGGGAAGAGTGGATCGTGAGATCGACAGGCGGATCGGTGCGGCGTCTTCAGTAATGCGGACGTTGTATCGATCCGTTGTGGTGAAGAAGGAGCTGAGCCGGAAGGCAAAGCTCTCAATTTACCGGTCGATCTACGTTCCCATCCTCACCTATGGTCATGAGCTTTGGGTCATGACCGAAAGGATAAGATCACGGGTACAAGCGGCCGAAATGAGTTTCCTCCGCCGGGTGGCGGGGCTCTCCCTTAGAGATAGGGTGAGAAGCTCTGCCATCCGGGAGGAGCTCAACGTAAAGCCGCTGCTCCTCCACATCGAGAGGAGCCAGATGAAGTGGTTCGGGCATCTGGTCAGGATGCCACCCGAACGCCTCCCTAGGGATGTGTTTAGGGCACGTCCAGCTGGTAGGAGGCCACGGGGAAGACCCAGGACACGTTGGGAAGACTATGTCTCCCGGCTGGCCTGGGAACGCCTCGGGATCCCCCGGGAAGAGCTAGACGAAGTGGCTGGAGATAGGGAAGTCTGGGCTTCCCTACTTAGGCTGCTGCCCCCGCGACCCGACCTCGGATAAGCGGAAGATGATGGATGGATGGATGGATGGCTCCGGGAGATTGTCGGCAGGGGCACTTATATTCGGGTGTTTTCCGGAAAGATCGCGAGAGTTGGCAAGTATGTTGCTAGGGCGGGAAAGCCATTCAAAGATGGTGAATTCATTAAAAAGTGTATGTTAGTTTTTTTTAAGAAATCTTTTCTTGCGGGCCAGCCTCACCCAGTTTCTGCATCCAGTGGCACCCAGGTAAATTGAGTTTGAGACCCCTGTTCTACCCTGTGTGCAGCACAGAGGCTTATTGATTACATCCTACTGGTAACTAATTATTAAGATGATTCTAATATGCTACCCTTGTGGATGCTTTACATGCAATTTATTAAGTTCCTGCACCAATAATATTTTCCAGATATCATACATATGTTTCCGAACAAATGTGTATCACAATACTTTATAGGTGCCCTCAAAGTGTCAGTCATAGACTTAGACTTAAACTTAGACAAACTTTATTGATCCACAAGGGAAATTTGTCAAACTTGCAAAAAAGATCATCACATTTTTCTTTCATGATCATTTTTATAATAATGTTTTAAAATTTATTAATAACATAGCATGCAACTAATGTACATCGAAAAGTATCGATATGCATTTTGGTACAGGTACCAAGCTATTGGTATCGGGACAACTCTTGCATCGGTTTCGATTCTCTGGTACCAGAAATTGGTACCCCAATGATTCAAATGTGAAAGGTACCCATCATTAGTTGGAAAACTGCTAGTCTACTTACTATTGAGGTGCCCAAATTGCATGTCACAAATTTATTTTGGTTGTCCTATTTTTTTTCCAAAATACCACAAATTTAATTGATTAACAAGTGACTCTTTAACAGTATCTGAATACATTTTATCGTTACTTTTTTATCCAGCCACAACTCTATCCGCCGTCAGATGAACCTGTCCAATCCAGACTTCAACCCTGCTCAGTTCCAGCGCCAGGAGAGTCTGACCGGCCTAGGTCGGCTCAAACCTGAGCTTTACAAACAACGCTCTGTAGATCCAGATGACGGACGTAGACCAGACAGCTGTGGATGTCTCCATTTCATTCTTAAGTTTGACTTTGATCTGGAGCAGCTGATAGTGAAGATTCACAAGGCTCAAGATCTACCTGCCAAGGACTTCTCAGGGACTTCTGATCCTTACGTCAAGATCTATTTGCTTCCTGACCGTAAAACCAAGCACCAGACTAAGGTGCACCGCAAGACTCTCAACCCAATATTTGATGAGGTGTTTCTATTTCCAGTGGCCTACACCGAGTTGTCGAGCCGTAAGCTGCACTTCAGCGTCTATGACTTTGATAGGTTCACTCGACATGATTTGATTGGTCAAGTGGTGGTGGACAACTTCCTGGATCTCGCAGACTTCCCTCGAGAGACCAAATTGTGCCGGGACATACAGTATGTCACATCGGTAAGATACACATTTTTATTTAATATTTGTGAAAAGTTTTATCCTGCTTTGCCTTTACCACAGTAACAATACCAGTCTCATTTCTTTTTGAGACTTTGAAGATTTGGAAAAGACTCATGTTAAATAAAAGTTGTATTCACGGTTTAGTCACAAACTTTTATTTAACAAAGTTTCTGAATCTTATAGGATAACTATTCATCAAACTACTGTTGCACAATTTTCCCAGTCATGTCTATCTAGCATTTGAAAAATATTACTCACAATAAAGTAAAAATATGACAAAAAAGTTATATACTTATTTGGCTCAAAAAGACTTTGGGTTTCAGCAACTGGACCTTTTTTGACATAGAAAGTTAATGTTAACATCACTTTCTTATTCAGTTACTCACTGTCCTTTTTACGATTCATATTTTTTTAATCCCTTTTCTATTAAGATTTTGATCAAATATATATAATAACATAGTAAACAAACAAACAAAGTTACAGCTTCTTCTTCTACATTTGAATCTGCGCTTGGAGATGTACCAGATCAGATTTAAGTTTATTATGAAAGCTAAAATGCCGCAATGCATTTGCAGTTTATTTACGTCATTGGTATCCAATTTGGTCCGACTGACCATCTGCTTATTTGACCAAAATGAGGCCAACATCTTGTCTATTTGGGTAAGAACAGGATTCAGACATATCAATGAAGTAATGTGGAACTTATCTGTACTTTCAAGAGACAGAAACATTGAAATATACTTAGAGTTAGTTAATGTTTAATGAAAGCGGTATAAATCTTTGGTGTGATGACCCAGATACTCAAACACAACACTTGAATTGTTGTGACAGAAACACATGGATGATACTGTATATATATTCCATTACTCAGACTGTATATGTAGCATTGGTAATCAATGTGACTTAGTGAGAAGGTAATGCACATCTTCGTGTTTAAGGAGCAAAGAGTGATCTGGATTCCATCTATCTAGGGAAAGCTCATTACCATGTGATTTCATAAGATTTTCCATGTAGAATCACTGTGCAATCTAAGTCAAAGTGGGATGTTATTTACTGTTAATGCTTGAATTAACCCTAATATTTCAAAGGTGTTGAACTTCCGGCGCATGCAGTGGTGAATGTCTACCAAAAATCGAAAAACTTTGTGTGTATATCTTGGCAAATGTGACACTTATCTTTAACTAAAGAGGAAAGAGCAGCAGCTCACACTTCCTCAAAAATTCTGTAACATCGAGGATGAGATGATATGAGCCAGTTTAAAACATGTCTCAACTATAAGCATCGTGATGAAGCCTATAATTGTTTTTTATTTTCATTTGTGCAATACTGCAGTTTCTCACAAGGAAGCCTTATATTAATTTGCAAAACCAGACAGGCTGATGGCGCAATGGTTAAAGACACAGTCTTTTGGGCATGACATAAGATTCAAATCCAATGTAAGGCATGTATTATGATTTTCTGTTTTGATTGTTTTCTTTCTAATTTATGCAATATTTGGTAGAACTAAAAATCCCCATTTTTACCCATTTACCAGGAACATTTCCCATATTGTGGAACGCAAATGTTGAAAGTATGTAATTGCCTTTATCTACCGACATCCCGACTGAAGTTACAAACCTCCCAGATCCTGATGTTTTTGTGTGCATGTATCAGGGATGGTAATTTTCCGTGGATCCGCGGAATTCCGCCGATTTTGGCGCCGCAAGGGTTATTTCTGTGAATCGTTTAAGTCCGGGGAGAAACTTATAGGGGAGGTTAGGTGCTCGTGGTTTTTGTCTCTGCGTTGACCTAGTTATCAGTACAAGGCAGAGAATTCCCGCTAAAAATATTATTCCAATGTGTGAAGGCACCAGATTGGCCAGCTCTACTATCAGCTGACAACATCAACCAATGACATTGCCCGTTATAGGCGTCTGCACGCGTCGTTTGCCGACAATATCTAGTCCCTGAACCTCAATTATTGTGAGCTTTTCTGAACTCGTATTCTGTTTATATTGGTTGTGTTTATCGGCGACTAATCTGGAAAGAAAACACAGTAGCTCTCAATTAACACGTTTCTGTTTGGACATAACAGTATCAGACACGGTTAAGCTTATTCAAGATAGGAATGCTTCATTAACAAAAGATATCAATAAGGGCGTGAGAAACAAGTGGAACCGGGCATGGTTCGATATATCTATCAAACTGAAGGTGAAGTATACAAACTGATCAGCGATTTCATTGCAAAGTGCGATGAACCGGGACGTGCTCAGTGCTTATATTGCAAGGACATTGTGAACTATGGATCTCGGGGAAAGGTGGGACTCTTCGACCACGCGATATTGGCAAGGCATCTAAGTAAAGTGAGTTTACGGAGAAGTAATTTTTCACTGGGATCTGCCTTCAAACTGAAGTCAAACATCGTCACAAATGCAGCCTCAAATCAACTATCGAAGCCTCCCACCTCCGACTCAACTCCTCTCACACCAATCTACGACAGACGAGTCCATTCAGAGGTACAATACACAATTTTTTTATTTCTTGAATTAATTGATTTAACATATCTTGCATGTTTAATACAGAATGAATTAATACAGCATGATGTTTTCTTCAAAATAACAGATTGAATGTGTGAAAAGCATGTTGTTAACTAAACCTTTAAAGCATGACAAGCATGTAAGTTGTTTTATTATATAATATTTTTTCAATTATTGATTGAAATTTTAAAAAAATGATCTTTGCATCTTTTTGAAAAAAAAAATTTCTTTCCAAATTAAACTTTTTGTGGAATGAATTCAACTTGTGTTCATTTTCTAGGCCCTGGTCCTTGGAGTTATCGCTGAGCATTCGCTCCCACTGTCATTTGCCCCAGTCCTTCTTTAGACAGCAAAAGAGTTGGCCAAGGATCCCAAGGCAATGAATCACATGGCTTTAGAAAGAACTACTACATCATACAAGATGAGATTTGAATTGGCAAAGACCTTCCAGGAGGAGACCATTCATGATCTTCGCACTTCACTTTTTTCCTTGAATATTGATAAGAGCAATAGCAATAATGACAAGCGTGTCTTTGCTGTCCTTGCCAGCTACTATTCGAGGAAGAGGTAATTTGTTGTTGTGGAGCATCTTGCTTCCATTGAAGTAGTGAAGGTTGACACTCGAAGTCTACTGACAGTCCTTGAGAAATTATTTTGCAAGCATCAAATTCCTTGGTCAATTGTGGTCTCTATTCTTATGGATTCTTGCAGTGTCATGCGAGGCAGCAAAAATGGACTTGAAGTTAGAAAAAAATCAGAACAGGCACCTCAGCTATTGGATATAGATGGAGACTCATGCCACCATGTTCACAACGCCTGCAAGAAATTCAGCAGTTCGTTTGAAAATGTTATCGAACATCTTTAGTCTGATATTCCTAAGTGGTCGCCTGACCTCAAGTAGTTCTTTAAGGAAATTTGCATGATCTTGGGAATCAAATTCACAATACCGGATGGTTTTGTCAACCTAGATGGCTTTCGTGTTTTGATGGATGTAGAAATAACATGCCTATGATGCCTGCAATGAGGGTGTTCTACTTTGCATTCTTGGACACATCAGATAAGGATCTCTACAAGGAACCCACTCTAAGAATCCTTACTGACCAGAATATAAGGGCAAGGGAATTAAGAGGATTAAGGAGATATGGCAATTACTGGAAAAGAAGAAGTTCACAGATGATGGAATGAAACGCAAAAAGAGGATTGCAGCCAAAATCATAGTTCATAACAAGAAGATGATGCTAATCAGCAACTTCTACCTGGCTGTACTACCATTGCTAAAGGACTATGTCTTACTTTTCCGGTCTGCTGAACCCCTCATCCATGTCCTTCATGAACAGCAAGAAGATCTCTTCAGGAATTTCCTGTCTTGCTTTGTAAAACCTGAGTGTCTGATTGGCAAATCTGCGAAGAAATTGAAGTCAATGGATTTGAAAAGCGACAAAGGACAATTTTTGGACGTACAGCAGATGTTTGTAGGATAGAGAAATGATGACATCATCAAAATGAGTCACAAGAAGGACATCATTATTACTGATTTCATGAAGAGAGCAGCTTCTGCTTATGTCTTATGCTCTCAACATCTGCAGAAGAAACTGCCCTTGGACAATCCAGTCTTGCAGGCATTGTCTTCCTTAGACCCATGTGCAAGAGGACACAGCGAGACTGCCAGAGCAATGGAGAAATTGGGAGAATTGTTGAAATCATTCCTGACGAATGACCAACAAGAGAACCTTCCAAGGGAAATCAAAAACTTTAATGTGGATAATTTGAGGGATCCTGAGGAGGGTGAGTAGATAGACGTCTGGTAGAAAGACGTTGTAAAGAAGGACAAGTACTCAGCCCTAGGAAGAATAGCCATGGCATCACTGAGCTGTTTCCATGGTCCTAGGGTTGAATCATCATTCAACACCATGGAAGACATCTTAGATGTTAAAACATGTAGGATGAAGATTGAAACCTTCAGTGCTATACAAACAGTTAATTATGGTTTGAAATCCAGAGGATCTACAGCTGTAACTCACTTCAAAAAGAAGGATTTCAAGCATGAACCTGTATATACAAATCTAGTTATAAACTTCAAAACAGTAGCTAGTTGCCATCAAAAAGAAAAAGAAGGAGAAGCAGCACCAATTACGTAAACAGAAGGACCTTCTTGAAACAAGAGCAACCTTCAAGAGGAATCAAGACAAGGCAGCACAAGTTGCCAGAACTGCCCATCTGAAAACTCAGAAGAGAAAAGCAGTTGAAAGACTAACATCTTTGGCAGCTAAGAGGAAAAAGTTGTGTTAACTGTGTATGAAACACACCTTATAGATGTGATAGATTTGAAAGAAAATGTGTTGTCTTTCAGAATTTATAAAGAATAGATATTTGGATAAACTTGTATATTAATTATAGATTTGAATGAGAATGTTAATATTGTCTTGAGACATGTGATTTGAAAGAAAAGGTGCTGTCTTTCAGACTTTGTAAAGAATGTGATTCTGGGTAGGCCTAAACTTGTATGTAGATTATAGATTTGAATGACAAAATATTGTCTAGTTAAGACATGTGATGACTGTCTATCTGCCACCATTTTCAGGAAGAAAGTTTTTAGTCTTATGTATTTAAACATTTTTATATTTAGAATTCAGGTTAATCCATTTGTAGGCCCTTTTTTGTCTATAATCCAAAAGTGTGCAAGAATTTGATACATGTGTAAACTTGTATACATAATTTTCATCACGATACATTTTTATGAAAATATTTGGTAATAAATGTGAAATTTCGGTCAGGAGAATATTGTTAGATTTTGATTCCAAATAGCAGGAAATGCATCCTAAGCTAACATAGATTTCAAAAATTTTCTGGGGGGGCATGCCCCCAGACCCACCTAGCACTCGTTATGCGACCTTCTGCAGAGCAGTGTTTTAGGATTACAAAATTTTCAGCTGATTTTGTAAATATTCATTCCCATCCCTGATGTATACATTATAGCATTGATGAGGGGGTTGTGGATCAACGATCACTTTATTAAAAGTGTATACAAAACGGTTCTCTCCCATAGTATCTTAGCCAGTGGTGTCAAACATACGGCCCGGGAACAGGTTTTTTCCCACCTGTGGGATGAGTTTGCTAAGTATGAAAGTTAATCTAAAAATGATTGCATGAAAGGAACTGCGGTTTTAAATGTGTCTGTCTACTGGATGTCGAAATCTTTTTTTTTTTTTTTATCAATCCAATTAAACAATACACAGCAATACCATAACAATGCAATCCAATTCCAAAACCAAACCTGACCCAGCAACATTCAGAACTGCAATAAACAGAGCAATTGATAGGAGACACAAACACAACACAGAACAAACCAAAAGTAGTGAAACAAAAATGAATATTATCAACAAAGGTACCAATATTAGTTATAATTTAAGCATAGCAGTGATTAAAAATCCCTCCTTGACATTATCATTAGACATTTATAAAAATAAAAATTGAGAACAATAGTGTCACAGTGGCTTACACTTGCATCGCATCTCATAAGCTTGACAACACACTGTGTCCAATATTTTCACAAAGATAAAATAAGTCATATTTTTGGTTCGTTTAATAGTTAAAACAAATTAAAATTATTGCAATCAGTTGATAAAACATTGTCCTTTACAATTATAAAAGCTTTTTACAAAAATCTACTACTTTGCTTGCATGTCAGCAGTCTGGGGTAGATCCTGCCGAAATCCTATGTATTGAATGAATACAGAATCCTTTTAAATCGGGAAAAAATCGTTTTGAATCGAGAATCGTGTTGAATTGGAAAAAAAATCGATTTTGAATCGAATCGTGAACCCAAGAATCGATATTGAATTGAATCATGGGACACCCAAAGATTCGCAGCCTTATAGACATGATCACATAATTTATTCAGAAAATATAAATAATTACAAATTAAGATTGAATGCTACTAACCGCAACAAAAACAACAACATTATTATGATTTGTAGAATTTCAGGATGTGCTTATTCTATTTTTAAACAAAGAAAACAATCTGAAGTTGTCTTTATTTTTAAGTTATTCTGCTGTGATTTTACCAGTCTGGCCCACTTGTGAGTATATTTTTCTCCATGTGGCCCCCGATCTAAAATGAGTTTGACAACCCTGATCTAAGCCCTAATTTTACTAGCACTCGGTCAATTTACTAGTCATAGACTCCATCCATCCATCCATCTTCTTCCGCTTATCCGAGGTCGGGTCGCGGGGGCAGCAGCCAAAGCAGGGAAGCCCAGACTTTCCTCTCCCCAGCCACTTCGTCCAGCTCCTCCCGGGGGATCCCGAGGCGTTCCCAGGCAAACCGGGAGACATAGTCTTCCCAACGTGTCCTGGGTCTTCCCCGTGGCCTCCTACCGGTTGGACGTGCCCTAAACACCTCCCTAGGGAGGCGTTCGGGTGCCCGAACCACCTCATCTGGCTTCTCTCGATGTGGATGAGCAACGGCTTTACTTGGAACTCCTCCCGGACGGCAGAGCTTCTCACCCTATCTCTAAGGGAGAGCCCCGCCAGTCGGCGGAGGAAACTCATTTCGGCCGCTTGTACCCGTGATCTTGTCCTTTCGGTCATGACCCAAAGCTCATGACCATAGGTGAGGGTGGGAACGTAGATCGACCGGTAAATTGAGAGCTTTGCCTTCCGGCTCAGCTCCTTCTTCACCACAACGGATCGATACAATGTCTGCATTACTGAAGAGGCCGCACCGATCCGACTGTCGATCTCACCATCCACTTTTCTCTCACTCGTGAACAAGACTCCTAGGTACTTGAACTCCTCCACTTGAGACATAATCTCCTCCCCAACTCGGAGATGGCATTCCACCCTTTTCCGGGCAAGAACCATGGACTCGGACTTGGAGGTGCTGATTCTCATTCCGGTCGCTTCACACTCGGCTGCGAACCGATCCAGTGAGAACTGAAGATCCCGGCCAGATGAACCCATCAGGACCACATCATACTGCAAAAAGCTGGGACCTAATCCCGCGGCCACCAAACAGGAACCCCTCAACGCCTTGACTGCGCCTAGAAATTCTGCCCATAAAAGTTATGAACAGAATCGGTGACAAAGGGCAGCCTTGGCGGAGTCAAACCCTCACTGGAAATGTGTCCGACTTACTGCCGGCAATGCTGACCAAGCTCTGACACTGATCGTACAGGGAGCGAACCGCCACAATCAGACAGGCCGGTACCCCATACTCTCTGAGCACTCCCCACAGGATTTCCCAAGGGACACGGTCAAATGCCTTCTCCAAGACCACAAAGCACATGTAGACTGGTTGGGCAAACTCCCATGCACCCTCAAGAACCCTGCCGAGAGTATAGAGCTGGTCCACAGTTCAACGACCAGGACAAAAACCACACTGTTCCTCCTGAATCTGAGGTTCGACTGTCTGGCGTAGCCTCCTCTCCAGTACACCTGAATAAACCTTACCGGGAAGGCTGATAGTTGGAACACACCTTCCGGTCCCCCTTCTTAAAGAGAGGGACCACCACCCCGGTCTGCCAATCCAGAGATACCTCCCCCGATGTCCACGCGATGCTGCAGTCTTGTCAACCAAGACAGCCCCACAGCATCCAGAGCCTTAAGGAACTCCGGGCGGATCTCATCCACCCCCGGGACCTTGCCGCCGAGGAGCTTTTTAACTACCTCAGCAACCTCAGCCCCAGAAATAGGAGAGCCCACCACAGATTCCCCAGGCACTGCTTCCTCATCGGAAGATGTGTTGGTGGGATTGAGGAAGTCTTCGAAGTATTCCTTCCACCAATCCACAACATCCGCAGTCGAAGTCAGCAGAACACCATCCGCACCATACACGGTGTTGATAGTGCACTGCGTCGCCTTCCTGAGGCGGCGGATGGTGGTCCAGAATGGCTTCGAAGCCGTCCGGAAGTCATTTTCCATGGCTTCTCCGAACTCCTCCCATGTCCGAGTTTTTGCCTCCGCGACCACTGATGCTGCACACCCCTTGGCTTGTCGGTACCTGTCCACTGCCTCCGGAGTCCTATGAGCCAAAAGAACCCGATAGGACTCCATCTTCAGCTTGACAGCATTGCTCACCGCTGGTGTCCACCAACGAGTTCTAGGATTACCGCCAAGACAGGCACCAACTACCTTGCGGCCACAGCTCCAATCAGCCGCCTCGACAATAGAGGTGCGGAACATGGTCCGCTCGGACTCAATGTCCAGCACCTCCCTCGTGACATGTTCAAAGTTCTTCCGGAGGGGGGAATTGAAACTTTCTCTGACTGGAGACTCTGCCAGACGTTCCCAGCAGACCCTCACAATGCGTTTGGGCCTGCCAGGTCTGTCCGGCATCCTCCCCCACCATCGCAGCCAACTCACTACCAGGTGGTGATCGGTAGAAAGCTCCGCCCCTCTCCTCACCCGAGTGAAGAGAGGGGCGGAGAAATCGTGAGTTTGGGGCGGCATGGCGTAGTGGGTAGAGCGGCCGTGCCAGAAACCTGAGGATTGCAGGTTCGCTTCCCACCTATGGACATCAAAATTGCTGCCGTTGTGTCCTTGGGCAGGACACTTCACCCTTTGCCCCCGGTGCCGCTCACACCGGTGAATGAATGATGAATGAATGATTGGTGGTGGTCGGAGGGGCCGTAGGCGCAAACTGGCAGCCACGCTTCCGTCAGTCTACCCCAGGGCAGCTGTGGCTACAGATGTAGCTTACCACTACCAGGTGTGAATGAATGATGGGTTCCCACTTCTCTGTGAGCGCTTTGAGTATATAACAATAGAAAAGTGCGATATAAATTTAATCCATTATAATTATTATTAGTATTATTTTGAGCTAAAACCTCCTTCAGTGGTTCAGTGAGAGCTGTGAATGGTTGACCAAATACTTATTTTCCACTATAGTTTACAAAAAAAATGTTTTAAATTCCTACAATGTGAATTCCTGGATTTTTTTCCACATTCTGTCTCTCACAGTTGAAGTGTACCTATGATGAAAATTACAGACCTCTGTCATAATTTTAAGTGGGAGAACTTGCCCAATTGGTGGCTGACTAAATACTTTTTTGCCCCACTGTACATTCATTAGAATCAGACAGTAGTGCTGAAAATGTCAACATTTTCAAATGGAGGAGAAAAAAAGTCATAATTTCTGTCCAATACCACATGAAAGTGGCATTTTATTTGTCCAGCTTCCATACTCCTTTTTATACACTTTACAAAAAAATACATTGTCGCCAAACTCCGTGGCTTGCTGGCTTGTGCCCGCTAGCTTTCTGAGACTCTTATTTTGTTAGCCAAGGCAGGATAAAGCAGGGCTTTAATTGTGAAGACAGGAACTGTGCAGTCGGTCTTTAGAGTATTGACGGCAGGTACGGCACGTGAGTCTGTTGAACTCAAAAGTGTTTCTCGCCCGCATGTCGGTCATTTATTCTTTATAATGATCTTGCAGCAGCCAGCGTCATCTCACTAGATCCTCTGGTGCCTTGAATGTCAATCAAGTGACGAAAGTAACGTCTTAGTGAAGATTGATGAATGCTACTTTTTAGGTGTATTTTTTTAATGCTTGGATGGCGATCGACTGACACACCTTTCGCCGTTGTAGCTCGCGATCGAAGTAATGGGCATCCCTGGCCTATCGTAGCAACAATATGACTGCAAATTGTTTCTCCTTGTTTCTTACAAATGTCTGCACAACTATTTTACCTCCCGGTACCATTAAAGAAACCTTGACCAGGCACGCTTTTGTGTTTCTGCATGCCAGACTTTTTCCTCAGGTCGATGAGCATCTCTTATTCAGTATAATTGGTAGTTGTGAAAAACAAAGACAATAACAATCTTTTTGTTAAATCACTCATGGTGACATAAGCTGGTCGGTGGTGTTCCTCTTTTATTTTTTTGCTTGAAAAACATAACTTTAATAAGCAAGTTGCAAACAGCCCCTTCGATTGAAAGTACAAGCACTGTTCAATTTGTTTTAAATGACTTTAAAAAGTGCAAATACACCTAATTATTACCTCTTTCTAACTTGTTACTTCCTACCTCTCGAATTTGCTCAGAACTTCAACAGGCACATCTGCCACGGAAATTGTCACTTTAAATGCAAGGCGTTGATTATTTTAACACCTTCTTGGCCGTGCCTGCAAGCATTGCCTGCTGAATGATGTCATTGTTAAAGTTAGTGCAGCACTTGTCATCTACAGCTGGCCTGTCTGTAGTATTGCAAGAGTTCACATTATAATTGCATGCACACTTATAAACCATCTAAATTTTCTGGTTCAATATTCCAGATGTGTTACAGTTAACTCGTTCTCAAAATTCATTAGATCTGAACTACAACGATTACATACTAAATGATGACTTAATAAACACGATTTTAAAGGCCTATTGAATTGTGATTTTCTTATTTAAACGGGGATAGCAGGTCCATTCTATGTGTCATGCTTGATCATTTTGCGATATTGCCATATTTTTGCTGAAAGAATCTAGTAGAGAACATCGACGATAAAGTTCGCAACTTGCCTTTACCGGAAGTCGCAGACGATGACGTCACAAGGGTGAGGGCTCCTCACGTCCTCACATTGTTTTTAATGGGAGCCTCCAGCAGCAACAGCTATTCGGACCGAGAAAACGAAAATGTTCCCATTAATTTGAGCGAGGATGAAAGATTTGTGTATGATGATATTGATAGCGAAGGACTAGAAAAAATAAATAAATAAATAAAAAAAGTAAAAAAAAAAAAAAGGCGATCGCATTGGGACGGATTCAAATGTTTTTAGACACATTTACTAGAATAATTCTGGGAAATCCCTTATCTTTCTATTGTGTTGCTAGTGTTTTGGTGGGATTAAATAGTACCTGATAGTTGGAGGGGTTTGTCCACGGGTGTCTTAACGCCAGTCTTTGAGGGAAGTCGACGGCAGCTGCATGGACGGCGCAAGTTCGGCTGATATCCGGTAATAAGCGACTTTTTACCACAATTTTCTCACCGAAATCTGCCGGTTGACAAGTGGTCGGGAACCATGTTCGCTTGACCGCTCTGATCCATAGTAAAGCTTCACCTCCGGGAATTTTAAACAAGGAATCACCGTGTGTTTGTGTGGCTAAAGGCTGAAGCTTCCCAACTCCATCTTTCTACTTTGACTTCTCCATTATTAATTGAACAAATTGCAAAAGATTCAGCAACACAGATGTCCAGAATACTGTTTATTTGCGCGATGAAAAGAGACGACTTTTAGCCGCAAATGGTGCTGCGCTAATATTTCCTGACAGTCCGTGACGTCACGCGCACGCATCATCATTCCGCGACGTTTTCAACAAGAAACTCAGCGGAAAATTTTAAATTGCAATTTAGTAATCTAAACCGGCCGTATTAATATTTCATCATTGATCTATAAATTATAAAACTGCGTGGTCGGCAGTAGTGGGTTTCAGTAGGCCTTTAAAGTCTATATAAAGAGCGTGACTCAGAAATTTGGAATTGTTTTTTTTTTTTTTATTTGTAGGCACGGTTGAGAAAAAAGAATAGAGCTTGTTTAGCCTTCCCCAGAAGAACTAGGATAGATCCCCTGGGTGCAAGCAGGGAGCCTGTGCTGCTTCCAGACTATGTGCATTAAACATAGCTGCAGGCACATCAAGACCTAGGTCACGTGCACTGGTCTGTAAGCTGCACGGATACATGTGCTGCATAGTCCTGTGTGAATGAGTGAGACACATTGATTATAACATATCCTTTTATGATCTCTGTTTTCATGTACGTAGCTTTGAAAACACTGTTCTGCATTGATTCATGGAGGAATTTGAACACAGTTTGTATTCCACACATATGATTTACAGGAAACCGTTCCGTATTTTCCGCACTATAAGGCACACTTAAAATCCATTTTTTTCTCAAAACTCGACAGTGCGCCTTATAACCCGGTGCGCCTAATGTACGGAACAATTATGGTTTTGCTAACTGACCTCAAAGCTATTTTATTTGGTACATGGTGAAATGATAAGTGTGTCCAGTAGATGGCAGTCAAACATAAGAGATAGGTGTAGACTGCACTATGATGGCAGTCAAACACAAAATATAAGTCTAGACTGCAATACGACTCAAGTAAACAACACCAACATTGTGTATGTTCCATTGAAAATATAGAACTGTCACAGGTATTTGTTGTTGAACTCCAAGATGCAGAGAAGGAGGCAGGCATTGAATGGGAAAACATGATTTAATTAAAACTAAACAAGAACAAACAAAAAGCACTAAAGGAGCTAGCACTGGAAGCTAGAAAACAAAAAGGAACTTTAACATGGAAGCTAGTGGACAGCAAACAGAAAAACTGGAAATAACTAATGGCTAACAAGAACAGATTACCGCTACGACGACCAGGACAGGTAATAGCTGAAAAGAATCACATCGACACGACAAGAGCAACATATGGCAACGACAAGTCCGAATGACAATACAATACAATGATCCAGCAACTGACACAAGACAAAGCAGGTACAAATAGGAGCGGGCTGATTGGCAACTGGTGTGGCCAGGTGCCAATCAGCCGCAGCTGAGGAGGAACGCAGCACTCAGGGAACAAGACAGGAAGCTGACAAAATAAGAGCACTAGACAGGAACTAAAGACAGGAGATACTAAACACAGAGGAAACAGACAAATGTAGAGGAAAAAACTAAAACATAGACAAACTGTCAGGGGAAAGCCTGACAAGAACATTACACACGGTGCTCAGAAATGTATCAAAATGTATGTAAAATGTATACATACGCCATTGGTGGATCTACAACTGACATCCACTGTAATGATACCAAGTACAGGTGCGTATCTAGTCGATATTACTATGATTACGTCAATATTTTTTTGGCATCGCAACATCTTTCAATTTTTTTTAAATTTATATTATGTTTATATACTCAGGAAATATTTCCCTGGGTACATGAGGACTTTGAATATGACCAATGTATGATCCTGTAACAACTTGGTATCGGCGTCGTACCCAAATGTGTGGTATCATCCAAAACTAATGTAAAGCATCCAACAGAAGAATGAATGATTATTACATTTTAACAGAAGTGTTGATATAACATTGAAGAAGAGAAAATAACCAGAAATCAAGAGTAAATGAACAAGTAGATAAATAATACATTTTCTACCACTCTAATAATTTTGACAAATATTAGAATGATAAATGACACAATATGTTACTGCATACTTCAGCAGCTAAATTAGGAGCCTTTGTTTGTTTACGTACTGCTAAAAGACAAGTTGTATTGTATGTTCACTATTTTATCTAAGGACAAACTTGCAATAAGCAACATATGTTTAATTAACCGTAAGATTTTTTGGTTAAAACAAAGCCAAAAATGCAATATTTTGTGGTCCCCTTTATTCAGAAAAGTACCAAAGTGCCGAAAAGTATCTGAATAATGTTGGTACCGGTACGAAAATATCGGTGTTGGGCCAACACAATTTTATATTTTGAACACGGCAGTTGTTCAAATCTTACAACTTTTAGTTCATCAGTTCCTTGTTGCCACCAAACCTTAAATTTGAAGTGTGGAGGTAAATATGTGTCATCTTAACAGTGCGGCCCTTGTTTGTGTTGTTGTTGTTAAGTACATACATATCAACAGAAAAAGTTACAAAACGCAACTTTTGGTAATTGTTTGTTTTATTTTTTGTTATAAAACACCAAAATCCAACTTAATCGATTCAATGCACCTGATATCTCCACCCTAAACCACAGAGACTTAAAACTGCTCTGTCGATACATTCGTATCCATCCATCCATCCATCCATCATCTTCCGCTTATCCGAGGTCGGGTCGCGGGGGCAGCAACCTAAGCAGGGAAACCCAGACTTCCCTCTCCCCAGCCACTTCGTCTAGCTCTTCCCGGGGGATCCCGAGGCGTTCCCAGGCCAGCCGGGGGACATAGTCTTCCCAACGTGTCCTGGGTCTTCCCAGTGGCCTCCTACCGGTTGGACGTGCCCTAAACACCTCCCTAGGGAGGCGTTCGGGTGGCATCCTGACCAGATGCCCGAACCACCTCATCTGGCTCCTCTCGATGTGGAAGAGCAGCGGATTTACGTTGAGCTCCTCCCGGATGGCAGAGCTTCTCACCCTATCTCTAAGGGAGAGCCCCGCCACACGGCGGAGGAAACTCATTTCGGCCGCTTGTACCCGTGATCTTATCCTTTCGGTCATGACCCAAAGCTCATGACCATAGGTGAGGATGGGAACGTAGATCGACCGGTAAATTGAGAGCTTTGCCTTCCGGCTCAGCTCCTTCTTCACCACAACGGATCGGTACACACTACCAAATAATCTTCCCATTCCTACTTTCCAGAATACCCAAATCTATGCATTTATACTTTTTACTTGCAGTGAAAATGTATTTTACTTGGGTATGTATTCAGGCTGCATACTGTACTGTAGTCGGTTCTGTCTGTTTACTGGGTGGTCAATACTTCAAACTTTTTGTGCCCTAGACACTTTTACCACTATGTAAGTTTTAGCATGAGAAAGGTTTCCTTTTTGTCCGATAATTTGCTTTGTATGATACATTATTGCATATTTTATCTTAACGAACAGGAATAAGCTCCTACTGTAATCCTGTTTATGACAGCATTTCCCCAAGGTTGTGTTGGTTACATGAGGTCTGTAAGTAGTCATTTTTCCACTCACCAAAATGCAAGTGAAAATGGAGAAAGATAAATTAGCGGGCAGTATTATGAATGCAGTATTATAGGGACCGTCTCCTTGTTGATTCTATAAGTTTCTCTTTTGGCATTGAATGTGAACTATGTTGTGTGGACTTACATAAGTATCCTTGATTTGGCCATCCTGTTTTATAAATCCATACCAATGATTTTATGCTTGTCTGGGTATTCAGCATTTCGGGCAGCGGGACTTTGGCTAATTTTATTTCCAAAGAATGGTAACATCAGTCATTAACCAGCCCATCTAAAACAGTTACAAGGTTAAGATTCCTTTCGAACAAGCAGCGTAACGGAATGCAGCTTACTATTGTATGATTTTTGATAAGAAATCCCCGATTTGGCTTAAGTATCAATCACATGGTCTGACATTGGACATGATGTCTGATCATACCAGGAGGCAGGCCTAGAATTTTTTTCATTTTAGGGGCAAGACCACCTGGCCTTTGGTGCTGTTAACCTTTTGACGACACAAAGGCCAAATGTCAGGACAGAAGGCCATAAATTAAACAATGATTTTAAGTTGACGGTCATAAAGGTTAAGGATGATTACATTTGTAACATGCATAGGACATGTAAGATTTAATTCACGTTAAATTGGGTAGAAGAAAACTGGAAAGCCAGCACACATCAGCGTTGCTTAATATGAACAGTGTGTTATATAACATTTGTTGAGAGTAGTGTTGTCCCGATACCAATATTTTGGTGCCAGTACTTTTCGATACATTTTTAAATAAAGGGGACCACAAAAAATTGCATTATTGGCTTTATTTTAACAAAAAATCTTATGGTACATTAAACATACAAACCCTGTTTCCATATGAATTGGGAACTTGTGTTAGATGTAAATATAAACGGAATACAATGATTTTCAACCCATATTCAATTGAATATGCTACAAAGACAACATATTTGATGTTCAAACTGATAAACATTTTTTTTTTTGCAAATAATCATTAACTTCAAAATTTGATGCCAGCTACACGTGACAAAGAAGTTGGGAAAGGTGGAAATAAATACTGATAAAGTTGAGGAATGCTCATCAAACTCTTATATGGAACATCCCACACGTGTGCAGGCTAATTGGGAACAGGTGGGTGCCATGATTGGGTATAAAAGCAGCTTCCATGAAATGCTAAGTAATTCACAAACAAGGATGGGGTGAGGGTCACCACTTTGTAAGCAAAATTGACGAACAGTTTTAGAACAACATTTCTCAACGAGCTATTGCAAGGAATTTAGGGATTTTACCATCTACGGTCCGTAAAATCCTCAAAAAGTTCAGAGAATCTGGAAAAATCACTGCACGTAAGCGATGATATTACAGACCTTTGATCCCTCAGGCTGTACTGCATCAAAAACCGACATCAGTGTGTGAAAGATATCACCACATGGGCTCAGGAACACGTCATTATGAAGCGTAAAACACGCCGGACTGTTGAACGACTGAATCTCTACATAAAACAAGAATGGGAAAGATTTCCACTTTAGAAAGCTTCAACAATTATTTTCCTTAGTTTCCAAAACTTTATTGAGTGTTGTTAAAAGAAAAGGTGATGTGACACAGTGGTGAACGTCTCCTTTCCCAACTACTTTGGCACGTGTTACAGCCATGAAATTCTAAGTAAAATATTATTTGCAAAAAAAAATAATGTTTATCAGTTTGAACATCAAATATCTTGTCTTTGTAGTGTGTTCAATTGAATATGGGTTGAAAAGGATTTGCAAATCATTGTATTCTGTTCATATTTACATCTAACACAATTTCCCAACTCATATGGAAACGGGGTTTGTATGTGTCTTATTGCAAGTTTGTCCGGAAATAAAATAGTGAAAATACAAGACAACTTGTCCTTTAATAGTAGGTAAGCAAACAAAGGCTCCTAGTTAAGCTGCTGACATATGAAGTAGCATACTGTGTCATTTTTCATTCTATTATTTTGTCAAAATTATTAAGGACAAGTGGTAGAAAATGAATTATTAATCTACTTATTCATTTACTGTTAATGTCTGCTTACTTTCTCTTTTAACATGTCTTATCTGCACTTCTGTTAAAATGTAATAATCACTTATACTTCTCTGTTTGGATGCTTTACATTAGTTTTGGATGATACCACAATTTTGGGTATCAATCTGATACCAAGTCGTTACAGGATCCTACATTGGTCATATTCAAAGTCCTCATGTGTCCAGGGACGTATTTCCTGAGTTTATAAACATAATATCCATTTTTTTTTAAATAATACAATTTTGTGATGCTAAGAAAAATATCGATGTAATCATAGTAGTATCGACTACATACGCCCCTGTCCTTTGTATCATTACAGTGGATGTCAGGTGTAGATCCACCAATTGGCGTTTGTTTACATTTTGACACCGGTGAGCTACGGTGTGTAGTGAAGCATGTTTAGCTATTCCTCGTCATGCAGGGATGATACTTGTAAGAAACTTACTTTATTTGTCGCCATGGAGGCGAGTATTAGTGATTTAGAAGTAGCTAAAACACTGCAGACTGTTGATGGACTTCAGCCCCTAGCTAGCTAACCATGTCTTAAAGCATCTCTTCCTGAGGGTGCTTCAGTGCTATAGCTTCACCTTTATTGTTTTTAAGCCAAAATGCGTCCATTCTCCCTTTTCTGTCGACACACTGTCTGCTTCTAAGTACTCTGTGATTGTTCGCTACCGAACATGCACCTCTGTTCGTAAACCAGCAATGTCACGACGTGACGACGATGGGGGACTGGTACTTTTTCGAGGCGGTATAGTACTGAATATGATTCATTAGTATCGCAGTACTATACTAATACCGGTATACCGTACAACCCTAGTTGAGAGTTTATTGTATTCTTATGCTTTCATAAATATATCAAAATGTCTTCCCTTAGCTGATCTGACATCTTCATTCAGTGCACTGGGCTTTGAGGAGTAAGACATTTGTGCATCTGGGTTACAGGATGCTACGTGCATTGGATTTAAGTCCTGTTTAGCCCGGTGATGCTTTGTGTGGTATAGCACTGTGCTGCCTTTGATACAAAGGAGGCAAAATAGAATAGAATAGAAAGTACTTTATTGATCCCTGGGGGAAATTCAGCACCACAGTTCGCTCACAATAGACAATATTAATAATAAACAATATAATATATATCCATCCATCCATTTTCTACCGCTTATTCCCTCTTGGGGGCGCTGGCGCCTATCTCAGCTTCAATCGGGCGGAAGGGGTGTACACCCTGGACAAGTCTCCACCTCATCGCAGGGCCAACACAGATAGACAGACAACATTCACACTCACATTCACACACTAGGGCCAATTTAGTGTTGCCAATCAACCTATCCCCAGGTGCATGTCTTTGGAGGTGGGAGGAAGCCGGAGTACCTGGAGGGAACCCATGCAGTCACGGGAAGAACATGCAAACCCCACACAGAAAGATCCCGAGCCTGGGATTGAACCCAGGACTGCAGGACCTTCATATTGTGAGGCAGACGCACTAACCCCTCTTCCACCGTGAAGCCCATAATATATATCATGTATTATATACAGTATATATAATATATGAATAATGTAAATATTCATCCATCCATCCATTTACTACCGCTTGCCCCGTTCAGGATCGCGGGGGGGGGTCGCTGGAGCCCATCTCAGCTGCATTCGGGCGGAAGTCGGGGTTAATATAAATATTTTCTACATATATTTTACATTTAAGTGCAGTCATGAAAGAACATATGCATTATTCAGTCTGATGGCTGTCGGTATAAGGGACTTCTTGTGTCGTTCTGTATTGGATTTTGGGAGTCTGAGGCTTCCACTGAAAGTGCTCATTCTCTCCGCAACAATTTAACCCATCACCGGTCAAAACGCCGTACTGACACAAAAATCGTAGAAGAAATGCGGCAGTCGGGCTGCAATGTAGCTGTGGCGCATATCATTTTTTTGAATGGCATATGGCCATACAGAGGGGCAATGAGAGCCATGGCTGCTATGAAATTCCTGCCCTGCCAGTAGGACAAACAAGATCCAGCCAATTTGTGTTCTTCCTTTTAGACATTCTCTTTTGTCTTTTCTTGAGCATTCCAATGCAGAAATTGCTCACAGGGGTAAACTTGAGACCTGAACCTAACCATTAAGGTGCAATACCCGGTGACGAAATTGCACTCTTGTTCGGATTGTTTTATTCGTCTCACTCGCTCATTTGTGATTTATATTGCCTTGTTGAGGCCAACTTGCGCTTATCTCGCATCTTACCGCGGACTGTCAGCTGCTGCGTGCTGTCAATCATTGTCACGTTGGCAAAAAGGCAACCCCAGAAAGACAATCAATGAACTTGCGGGCGGTCTTCAGTTAAAGGGGAACATTATCACAATTTCAAAAGGGTTAAAAACAATAAAAATCAGTTCCCAGTGGCTTGTTGTATTTTTTTGAAGTTTTTTTCAAAATGTTACCGGTCCCGGAATATCTCTAAAAAAAGCTTTAAAGTGCCTTTTTTTCGCTCTCTGCGAAGACACTGTTCATTTTCCTGTGACGTCATACAGTGCTGCCAATACAAACAAACAATGGCGAAGATACAGAGACATTAGCTCGGATTCAGACTCAGATTTCAGCGGCTTAAGCGATTCAACAGATTACGCATGTATTGAAACGGAAAGTTGGAGTATGAAAGTATTGAAGAAGAAACTGAAGCTATTGAGCGAATAGCTATTGAAGCTATTCATAGCCATAGCATGGCCGAATAGCTGCGTTAGCATCGCCGGTAAAATGTGCGGACCAAACGATCAGGACTTTCGCATCTTGTGACACTGGAGCAACTTAAATCCTTCGATTGGTAAGTGTTTTTTTTGCATTAAATGTGGGTGGAAGGAAACGTAATATAGTTGCAAATGCATCTCTGTTCCATGTCTGCTTTAGCACCGCCGGTAAATAGCATGTTAGCATCGATTAGCGTAGCATGTTAGCATCGATTAGCTGGCAGTCAACATCAACAAAACTCACCTTTTTGATTTCGTTGACTTTATCGTTGCAAATGCATCTGCAGGTTATCCATACATCTCTGTGCCATGTCTGCTTTAGCACCTCCGGTAAACAGCATGTTAGCATCGATTAGCTGGCAGTCACGCCGCAATCAAATATGTCTGATTAGCACATAAGTCAACAACATCAACAAAACTCACCTTTATGATTTTGTTGACTTTATCGCTGCAAATGCATCTGCAGGTTATCCATACATCTCGGTGCCATGTCTGTCATCGCCGGTAAAATGTGCAGACACTCCAGCACATTCAATGGGTGTCTGGCGGCAGATTTCTTGCCACTTTCGCATCTTCGGGCCAGTGGTGCAACTTGAATCCCTCCCTGTTAGTGTTGTTACACCCTCCGACAACACACCAACAAGGCATGATGTCTCCAAGGTTCCAAAAAATAGTCGAAAAAACGGAAAATAACAGAGCTGAGACCCGGTGTTTCCAATGTGTTGAAAATGTAAATGGCGGCTGTATTAACTATGTGACGTCACGTTCTGACGCCATCGCCACAGAGCGATAAACAGAAAGGCGTTTAATTCGCCAAAATTCACCCATTTAGAGTTCAGAAATCGGTTAAAAAAATACACGGTCTTTTTTCTGCAACATCAAGGTATATATTGACGCTTACATAGGTCTGGTGATAATTTTCCCCTTTAATGAGAGAGACTTCAGCCCGAGCGTCCGTTTTTCGCCTTTTCTCCATTAAATATTGTAATATTATATTTGGACGTTAAAAGTGCAGAGGACGAGAACTGCTTTTTGAAAAAGTGAAGGGGACATGATACTCATCCTCGCTAATCCCCCAAAACATACAATACAATACAAAACCAATACCACCGACATCCTAGCTCAGTGGTTCTTAACCTGGGTTCGATCGAACCATAGGGGTTCGGTGAGTCGGCCTCAGGGGTTTGGCGGAGGTCATGTCACATCCGACTCATCATGTAAATAAAAACTTCTCCCTATCGGCGTATTATGGATACAGAAACAGTTGAAGTCACACCGATTCGTGTAATTTGTTGTGAGGTCATGCACTGTGTTGGTTTTGTTCTATGAACACGGTGATGTTCATGCACAATTCATTTTGTGCACCAGTAAAAAAAACATTTGTCTTGAATTTGAAAAAAAAAAAAAAACATTTTAAAGAAGGGTTCAGTGAATGCGCATATGAAACTAGTGGGGTTCGGTACCTCCAACAAGGTTAAGACCCACTGTGCTAAAAGTTATAAAATGTAGGATAGTAACAAACAATTATTTTAGTCCCAAAAGTACCTGAATGAAGCAAATGGTACTAAAAATGTGACAGAAACCCAAACTGAGGTAATAGAAAAAAATTAACATGACTGTAAAAAAGGTGATTGATCAATTTAAACTGAGCCAGTCATTAATAAAGACATGGCACACAAGAAACCTAATGCTATAACCTCACTGTTCCTCAGGGGGAGAAGGTGCTAGTATTGTAATTGGGGAAGATGGACTGTCCTCTTTTTCCTCTTCTTTATTGTTGTGCTTCTGGCGCTGGTCTAATTCGATTGGCTGCAGCACAAGTGACCATAATACTCACCGCAGGCCTTGATATGAGTGCTCAAAAGAGTAGCGACCAGCACTTTGTAGTCTGAGAGCAAGCACAATGAGTGTTTGTGTAGCAGGATATCACATTATCTCTGGAGAGCTACTGTAAATTGCAGGCTGATCAGTTTATGCATGCCTGTTTAAGTTTGTTTCTGCAGAGCATTCAAATGCCTTTTTCGGTGCTTTAAAAAGTGTAAAAAAAGAAGAAATATGCATAATGTTTTAATCTCTTTTGTGTAGGGGTGTAACGGTACAAAAACATTTCGGTTCGGTACGTACCTCGGTTTAGAGGTCACGGTTCGGTTCATTTTCGGTACAGTAAGAAAACAACAACGAGACATGCCAGTCGGGCCCCTGACAACTTCACCAAACCAATCGATGCCCCCCGCCCCGCCTCACAGTCCCCCAACACCAATGACTACCTCCCCCACTTAACATCTCACCCTCAGAATGATGACTCCCCCCGCCCCCAACGACCTGAGACCCCCCCAGTGTGTCTGTCTGCAGAACAGGTGAATGCACAGCTAAATAAGTTACACACAGGCAAGGCCGCGGGTCCTGATAGTGTGAGCCCCAGGGTGCTCAAAGCCTGCACCCCACAGCTGTGTGGTGTGTTCCAGCACATCTTCAACATGAGCCTTTGGCTGAAGTAAGTCCCCACACAGTGGAAAACCTCATGCGTGGTCCCCATCCCCAAGTGCACGCAACCCAGCACGTCAAGGGACTACAGGCCGGTGGCTCTAACCTCCCATATCATGAAGACCATGGAGAGGTTGGTCCTGGAACAACTGCGCCCTACAGTCAAGCCCCACCTGGACCCACTCCAATTCGCCTACCAGCCACGACTGGGAGTGGAGGACGCAGTCATCTACCTGCTGAACCGAGCCCACACCCACCTGGACAAGCCTGCGAGCAGTGTGAGGGTCATGTTTTTTGACTTCTCCAGTGTTTTCTATACTATACGGCCTGGGCTACTGGGTGTGAAGTTGGAGAAGATGTAGGTGGAGGCTCCCTTGGTGTCCTGGGTTGTAGATCACCTGACTGACAGACCACAGTACGTTCGACTGCAGGACTGTGTGTCTGACAGGCTGGTCAGCAACACCGGGGCCCCGCAGCTTGGCATTGTCTTGCTGAAATAAGCAGGGGCGTCCACGTTAACGTTGCTTGGATGACAACATGTGTTGCTCCAAAACCTGTATGGACCTTTCAGCATTAATGGTGTCTTCACAGATGTGTAAGTTACCTATGTATTCCTCAACTTCACCATTTTCACCACCGATTTCACTAGAAAAATGAATAGATGGATGGGTGTCCATTCTCCCTTTTCTGTCTACACACTGTGTCTGCTTGTAAGTACTCTGTGATTGTGCGCTGCCCAACATGCTCCTCTGCTCGTAAAACCAGCAATGACACGACGTGACTTCGACGTGGGCGCGGGGATCTGGGACCGGTACGTTTCAGACACTGTATAGTATCGAAAATGATTAATCAGTATCGCTGTACTATACGGTATACCGTACAACCCTAGTTTGTAGACCTAAAACTCTGGTTCAGTTGCTTTTTCACTAAATCCAAAC
Organism: Nerophis ophidion; assembly: GCF_033978795.1. Taxonomy (NCBI): domain Eukaryota; kingdom Metazoa; phylum Chordata; class Actinopteri; order Syngnathiformes; family Syngnathidae; genus Nerophis; species Nerophis ophidion. The sequence goes on from NC_084622.1 coordinate 32,328,750, forward strand.
AAACTAAATTCATCTCAACAATCCTGGGCGATCTGTGGTATTTCTTTATTAGTCAGTGACGGCACAATAATGTAAACAGGACCATAGTTTGGTGCATGGACCAGTGAAAGAAAAAAGTAATACACACAACATAGTGCTCAGAAACATGTCTGTGAATATTCTCATTCATTCAGGTTTTGGTATTCTCAAGGCACTGACTCAATCCCAACTGGACTGCTCAGATCGTCCTAGAAGACGGTGCAAAGCCTGCTCAAATGAGAGGCAAAACATTTTTTAAGACAATCTGAACACTTCAGTTGTGGTCAATTTAATGCCCTAAAAACATAATGTTATGATTCTGCATAGCCAAATTGCCAGAGACTGACACATAATAATTTGATAAGTTAACAAAAAAGGCACGTAATAATGTTGACGCAAACAATAATCACAAAGTTAATTAACCATGACAGCTATGAAAGTACAACACAAGCGGATACGAAGCCACATGGAGAAAAAGTTGAACATAAAGACACAACCACAACACAAAACTCTGCATACGAAAGTAATTAGCAAATACGTATTAGCAATGGCATGTAATGTGTTCACACAGGGAATAAGGCAGGCAAAGCACGAGGAACTAGTCACAAAATTAAAGTACCAGTAGAGTGGATCTTTTGTTTTACTTTGTATGGTTAAAGGTGCCCTTATGTATGTAGTAACGTGGCCAGAACTGGTACTGCAATCACAGTCAAAACCCCACTCTCCATGACTGAGGTTGCCATATCGCAGCCGAATCCCAATCCTACTTCAACGAACTTCAAATGGCAATCGACGAGTCCTACGCTGTAGGTTTCTCTTCTTTATGCTTCCTGCAAGATGGTTTACAAAGTAAATGTCAGGTTCAAACACCGATGACATCCATTAAACAGACAAGAAGCAAGGAATTAAACAGAGACAGGATTCAATGTGGCTCATAAGGAGAAACATCTGGGCTGTACTTTTGTACAGTCTTCCACCACGCTCTGACGAAATGGTTGCACGCTTCCTTTTTTATTTGGACTTTCCCGGATTACATAGCAACAGCTGTTTTCTAAGGAAGATGGGGTCGTAAAAAGCTGTTGCACTCGGTCACAAAACAGTTCAAAGAAATGATGCATGTAGCTTGCGTCAGGTCCTGCTTCCTCTTCGCTTTGTCTTCCCATCGTACACAGTGGAGTTTTACAAGCGTTTTGCTTGGTAAGATCAAGGGCAGCTTTTGTTATTTAGCTAATGTCAATTAGCTAAATGTATGTGTAATGTTACGCAGCAATATTTTCGTCGGGAGTCGGGACAGATTGTTGGCTTTATCCTCACAAAATGTATACTTTGACCGCACGGACCCACAATCAAAATAAATATATATGATAATATATACTATATTTTATATTGCAAGGCCAGCAGTAAAATAACCAGCCATATTTCGTTCAGTAAACTCCATGTTGCATCCAAGCTGACGCACTGCTTTCTCTTCCATGTGCGCACATTACCATCTTTCAGTGCAAAGTGCCAGTCTATGAGTCAACCCACGTTACACAAAAGCCATGTTACGCATACATCATGTAGCCTACTACCATGTCAATACACAAAGTAGAAATAAATGACATGTATTGCATTATTATATTGTGCCAAGCAAATACCACCCCATATGTGCCTGATGCACATACAGTACCAGAAACTGCAATTGGAGCACATTTCTTCAGTGTAGCAGCATATTGAAAACGAAATAGGCAGTGACACACTTCACATATACACATACAGTAGGTTTTATTTGTCAAAAATACAAACCCTGTTTCCATATGAGTTGGGAAATTGTGTTAGATGTAAATAGAAACGGAATACAATGATTTGCAAATCATTTTTAACCCATATTCAATTGAATGCACTACAAAGACAAGATATTCGATGTTCAAACTCATAAACTTAATCTTTTTGCAAATAATAATTAACTTAGAATTTCATGGCTGCAACATGTGCCAAAGTAGTTGGGAAAAGGCATGTTCACCACTGTGTTACATCACATTTTCTTTTAACAACACTCAATAAACGTTTGGGAACTGAGGAAACTAATTGTTGAAGCTTTGAAAGCGGAATTCTTTCCCATTCTTGTTTTATGTACAGCTTCAGTCGTTCAACAGTCCGGGGTCTACGCTGTCGTATTTTACGCTTCATAATGCGCCACACATTTTCGATGGGAGACAGGTCTGGACTGCAGGCGGGCGAGGAAAGTCCCCGCACTTTTTTTACTACAAAGCCACGCTGTTGAAACACGTGGCTTGGCATTGTCTTGCTGAAATAAACAGGGGCGTCCATGGTAACGTTGCTTGGATGACAACATATGTTGCTCCAAAACCTGTATGGACCTTTCAGCATTAATGGTGCCTTCACAGATGTGTAAGTTAACCATGCCTTGGGCACTAATACACCCCCATACCATCACAGATGCTGGCTATTGAACTTTGTGCCTATAACAATCCGGATGGTTTCTTTTCCTCTTTGTTCCGGAGGACACCACGTCCACAGTTTCTAAATATAATTTGAAATGTGGACTCATCAGACCACAGAACACTTTTCCACTCTGCATCAGTCCATCTTAGATGAACTCAGGCCCAGCGAAGCCGGCAGCGTTTCAGGATATTGTTGATAAATGCGTTTGGGCTTGCATAGTAGAGTTTTAACTTGCACTTACAGATGTAGCGACCAACTGTAGTTACTGACAGTGGTTTTATGAAGTGTTCCTGAGCCCATGTGGTGATATCCTTTACACACTGATGTCGGTTTTTGATGCAGCACCACCTCAGGAATCAAAGGTCTGTAATATCATCGCTTACGTGCAGTGATTTCTCCAGATTTTCTGAACTTTTTGTAAAATCCCTAAATTCCTTGCAAAGCTCGTTGAGAAATGTTGTTCTAAAACCTTTCGACAATTTGCTTACAAAGTGGTGACGCTCACCCCATCCCTGTTTGTGAATTACTTAATATTTCCTAGAAGCTGTTTTTATACCCAATCATGGCACCCACCTGTTCCCAATTAGCTTGCACACCTGTGGGATGTTCCAAAAATGTTTTTGATGAGCATTCCTCAACTTTATTACTATGTATTGCCACTTTTCCCAACTTATTTGTCACGTGTTGCTGGCATCAAATTCTAAAGTTAATGATTAATTGCAAAAAAAAAAATTTTTTATCAGTTTGTACATCAAATATGTTGTCTTTGCAGCATATTCAACTGAATATGGGTTGAAAAGGATTTGCAAATCATTGTATTCCGTTTATATTTACATCAAACACCATTTCCCAACTCATATGGAAACGGGGTTTGTAAACGGGATTATGTGAGTGTGGCCTTATTCAGCATCCCAGGGAGAGTGGAAATTGTGTGTTTGTTTTATTGTGGCAATGCTGCTGATGCTATAGTGTTTCAATAAAGTTGAATCCGTGAGTACTCAGCTTCTAAAACATATTACTCATCCTCTTTGTGTTCCGGCTCAAAAAGATAAGGTTCTGGATAAAGTTGAGGAATGCTCATTAAACATTTATTTGGAACATCCCACAGGCGTGCAGGCTGATTGGGAACAGGTGGGTGCCATGATTGGGTATAAAAACAGCTTCCCAAAAAATGCTCAATCCTTCACAAGAAAGCATGGGGCGAGGTACACCCCTTTGTCCACAACTGCGTGAGCAAATAGTCAAACAGTTTAAGAGCAACGTTTTTCAAAGTGCAATTTAGGGATTTCAACATCAACGGTTCATAATATCATCAAAAGGTTCAAAGAATCTTGAGAAATCACTCCACGTAAGCAGCATGGCCGGAAACCAACATTGAATGACCATGACCTTCGATTCCTTTAGACGGCACTGTATAGAAAACCGACATCAATCTCTAAAGAATATATCACCACATGGGCTCAGGAACACTTCAGAAAACCACTGCCACTAAATACATTTCCTCGCTACATCTGTAAGTGCAAGTTAAAGCTCTACTATGCAAAGTGAAAGCCATTTATCAACAACATCCAGAAACGCCACCGGCTTGTCTGGGCCCGAGATCATCTAAGATGGACTGATGCAAAGAGGAAAAGTGTTCTGTGGTCTGATGAGTCCACATTTCAAATTGTTTTTGGAAATATTCGACATTGTGTCATCCGGACCAAAGGGGAAGCGAACCATCCAGACTGTTATTGACACAAAGTTCAAAAGCCAGCATCTGTGATGGTATGGGGGTGCATTAGTGCCCAAGGCATGGGTAACTTACACATCTGTGAAGGCATCATTAATGCTGAAAGGTACATACAGGTTTTAGAACAACATATGCTGCCATCTAAGCGCCGTCTTTTTCATGGACGCCCCTGCTTATTTCAGCAAGACAATGCCAGGCCACATTCAGCACGTGTTACAACAGAGTGGCTTCGTAAAAAAAAATTGCGGGTACTTTCCTGGCCCGTCTGCAGTCCAGACCTGTCCCTCATCAAAAATGTTTGGTGCATTATGAAGTGTAAAATACAACAGCAGAGACCTCGGGCTGTTGAACGACTGAAGCTCTACATAAATCAAGAATGGGAAAGAATTCCACTTTCAAAGCTTCAACAATTAGTTTCCTCAGTTCCCAAACGTTTATTGAGCGTTGTTAAAAGAAAAGGTGATGTAACACAGTGGTGAACATGCCCTTTCCCAACTACTTTGGCATGTGTTGCAGGCATGAAATTCTAAGTTAATTATTATTTGCAAAAAAAAAAGTTTATGAGTTTGAACATCAAAAATCTTGTCTTTGTAGCGTATTCAATTGAATATGGGTTGAAAAGGATTTCAAATCATTGTAATCCGTTTAAATTTACATCCAACACAATTTCCCAACTTGTATAGAAACTGGGTTTTATATAAATATATATATATATATATATATACATATATATATATACATTTTATATATATATATATATATGTGTGTGTGTGTTTTATATATATATACATATATGTACATATACATGTATGGGTGCATATATATATTTTTTTAATTTTTTATTTATTTCTCTCTCTCTATATATATATATATATCTATATATATATATATAGATATATATATATATATAGATATATATATATACAGGCACCTGCTGAATTCCTGCAGTTCTGATAATCTTTACCATCGTAAGGGAACACTTATTGCTGTCTTAAGAGGTGCATTGATTTTCCGGTGTGGTCGTTTTATCTGACCTTCAACTACACTTTCTGGCTAATTGCTTACTAGACATTAGCACGATATCGTGTGATCAACACTGACACTGGTATCAGTCAAATTAGCCGAACTTGCTTTATAACATCCATCCATCCAACCAGCCAGTCAATAATCCCTCAAAAAGCATCCTATGATGAAGAAGAAAAATGGGCTTTTCTTTGCCTCCAATGATCTAAACACTTGAACTTTGGTGCTCGGCTGATTGTCACTAACGATGACCGTTTGGGGTGCTGCTGATCTCAACCTTGGATTTTAAAGGAGGAAATATTGAAATCTAAACCCCACTGGCAAGCCTCCTCATGAAAAGTCTGGTGATCACAGTTGGGTTCTCTCATCTCTGGAGAAGAGGTAGCGGAAGCAGCTAAAAAGCGATTCTCAGTCGCGAAGCCTTGGGGTTGGTCAGTGCAATCCGCATGTAGTTCCTGAAGGTTGTTGTTCGTACCAGAACTTTTTGCTAAGATCTTTGGAGGGGTCCTCCTGAGTACATACCATCAGATACTTAAACTTCAGAGTCAAGAAGGTTTTCCTCCTGGTTGTGAAACAGTAGTACAGGCTGAAGGTCGTTAAATTAGGAGCTAGGCAGAAGAAATGTAACTCAGGTCTAGCAGAAACTCAGAAAGCAACCGCACACTATGGCATTGATTACACAATGAACAACCACAGAAGGAGGAAACAAGGTGGAACTAATTATACCTTATAAACAATTAGGAACGGGTGTGCTGGCAGGACAAGGAACAGAAAATTTTAAATACAGACAAAACAAGAGCACCAGGAAAGGAGGTGATATTAAAGTCCTAACTGTTAAGTGGTATCATGACAATGTTCAAATTACCGTATTTTTTTGGAGTATAAGTCGCTCCGGAGTATAAGTCGCACCTGCCGAAAATGCATAATAAAGAAGGAAAAAAACATACAGAAGTCGCATTTTTTGGGGGAATTTATTTGATAAAATCCAAAACCAAGTTTTGACATTTGAAAGGCAATTTAATATAATATAAAGAACAGTGAACAGCATGCTGAATAAGTGTACTTTATATACGTTTACCAAACAATCTGTCACTCCTAATCGATAAATCCCATGAAATCTTATACGTCTAGTCTCTTACGTGAATGAGCTAAATAATATTATTTGATATTTTACGGTAATGTGTTAATAATTTCACGCATAAGTCACCCCTGAGTAAAAAAACTGCGACTTATAGTCCGAAAAATACGGTAGGTCAACTTTGCCATTAATTACAAACATGAAAAAGAAAGGGAAATGGAAACCATGCTACCAATAAAACAACACACATTTTCATTTGTACTGATGCTTCTTAATGTTTTTTGTGAATTTAAAAAGTGCGAAAAGAGTTTGACGACAAGGTTATAATTCAATCAATCAATCAAGGTTTATCTATAAATATACTGTATACATATATATATATATATATATATATATATGTCTTGATTGGATTATCCGGAGAAAAGTGCTCGATACCGTGGTAGAGCGCAATATGTAGGTGTGGGAAAAAATCACAAGACTACTTCATCTCTACAGATCTGTTTCATGAGGGGTTCCCTCAATCATCAGGAGATTTTAATGGAAGCATTCACATACAATGGTTTATATAGAGCACAGAGTGGGTGGGTACAAGCAGGCGTAGGGTGTGGTGATTGGCTCATGTGTTACCTAGGAGGTGTTTCCGCCTGTGGCGGCCTGTTGAAATGATTTCACTGCGCTTGTTGAGGGATGATAGATCTGGATGATATATAATAAACAGTTTCTCTTTTAAGCATAAGTTGCATCTTTTATTACCACTGTTGTAAGGTGTGCTGGATGCAAGAATTTGCCATGTTATTGAATATTCAACATTATGGTCTTTGAGGTTCCAAATGTGTTTGCTGAGTTCGGTAGAATTCTGCAAAATCTGGTTTCTAAAGGAGGCGTTGTGATTATTCCATCTTGTTTTGAACGCTCCTTCGGTTAATCCTACGTACGTGTCGGATGTGTTAATGTCCTTGCGTATTACCTTTGCTTGGTAAACGACTGATGTCTGTAAGCACCTTCCGTTGAGAGGGCAATCAGGTTTCTTGCAACAGTTATATTCATTATTGGTTTCAGAGTCGTTTAGTCTGGGGGTAGGCAGTCCTTTTGCCTCGGACTACGACTCAATCACAGGCAACGAAAGAAACATCATCATCCACGCAAAGAACTCCATACTCATCCACAACAGTACACCATGGCAAAAAAAGAACAATTCAACATTTGACGTTACTATGGGGAGTTTTGACGGAGCAGAAACGTGCGAACTCGTTGGGAGTTTCCTCCTCTCCCAGCTTGCTAGCCTCAACCTGAACCTTGGTATTTACCGTGATGATGGACTGGCAGTGTGCCGCGCCTCGCCAAGGAGCAGCGAGAACACCAAGAAGCGCATATGCCAAATCTTCAAAGAAAACGGCCTACGGATCACGATTGAAGCCAACAAGCAAACCGTCAACTTCCTCGACGTCACTTTCAACCTGAGAAATAACAGCTACCAACCATTCACGAAACCCAACACAACACTCCAATACGTGCACCACGACAGCAACCACCCACCCACCACCACGAAAAGAATACCTACCGGAATTAATAAAAGGCTATCGATGCTGTCATCCAGCAAAGCTGAATTCGACCAAGCAACCCCCCCGTACCAGAAAGCACTTGATGAAAGCGGATACAACTTCACCCTCACCTATGAACCCACCCCAGGAAACCAACCAAAAAAGAGCAGAAAACGAAACAACATCATCTGGTACAATCCGCCATTCAGCAAAGACGTCTCAACCAACATCGGCCGCAAGTTCCTCACTCTGATCGACAAACACTTCCCCAAAGGCGACACCCTAAGAAAAATATTCAACAAGAACAACATTAAATTGAGCTACAGCTGTATGAATAACATGCAACAAATCATTTCAAACCACAACAAAGCAATTGCAAAAGGACTGCCTACCCCCAGACTAAACGACTCTGAAACCAATAATGAATGTAACTGTCGCAAGAAACCTCATTGCCCTCTCAACGGAAGGTGCTTACAGACATCAGTCGTTTACCAAGCAAAGGTAACACGCAAGGACATTAACACATCCGACACGTACGTAGGATTAACCGAAGGAGCGTTCAAAACAAGATGGAATAATCACAACGCCTCCTTTAGAAACCAGACTTTGCAGAATTCTACCGAACTCAGCAAACACATTTGGAACCTCAAAGACAATAATGTTGAATATTCAATAACATGGCAAATTCTTGCATCCAGCACACCTTACAACAGTGGTAATAAAAGATGCAACTTATGCTTAAAAGAGAAACTGTTTATTATATATCATCCAGAGCTATCATCCCTCAACAAGCGCAGTGAAATCATTTCAACATGCCGCCACAGGCGGAAACACCTCATAGGTAACACATGAGCCAATCAGCACACCCTACGCCTGCTTGTACCCACCCACTCTGTGCCCTATATAAACCATTGTATGTGAATGCTTCCATTAAAATCTCCTGATGATTGAGGGAACCCCTCATGAAACAGATCTGTAGAGATGAAGTAGTCTTGTGATTTTTTCCCACACCTACATATATATATATATATATATATATATATATATATATATACATATATATATATATATATATATATATATATATATATATATAGAATGTGAATATATATATATTTTTTAATATATGTATAGTCTAAAATCCTCAATCACAAATGTCTCAAACGATATCCTCAGTTTAGATCTTATTGATAAGTGATAAATAATTAACTCTGACTTAAAAGTCTTAAAATTTAAGTTTTAATGACTTTCTGTTGCCTTTCTGATCCCATGTCAAAAAAGCAGGTTGTGCCACAAGAAAGCAATGATAGGCTTCACTATAATCACGTTTCAACTGGGATGACAAAGTTAGACTAGGATTTTACTGCGGGCCTGTAGCGGATGACAGAACACAAAGAACGTGGTTTGAACTCTGTGGACAGTACGCACCAGCGAAGTAAACAACAAAAATAGAAACACATAATTACAACCAGAGGACTTCATGTACGGTAATTAGGTCTTGTGAAAATGCTGCCATATTGTGACCAAAAGGTCACAGCTAACTGGATTACATGCAAGAGTATTGTGCACTGTACAGTCAAATTTGTGGTAACTGATCTTTGCCCGATGCACTATGGTTATCAAACCTTTATCTGCCCAAAAACATAAAAAATGCTTCTTGGCTTGAAAAATAATTACATTGAAATTATTTGATTTGCAGGACAACGTGGATCTGGGAGAGCTGATGTTCTCGTTGTGCTATCTCCCGACGGCTGGCAGGCTCACCATCACGATGATCAAAGCCAGGAATCTCAAAGCCATGGATATCACTGGAGCTTCGGGTGGGTTCTCTTCGACTTTCTGCCAACTATTAAACATGCCAACGTGTTGTCTGTAGATGTAATATCCACATTGAACTCACTTCCTCTCTAGATCCATACGTGAAGGTGTCACTGATGTGTGAGGGCCGCAGGCTGAAGAAGAGGAAGACATCAACCAAGCGCAACACTCTCAACCCAGTTTACAATGAAGCCATTGTGTTTGATGTTCCACCAGAAAACATAGACCAAATCAGTTTACTAATAGCAGTCATGGATTATGATCGGTCAGTTGTTCAACAAACTTTTGCTGACATGCAAACCAGTTGGGATTTTCTTCATTTTTCCTTTTTACCTTTGTAGGGTTGGACATAATGAAGTCATCGGGGTGTGCAGGGTGGGCAATGAGGCTGACACCCTGGGAAGAGACCACTGGAGTGAGATGTTGACGTATCCACGCAAGCCTGTTGCACACTGGCACCCGTTAATCGAGGTACAACTGTTTCCATCTTTTTTTTTTTACAGATGGAAAAATATATTACATAACAAAAATAATGCGTAACCTTTGTGCGTACTTGCTCTATTTTTTCTGTGATTGCCACAACAAAGCCAGTGAACTAAACAAGGAGAGGTGGCTACTTTCACAGGGCTGTTTCTATTTGTGAATTCCCAGCCCACACTCATTAAAAAAAAAAAGAGCATGCCAAAACAGATGCCCGGCTGATTCATGTAAATTCATGTTCTTTGTCAATGCTGCATCGACTGTAGAAAAAAAAGGGACAATTATAATGATTAAAATGGAATATGTCTAGATCTGTTGTTTTGGTCTGTTATGCTTCAGTATATCTGATGTGATTGCAGTAAATATATATTCATACAACATTGGTATCATTTTACAACAAAAGTTAGTCACGTTGCCTCGAAATAACTTTTATTGACCAATTAAATATCTGCATACTTTAAATAAGTCAAATACTGTGTGTGCTATTACTATTGTGACTTCGGCTTCAAGGTTTATTATCATTGTCATTGTGCGATATTAAATGACGTCTTTCTGTACAAGCGAAACGTAAAAGTAAGAAAAACATAATGCCTGAATGCCGTATCAAAGATCATAAATTGAGAAATTTGCTAATAATCCTTAATATTTTCACTATTTACTATTTAAAATCCATCCATTTTCAATCAATCAATGTTTACTTATACAGCCCTAAATCACGAGTGTCTCAAAGGTCTGTTTGTCCCTTTCGGGGTCGCGAGGGATACTGGAGCCTATCTCAGCTGCATTCGGGCGGAAGGCGTCGTACATCATGGACAAGTCGACACCTCATCACAGGGCCAACACAGATAGACAAACAACATTCACACTCACAATCACACCCATCCATCCATCCATTTTCTACCGCTTGTCCCTTTTGGAGTGGCGGGGGGTCCTGGAGCCTATCTCAGATGTATTCGGGCAGAAGGCTTTGTACACCCTGGACAAGTCGCCACCTCATCATAGGGCCAACACAGATAGACAGACAACATTCACACTCACATTCACACGCGAGGGCCAATTTAGTGTTGCCAATCAACCTATCCCCAGGTGCATGTCTTTGGCGGTGGGAGGAAGCCGGAGTACCCGGAGGGAACCCACGCAGTCACGGGGAGAACATACAAACTCCACACAGAAAGATCCCGAGCCTGGGATTGAACCCAGGACTACTCAGAACCTTCGTATTGTGAGGCACATGCACTAACCCCTGACCACCGTGCTGCCCCTCACGTTCACACACTAGGGCATCTTTAGTGTTGCTAATCAAACTATCCCCAGGTGCATGTTTTTGGCCCTGAAAAGACCCAGTAGTGCAGCATATGAAGGACATCTGGACTGCTAATTTAAAGGAGACTTAAAACGTGCAATAGCAGCAGAATCTGCCCTAAAGTGGGGTAGACACATACAGTGGGGCAAAAAAGTATTTATTCAGCCACCGATTGTGCAAGTTCTCCCACTTAAAATGATGACAGAGGTCTGTAATTTTCATCATAGGTACACTTTAACTGTGAGAGACAGAATGTGAAAAAAAATCCAGGAATTCACATTGTAGGAATTTTAAAGAATTTATTTGTAAATTATGGTGGAAAATAAGTATTTGGTCAACCATTTAAAGCTCTCACTGATGGAAGGAGGTTTTGGCTCAAAATCTCACGATACATGGCCTTCATCATTCTTTCCTTAACACGGATCAATCGTCCTGACCCCTTAGCAGAAAAACAGCCCCAAAGCATGATGTTTCCACCCCCATGCTTCACAGTAGGTATGGTGTTCTTGGGATGCAACTCAGTATTCTTCTTCCTCCAAAAGACGACGAGTTGAGTTTATACCAAAATGGATACATGGATGATACAGCAGAGGATTGGGAGAATGTCATGTGGTCAGATGAAACCAAAATATAATTTTTTGGAATAAACTCAACATGTCGTGTTTGGTGGAAGAAGAATACTGAGTTGCATCCCAGGAACACCATACCTACTGTGAAGCACGGGGGTGGAAACATCATGCTTTGGGGCTGTTTTTCTGCTAAGGGGACAGAAGGATTGATCCGTGTTAAGGAAAGAATGAATGGGGCCATGTATCGTGAGATTTTGAGCCAAAACCTCCTTCCATCAGTGAGAGTTTTGAATGGTTGAATACTTATTTTCCACCATAATTTACAAATCAATTGTTTAAAATTCCTACACTGTGAATTCCTGGATTTTTTTTCCACATTCCGTCTCTCACAGTTGAAGTGTACCTATGATGAAAATTACAGACCTCTGTCATCATTTTAAGTGGGAGAACTTGCACAATCGGTTGCTGACTAAATACTTTTTTGCCCCACTGTACATATTTTAGAAACCTGAAGGTATAAAGATTTGTTTTTAAATCTGTAATTTAGCAGTTTGTATATTTATGTGGGTGGTGTGCTATGGTAATAAGAAATCCCACCACACACATATCCATTCAACACCACCTTGTCAGACTCCAGTCCTCCAAGCCCGATATTCTCATGCGCACAAAAGTCATTCATCAAAGTCAGTCATTGAAAGTCAAAAGAAACACAGCGACCACCACAGCATCAACTGGGACACAAAAACAACATGGAAGAGGATATAAAGGATAGGAAATACTTTTATTCATCCCAAAATAGGGAAATTATGTTTAAGTTAAATTCCCAACCATAGTCACACACACACTAGGTGTGGTGTAATTATCCTCTGCATTTGACCCATCCCCTTGTTCACCCCCTGGGAGGTGAGGGGAGCAGTGAGCAGCAGCGGTGGCCGCGTTTAGGAATCATTTGTGATGTTGTTGCAGTGCAAGTTTTTACATATAGAAGCAAAAGTAAAGTGTAATAAAAAAATAATTGCACACCAAAAAAAAGATCACAGTAATCACCTAAGTGCATTGTAAAAGTCTTATGGCTGTGGGTAGAAAGGACCTAAAGTAGCGCTCCTTTTTGCACAGTGGAGGTAAAAGTCTAATACTGAAGGAGCTACTCAGGTCCTCCACAGTGCCGTGCATGGGGTGAGAGGTAATGGACATTATGGATGTCCACTTGGTCAGCATTTTTCAGCCAGACACCTCCTCAATGCTGTCTGTCTACTGTGCAACCTAGGACGGAGTCAGCTTTCTTAATTAGTTCATGAAATATTTTACTGTCCCCAGCAAACAACGGCACAGAACACTGAGTCGTAAAGGTGCGCAGCAGTGACCTGCACAGCCAGAAGGCCTTTTGTTTTGCTTATGAGAGAAGGTGTCATGGCTTGGCAGCTCTGCAGCCGCCTGTTTTCCTTTTTGTTGCATTGCCTGGTTTCTGGGTCACTAGGCGTGACCACCCCCGTGCATACATGACACTCATTTCCTCCTAAATCAGTGGTTCTTAACCTTGTTGGAGGTACCGAACCCCATTAGTTTCATATGCACATTCACCGAACCCTTCTTAGTGAAAAATAAAAAACAAAAATTTCAAATTCAAGACAAAGTTATGTGTTTTTGGTAAGACTTTAGTATGGAGAACATATTCTAAGTAACGAAGACTTAATTTAGAGGTTTTTGGACACTAAGGGGAACATATTCTAAGTAACAAAGACTTAAAGGCCTACTGAAACCCACTACTACCCACCATGCAGTCTGATAGTTTATACATCAATGATGAAATATTAACATTGCAACACATGCCAATACGGCTTTTTTAGTTTACTAAATTACAATTTTAAATTTCCCGGGAGTTTTGTCTTGGAAACTTCGTGTAATGATGACGTGTCCGCAGAACGTCACACGTTTTTAGGAAGTATGAGCGCTACGCACACACACAGGTAAAAGCCGTCTGCTTTAACGGCATAATTACACAGTATTGTGGAGATCTGTATTGCTGAATCTTTTGCAATTTGTTCAATTAATAATGGAGAAGTCACAGTACAAAGATGGAGTTGGGAAGCTTTAGCCTTTAGCCACACAAACACACGGTGATTCCTTGTTTAAAATTCCCGGAGCTGAAACTTTACTATGGATCAGAGCGCGGTCAAGTCAACAGGGCTCCCAACCGAATGTCATCCAGCAGGTTTTGGTGAGAAAATTGTTGTTAAAAAGTCGCCACTTACCGGATATCAGCTGAGCTTGTGTCGTCCGTACAGCTGTCGTCGACACCCGTGAGACATGGCGTCAACACACCCGTGGACGTACACCTCCGACTATCAGGTGATATTAAACTTACTAAAACACTAGCAACACAATAGAAAGATAAGGGATTTCCCAGAATTATCCTATTAAATGTGTTTAAAAACATCGGAATACATCCCCATGCTATCGTGTTTTTTTTTTTTTTAACTATTTTTTATTTTTCTAGTCCGTCACTATCAATATCCTTAAACACAAATCTTTCATCCTCGCTCAAATTAATGGGGAAATTGTCGTTTTCTCGGTCCGAATAGCTGTTTTTGTTGGAGGCTCTCATTAAAAATCAATGTGAATATGTGAGGAGCCCCCACACTTGCGACCTCATCGTCTGCAAATTCCGGTAAAGCCGAGGCTTTTTCAGGAAGTACCAAAAGTGGCAAACTTTATCGTGGATGTTCTCTACTAAATCCTTTCAGCAAAAATATGGCAATATCGCGAAATGATCAAGTATGACACATAGTATGGACCTGCTATCCCCGTTTAAATAAGAAAATCTCATTTCAGTAGGCCTTTAATTTAGAGGTTTTTGGACAATAGGGGAACATATTCTAAGTAACAAAGACTTAAAGGCCTACTGAAATTGTTAGGGCTGGGCGAAAATGAGGACTCAGGTGCAGAAGCGTGACAATTGACTCAGACTTTATTTTATTAGTTTTCTTTGCTATCTCTAGAACGGAGTGATCAAAACAAAGTGGCCACAAAATCTGAGATATATTTGAGGAACAAAGGAATGTAGCAAAGGGCATAAGGCAAAAAACAGAAAAGCACTCCATAAGGAGAAAAAAGGCAATAGAAAAAAATTATATCCGAATCTAATAGCTAAAACCAACAATCTACAATTATCTACAAAAATTAAAATCACTCATGCAAACGAGTCAAGAAGCCAGCAAACTAAAGGCGCTCCAGAAGGAGGAGAAAGGAAGACAAGGCACTATAAAAAAGACTAGCACAAAAAACTTTAGCAACAGAAAATCACTCTCTCAGAGGAAACAAAGAAATCAATAAACAAAGCGAGACAATACTTATCAAACTTGGTACAAGGCTGTGGACAAGGCTGGAGGCACGTAGCGAGACGATATACTCTGGCACAAGACAAGAGGAGGAAGAGACATTTTTACACATGAGGGAGGGTGACACAGGTGGGCACAATCAGGCAATCAGGAGAGACATCAGACCAGTGACACGGGAGGAAGAGCAAGTGACCTGAAACGAAATGGAGAGTTAACCTTTCAAAATAAAACAGGAAATGACAAGACAACATGAAACCAGACAAGACTTCACCCAGGTGTGACAGAAATGAGATTTTCTTATTTAAACGGGGATAGCAGGTCCATTCCATGTGTCATACTTGATCATTTTGCGATATTGACATATTTTTGCTGAAAGGATTTAGTAGAGAACATCCACGATAAAGTTCGCAACTTTTGGTCGCTAACAAATAAAAAAGCTTTGCCTGTACCGGAAGTAGCAGACAATATGCGCGTGACGTCACGGGTTGTGGAGCTCCTCACATCCTCACATTGTTTATAATGGGAGCCTCCAGCGGCAAGAGCTATTCGGACCGAGAAAATGACAATTTCCCCATTAATTTGAGCGAGGATGAAAGATCTGTGGATGATGATATTGATAGCGAAGAACTAGAAAAAAAAAAAAAAAAAAAGTTTTTAAAAAAAATAAGGCGATTGCATTGGGACGGATTCAGATGTTTTTAGACACATTTACTCGGATAATTATGTGAAATCCCTTATCTTTCTATTGTGTTGCTAGTGTTTTAGTGAGATTAAATAGTACCTGATAGTTGGAGGGGTGTGTCCATGGATGTCTTGACGGCAGTGTCTGAGGGAAGTCGACCGCAGCTCCATGGACGGCGCAAGCTCAGCTGATCTCCGGTAAATGGTGACTTTTTACCACAATTTTCTCACCGAAACCTGCCGGTTGACAAGTGGTCGGGAACTATGTTCGCTTGACCGCTCTGATCCATAATAAAGCTTCACCTCCGGGAATTTTAAACAAGGAATCACCGTGTGTTTGTGTGGCTAAAGGCTGAAACTTCCCAACTCCATTTTTCTACTTTGACTTCTCGATTATTAATTGAACAAATTGCAAAAGAATCAGCAACACAGATGTCCAGATTACTCTTCAATTGCGAGATGAAAAGAGACGACTTTTAGCCGCAAATGGTGCTGCGCAAATATGTTCCCTGCAACCCAGGACGTCACGCGCACGCGTCATCATTTCGCGACGTTTTCAACAATAAACCCAGCGGGAAATTTAAAATTGTAATTTAGTAAACTAAAAAGGCCGTATTGGCATGTGTTGCAATGTTAATATTTCATCATTGATATATAAACTATCAGACTGTGTGATCGGTAGCAGTGGCTTTCAGTAGGCCTTTAATTATTAGACTGAGTTATTTGGTTAGGGTTAGGGTTAGAGGGTTAGGGTTATACTGAGGCCATGCCGAATTAGGCATTAATAAGTACTTAATAATGACTAGTTAAGAGCCAATATGTTACTAATTTGCATGTTAATAAGCAACTAAGTAATGGTGAATATGTCTGCCATACTAAAGTGTTACCATGTTTTTTTTACTGGTGCACAAAATGAACCGTGCATGAACATCACCTTGTTCAAAGAACAAAACCGACACTAAACTCACACTAGACCGCATAAACTCACAACAAATTAAAAACCTGCAAATCAGTGTGACTTCTGCTGTTGCCGTATCAATAATATGCCGATAGGGAGAAGTTTTTATTGAGACGATGAGTCGGGTGTGTTTTGACCTCTGCCAAACCCGTGAGCCTGACTCACCGAACACCTAGGGTTCGATCGAACCCAGGTTAAGAACCAAACTAAATGCTTAAGTTCTCCAGTTCCTTCACTCGGCGCCAGTAGATTTCGTGATGGTTCACCCTTCCAGTTTGTGTACATTTCCTCTGCTTTGGCTCCACACACGCTTCTCGTTCCGTGTGGCTTCCTCACGCCTTGAAGGGGAACTTTTTGGGGGGGAATTTTGTTTATCGTTCACAATCATTATGAGAGACAAGAACACACATTGTTGTTGTTTTTTAGACTTTCAAAGATCATCAAAAAACGATTGGTAGTTATGACTAATGGGAGTCACCATTGTTGCTTTCAAAGCCTTCTAAAACAGCTTCCAAACCCTCCATAAACGTTTTATATACACACTGCAAGTATATCTACTCAGTGGCCTAGTGGTTAGAGTGTCCGGCCTGAGATCAGTAGGTTGTGAGTTCAAACCGAGTCATACCAAAGACTATAAAAAAGGGACCCATTACCTCCCTGCTTGGCACTCAGCATCGAGGTTTGGAATTGGGGGTGAAATCACCAAAAATGATTCCTACGCACAGCCACTGCTGCTGCTCCCCTCACCTCTAAGGGAGTGACCCAAGGTGATGGGTCAAATAGAGAGGACGAATTTCACCACACCTAATGTGTGTGACAATCATTGGTACTTTAACTTAATATATATAATGTAGTAACAGACACGTTCATAACAAAAAGTAATATCTACGATATTTACTGTATTTTGGTCATTTTATGTATTGTCAGAACTTTTATCATCACATTTATTTATGTTTCCAAAGCAGTGCTCTTCCAATTTCTGGCAACAAATGTGAATTCCTATTTCCAGAAACAAACGCGAGTGTATTCTAACGATGGCAAACTTGGTAATAAACAACAGATGTGACTATTTTTGGACACAACAGAATGCACTACCTTATCTTTTTGAAGCTGAATATACGGAGGACGAACAATTGCTTCTAGAAAAGAGCACAAAACACAGGGTGAAACGTTGGCGTAGACACAAACCGATTGAGTGAGGTCAGCGTGACTGGACTCTGTAAATGTTTTGCTTGGAACCAAGCTATTTTCAACACACATGGAGTGTTACCCAAAGTGAGTACATGCTGATTCTGGAGGTCCAAAATGAAAGAATAATGTGCAGGCATATCAATGGCAGCTAAATGAGGATATGGAGGCCTTTGTCAAATATCTGATACGGAGACCGGGAAAGCTGAGGACTGATTGTGTGACACGCTCACCAGGGATGATGTTACTGTTGTAAAATCAAATCTTGCATAGAGCAATGACTCGGAAGCCATCTGGTTTTCCCCACAGACATTAAGAGTTTTGGTATTGAATATTAAAAAGAAGTTCAAAGATTCTTGGTTTTGGAGTCAATTATTGGGACTAATTAATTCTTAACTCACTTCAGACCACGGGACAGGGCAGCACGGTGGTAGAGGGAATAATGAGTCTGCATCACAATACGATGGTCCTGGGTTCGATCCTGCGCTCGGGATCTTTCTGTGTGGAGTATGCATGTCCTCCCCGTGACTGCATGGGTTCCCTCCGGGTACTCCGGCTTCCTCCCACTTCCAAAGACATGCACCTGGGGATAGGTTGATTGGCAACACTAAATTTGCCCTAGTGTGTGAATGTGAGTGTGAATGTTGTCTGTCTATCTGTGTTCTCCCTGCGATGAGGTGGCGACTTGTCCAGGGTGTACAAAGCCTTCCACCCAAATGCAGCTGAGATAGGCTCCAACACGCCCCGCAACCCCAAATGGGACAAGCAGTAGAAAATAGATGGATGGAATATTAAAAACAAGTTCAAAAATTGCGGTTTTTGTTGTCAAATATTAGGACTAATTTATTCTTAACTCACTTCAGACCGCAGGACAATCTTCCAAGACATAAGATAATCGGGCGTTTGCTGTATTTTGTCGAAAACGGGAAAATCAGGCTGGGAAAAGCCTGATTGTCTTCATGTGTGTACTCCGCTTTAGATATTGGGTGTAGGAAGGTGAGACCTAAAAAGAAACACCCAACACTAACTACAGTGTTTAGGCAAAGACTAAAAAAAACTGAATACATGCATGGATGTTCATAAGATCTACAAAAAGATGGAGAATAACAGACTGATCAACACTAGAAAAAGATCCTGGATAATCTTTAGGTGCAAACTCACACTAGGCCTTTTGTGCCAGGGCCCACTTATCATCTACAATCCAGTATGTTTATGAGTACAGGGAATAAATAGCTCCTCATCTCACCTTGGCCAGTGGTCAATCTTCTTACTGGCAGCAGATAGATAGATAGACAGATAGATAGATAGATGGATGGATAGATAGATAGATAGATAGATAGATAGATAGATAGATATATAGATAGATAAATAGATAGATAGATAGATAGATAGATAGATAGATAGAACTTTATTGATTCCTTCAGGAGAGTTCCTTCGGGAAAATTAAAATTCCAGCAGCAGTGTACAGAGTTGAGATCAATTTAAATAGGACATCAGTTATAGATTTCTTTGAAAATGAAAAAAAGCTTCCCCAATTTAAAAGATAGAATTGGTTTTATCCCCATATCAGACCACTGTTTTCAAGAGAAACATCCTAAATCTTTGTCCCTAGCTTATGTGAGTGATGTATATAAACACAGGAAGTGTTGTATCACAGAATGCAGACAGCTTGGATAAAAAGAGAGGCACAAACTTCCTCTTTTATCTATAAAATACGTTTTGCATTGATATTTTTCCTGCAACTAACTGTGTTTATTTCTCTTTTTTGTCTGTCTTGTTTGTTGTGAATCAGTGGGTAGGACAGGGAACAGCAGGGAGTGGAAGTCAAGGAGGATCCACCAATTCCTTAAAGGCGCCACCCTCACCATGATCACGAACACCCACACACACACACACACACACACACATTTGTGTATTCGTTACCTTCTTGAGACCTCCGAAGAATGCCTACCTTTTGAGGACGAC
Organism: Nerophis ophidion; assembly: GCF_033978795.1. Taxonomy (NCBI): domain Eukaryota; kingdom Metazoa; phylum Chordata; class Actinopteri; order Syngnathiformes; family Syngnathidae; genus Nerophis; species Nerophis ophidion. The sequence goes on from NC_084622.1 coordinate 32,348,887, forward strand.
CCTTTCTAGATATATGAAGATTTGTTTTTTACAACAATAATAATATATGAAGAGTTCATACGCAAAAACCGATAAACGCCATTTTGATAAAGTTTAGCCCAGCCTCGGTAATATATAGTCCGCCACTTCTATTGTGGTATACCAAAATTAATTTGTTTGCAAATGCAGACAAATGCCGCTTTTAACGTCATTTAGTTCAGCGATTTATTGCAAAGGCCGATAAGCGCCATGGATCATCTACCACAAAAGCCGATATATCCCTTTGCCCAACCAGCGCTGCAGTACGGGATCACGTGACAAACAAAATGGGGTCGCGCACGGAGTCACTCAGTGTTGTTATCCACGCATGAATAATTTGGAAGCTTCTCCTGTGAACACTGTTAAGCCAGCGAAAAAAACTGACCTGTTGAAGTTACTATTTGATGTTGGCGCTAGCACGCGTGTCCGTGAGTTTTACACCGCTGCGTTAAACGATGTTGTCGAGCATGGAGCTAATGTCGATAGCGATGATAAGTGAGCTGTTATCTGCACAGGAGTGTTTTTGATAGGCAAACCAGGTTGAGCATTTGTGGTTGTTTTATTAATAAAACATTGTCTTCATTGCAACACTGTTTTTTTGTTTTTTCATTTTGTGCTGAAAAGCACGAGGTAAATATGTGAGGTCACAGTTCCAAAAAAGCATGTCCGGTTAGCAAGTACGAAAAAACAATGTTCGCAGGGACAGCTAGATTTATTATACGTACCGAGGGATCGAAACTGTTAAATAATGAAGTAAAGAAATGTGAACAGTTGTTACCTTGAAATGTGGCTTTCGATAAATTTCACGTTCTGTTTTTCTCTCTATCTTTATATTGAATATTATGCGAAATAACGACCGCAAAGAAAACGATTTTGGAGATATCTGTTTTTGCGACATATCATAATTTGGATATATCTGCTTTTGACGTAAAACCACATCAAACACTCTTATTTGAAAGCCATTCATTACATCAGCATTTCTTAAAAGTTTAGGCTTTCATGACTTGCTTATGTTGATATTAAATAAACCATTGTACGCTTGTACATGTACCGGAAACACCAGCAGGCAGAAAATCGTTAATATACAGAATCGATCAAAATGGATTTATCTGCTTTTGCATATGAACTCTTCATATACATACTATGCAAATATAAAATGTAAGCTTTTAGTATTTTATTTTATCATTATTTTTTTTGGAATAGTTTTTTAATCTTTATTATTCAAGTTAGTACTGTAAGTCTCTTTACACATACACACACACACACACATATATATATATATATATATATATATATATGTATATCTAATTATTGTTATTATTATATTATTTATATTTTTTTATTAATTTTGGGCCTAAGGGGGTGCATTTCAATTTCTTACACACACTTGTAATTACATATGTTGGCCAGAGAGGGAGCACTTCAAAATTTTACACACACTTGTTATGTCCTATGTTGACCAGAGGGGGAACACTTTTAAAAGCGACACACATTCAATTAAAAAAATCCCTCCTTTTTGGGACCGTCCTCATTTTGATGGATTTCACGACCAAGGGTTCAAATGAGATTTTGTTTATTGTAATGTGCTTAAGGCCGATGACAAACGAGTCACGGACCACAGGTGCCCCCTGTGCCGCACTTTAGATTAGATTAGATGGATTAGACAGTACTTTATTTATTCCGTCAGGAGAGTTCCTTCCGGAAAAATTAAAATTTTCAGCACAATCCCATTCAAAATCAGACAAATATTACAGGGAGACGGAACCGGATCGCTGATGGGTCTGCCTGCTTCCAGCGCCCCTTACAAAAAAGATGAGATACAGGTAAACAAGGGGGGGGGGGATGGGAGAAATAAAATAGAAGATTAAAATAAGATTAAAAAAAAAATTAAAAAAAGGCAACCCAGCTGTAGAAGCTAACTGTTAATGGCCACTATAGTCTTAGTACCGTAGTGTATTTGTTCATCCTATGGTCATTTAAGGGACGCGGTTTGTTTACGTCAGCACCGGAAGTCGTAAAATGAACTGTTCACCTGGCGGGTTTTTTCAGGGATGAAAAGGGAAGTCCTTCTTTAGCTGCTGTCTTGTTTTATCATATATTGCTGCCTTTGCAACTGTCAATGTTTAATTTTGTATACACATTAACTCAACAAAAAATCCTGACTTTGGAGCAATGTTCATAGACTTTCGTATTTGGTTGTCTATCAGATGCAATGGTTTTCCATCTTGGGTCCATGATTTCGGTCCTCATATGAAAGGTACTTTTCCTTGTTGATGTCTTAAGAAGGGCAGAAATACAAGAACACACACACATATACATAAACATAAACACACATACAAACTAAGCTTCATGGTGGTTAAATACTGAAAAAATGGACCTGCTAAAAAGGCTTAATTTTACATCTTACTTCATGACCAAAAAACTTACATTCCAACTGAACTGCTGCAGTATATTGTTATCTAGCTGTTACTAACAGTATTAACAATTTAAAAATAGGTCGAACATGCTTTTGTGGAAACCGTAGCTTTCGATATTTGTAAGTGATGAGCTATTACAAAAAATGTTTTTCTCTCCAGTTACTTTAGAGGTTTATAGAAAAAATATTAGTTTTAATTTGTGAGCGATTTTCTCATATGCTTCTTGTAAAGATATAGATCAGGGGTCGGGAACTTTTTTGGCTGCGAGAGCCAAAAAGCCAAATATTTTAAAATGTATTTCCGTAAGAGCCATAGAATATTTTTTTTAACACTGAACACAATAAACGTGTGCATTTTTAAGTAAGACCAACATTTCTAGAGTATAATAGGTCTCCTATTCTTAGTAATAACATTGTTATTCGGAAGCTAAAAGTGGAGGGGGCGTAGCCTGCGGGCCTGCAGCGAAGCAGGATGTACCAGGACCGGCCTCGAAATCGGCGACAGGTGTGTAGATGGCCCGTCTGGGCCTTCTTTTCTAATCACCTGTCGCTATGTCATAAGAAGCAGCCAGGAGGATAGACGGGGTTGGGGCTGGAGCCAGAGTGCGAGCGAGAACGAAAGACAAAAAGACAATTGCTGGAAAGCAACTGAGAGACTTATTGAAAATAAAACAATATTGTAACCCTGAAACAGGCTCTCATGTCGGTGCTTGGTAGTCTGAAGAACCCCCAGGAGAGCAAGCCCCTAACTAACCAATAATAAATAAACAACTTCTTACCATTAACGCAACTTCTTGAACTGGTGCGGTAGTAAAACGGATGGATGAATTAAAAATGCATGAGAATGTTTTATATTTTGAACATTATTTTTAACACTGATTACAAATGGAATTATTCATTACTTATCGCGTCAAGCAGTGTCAGCTCAGATTTACCTGAGAGCCGGATGCAGTCACCAAATGAGCCACATCTGGCTCTCGAGCCATAGGTTCCCTACCCCTGATATAGATGATATATTCATGTATTTGCTTCGAGTGTGTGTAGAGAGACTAACACAAAATATATGACTTTGTTTTTAATCGCATGGTTAAGTAAAACTGTTCACGGGGTGTGGTCCAAATATAGAAAAGTAAAAACATAGTAAAAGTGTTGATAATGACAGTAAACCTGGTGTGTTTTTCATAGAATTGATCCTTGTTACAATCAGACAGTGTGGTTACTTTCTTTATGTGTTTTATTTTGCTTGGGGGCAAATTAATTTGAACAGTTCTAATTAAGGAAGATGCCCCATAAAAGCAAAATTAAACTAGGTCTATAAATTAGCTAATGAAACTACAAGATAGCACCGATTAACCATTTACCAATGTGCTGTTTTACCTATTTATACTACAGATGCATTTCTGAAAAGGTAATATGTCTGCCTGTCTGCTCTTCTTTTATTAATCAATGATCTATGTATTGTGAGGGATTGAACAATGGAAATTAATGTTTTTCAGTCAACTCATTCTCTTCCTCTCTCACAATAGTGTCCCCACATTCACATGTATGTTGCATTGTTGTTTTGCATAAAATGAATTGTTTTGTGTTGTTGTTTTAATAGAGTATACAAACTAGTTTAGTTAGTAAAAACACAATTGTTAAAAATCTTATTTCTTATAACTGTTTTCCTTAATCCTAACGGTTACAATACGTTGGTATTCCAAAAAGCACATCAATTGGAGATAAATACATCTAACAGTTATTTACATTCTGAAAAAGCGAATGTATCACTAATGATGCTGTTTTATTCTTTAAATTGGGATTGTGTTGTATTTTTAAACCTGTTTTAAGTCAGTGTTTAGTTTTGAGGTATGTTTTTTTTCTATCTTGAACACCATCACAAAAAACCTTCGACAAACTGTATTTGTAGATCAAATGCATGCATTATACTTTCCTTTAAATCTGTTTTTTTAGCTCATATTGTAACACAAGCTGTATAAGGCGACTTAATAAATCTTTCTACATGGATGGATTGGTTTATTGCAGTGACTTGCAGTCATTAAAAATAAAAAAAATGCAAAATATCACATAAAATACATATTTGTCCAATTGATCTGTGTTATATATGTACTTTCTGTATCATTTAATTTGGTTTTAACATCCTGATCAAATACAAACCTGAGATGAGCGTCCTTCATAAACTTTGTGAAATGGCATGCTGTTTACATCCTTTTTGTCGCCAATATAATCTTTACAGAAAATGTACTGTACACCATGCCATTGTTAGTGTCACGGCTTGTCACACCACGCCTTGTCTTTTTTGGAGTTTCTCGGTAATTCACTGGGTGTAGTTTTAGTTCCTGTCTTGCTCTCTTATTTAGTTATTTTCACTTTTTGTTTTTCCCTTTCCTGCACACTGCAAAAAGTCAGTGTTCAAAAACGAGGAAAAAAATACAAAAATGAAGGGTATTTTATTTGAACTGAGTAAAATTATCTGCCAATAGAACAAGAAAATTTGGATTGTCAAGACTTTCTAAAACCAGTAAAATTAGCTAACCTCTATGAACCCAAAAATACTTTAAAATAAGTATATTCTCACTAATAACAAGTGCACTTTTCTTGGTAGTAAAACAAAAATATGTTGAAAAATATTCTTAAATTAAGTCAATGCTAGTGCCATTATATTGACATAATGATATGCGCTTGGCATTACATTTTTTGAAACCAGCAAACTTATACTAAAAACACCCCAGTCAAAAATGTTTTAATTGTAATTTTGAAGAATTCATCTGAATGTGCGTGAACTATTTTTGTTCAAAATTGTTAGAAATGTCACGTGTTAAATATTAACTGTCAGTTTACTGTACTGTGCCAACTTTACTACTTTAAGTACATATTTTGTATTGTTTCATTGAAAATAAAACAGCAAAGTCCATCCGTTCTAATTTGAGACAAAATTGTGTCAGTCATGATTTTTTTTTTAAATGCTTGAAGTAAAAAATTATTACTTTAAAAAAGTAGTTTTATACATGTGAGTGTAGATGACACAGCTTTGCAACAGTTGATATTCCAGTTTCAAGCATGTTTTACTCAATATAGATCATAAAATCTCAGCAACAAGCTGTAATATCTTACTGAGATCATTTAGGAGCAAAACCCTTAAAACAAGTAAAACACTAACATAAAATCTGCTTAGTGAGAATAATTATCTTATCACACAGAAAATAAGCAAATATTACCCTTATTTGAGATATTTAATGTTACTTACAAACCCCGTTTCCATATGAGTTGGGAAATTGTGTTAGATGTAAATATTAACGGAATACAATGATTTGCAAATCATTTTCAACCCATATTCAGTTGAATATGCTACAAAGACAACATATTTGATGTTCAAACTGATAAACCTTTTTTTTTTTTAAATAATCATTAACTTTAGAATTTGATGCCAGCAACACATGACAAAGGAGTTGGGAAAGGTGGCAATAAATACTGATAAAGTTGGGGAATGCTCATCAAACACTTTTTTGGAACATCACAGAGGTGTGCAGGCTAATTAGGAAAAGGTGGGTGCCATGATTGGGTATAAAATCAGCTTCCATGAAATGCTAAGTAATTCACAAACAATGATGGGGCGAGCGTCACCAATTTGTAAGCAAATTGTCGAACAGTTTTAGAGCAACATTTCTCAACGAGCTATTGCAAAGAATTTAGGGGATTTTACCATCTACGGTCCGTAAAATCATCAAAAAGTTCAGAGAATCTGGAGAAATCACTGCACGTAAGCGATGATATTACAGACTTTTGATCCATCAGGCGGTACTGCATCAAAAACCGACATCGGTGTGTAAAGGATATCACCACATGGGCTCAGGAACACTTCATAAAACCACTGTCAGTAACTACAGTTGGTCGCTACATCTGTAAGTGCAAGTTAAAACTCTTCTATGCAAAGCAAAACCCATTTATCAACAATATCCTGAAACGCCATCAACAACACCAAGGAATGCCGCTGGCTTGGCTGGGCCGAGCTCACCTAAGATGGACTGATGCAAAGTGGAAAGGTGTTCTGTGGTCTGACGAGTCCACATTTCAAATTATATTTGGAAACAGAGGACGTGGTGTCCTCCAGAGCAAAGAGGAAAATAAGTATTCGGATTGTTATAGGCGCAAAGTTCAGAAGCCAGCATCGGTGATGGTATGGGGGTGTATTAGTGCCCAAGGCATGGGTAACTTACACATCTGTGAAGGCACCATTAATGCTGAAAGGTACATACAGGTTTTGGAGCAACTTATGTTGTCATCCAAGCAATGTTATCATGGACGCCCATGCTTATTTCAGCAAGACAATGCCAAGCCACGTGTTATAACAGCCTGGTTTCGTAGTAAAAGAGTGCGGGTACTTTCCTGGCCCGTCTGCAGTCCAGACCTGTCTCCCATCGAAAATGTGTGGCGCTTTATGAAGCCTAAAATACGACAGCTCGCCCCATCCTTGTTTGTGAATTACTTAGCATTTCATGGAAGCTGCTTTTATACCCAATCATGGCACCCACCTGTTCCCAATTAGCCTGCACACCTGTGGGATGTTCCAAATAAGTGTTTGATGAGAATTTCTCAACTTTATCAGTATTTATTGCCACATTTCCCAACTTTTTTGTCACATGTTGATTGCATAAAATTCTAAGGTTGATGATTATTTGCAAAAAAAAATGTTTATCAGTTTGAACATCAAATATCTTGTCTTCGTAGCATATTCAACTGAATATGGGTTAAAAATGATTTGAAAATCATTGTATCCCGTTTATATTTACATCTAACACAATTTCCCAATACATATTGAAACGGGGTTTGTAAATTTCAGTTTTTGCAGTGCAGCAGCTACACTCCTGCCTTTGAGCACTTTCCCCTCACCTGTTTTCTGTTTGTAATTAGTCTTCCCTGTTGCTCTCTCTTTTGTTTTTTTTTTGTTTAATCAATAAATACCCTTTTTACTGTATGCTGACACCTCGTTTGTCTGCATTTCAAAATCATTAAAACCTCTGTCTTCTCCACTACGCAACCCTGAACATCCGGACACTCCCTTTTTTACAGGGAGAAGTCCTCCCAGATTATTTCAAACTAAAGGTTGTCTGTGTCAAGACTGGGACTTTGGTGAGGTTTGTTTTCCCGTGGTGCAAAGCGACTGGACCGGACTCGACGTGAAGGTAATGACATCTTTTAATTATACTATAAACAGGAACAAAAAAAAGGCGCTCACAGCGGAGGTACAAAACTTGGTTAAGAAGACAAAAACTATTACTATAACGTAAACTATGGACATAAAACAAAACTTGCAAACTATGGCATTAATAAAAAAAACTTACTTGGAATGAGAAAAGAGCATAAAAAAGTGCACCATGGATAACAAGGGTGTGTAGAGGGTGGTGTCGCCAGGCTAACTGCCTGGCAATTACAGGCTTAAAAAGTGATGTGGTGATTGACAACAGGTGCATGAGTCCAAGTGAATCAGGTGCGTGACATGACGACAGGTGAAAACTAATGGGTTGTCATGGAAACCAAACAATGGTTTAGGAACTAGTGGAGTCTTGAAGTAACATAACACAACTAAACAAAACGTTATCACAAAGACATTACAGTCTGATTAAAGCATAGTGACTTGAATTGAAGGTTAACAATTTCTTCTACAAAAGATGAATAAATACAAACAACTGGCGAGAAGACCTGATTGTCTAAATTCTGGAAAATTCTCTGAAAAGGGTCGCTCTCTACTTACCATATTTCCTTGTATAGCTGTCGGGCAGGTAATAAGCGCCTGCCTTAAATTACTGCCGGGTCAAACTCACTCCCCAAAATTTATAAGCACATGCTTACTTTTACCGCCGGGTCAAATTCGTGACGCTTCCCCTGTCGACATTTTCAAAATGGTGGAGGAGGGTTTTTTTTTTTTGGGCATTTACTATGTGTAAACCAGGTGTCTTGTTCCACAGCCATACAGATCACACTGATGGTTGTGATATAAAACAACTTTAACACTCTTATTAATATGCGCCACGCTCTGTGAACCCAGACCAAACAAGAATAAAAAACACATTTCTGGAGAACATCGGCTCTGTAACACATTATAAACGCAACATAACACTTACCCAGAATGCAATGCATCCATGACTCTTACCAGCTATATTATACACCCCGCTAACACCAAACTCACAGATACTCCGGCTTCCTCCCACATCCAAAAACATGCACCTGGGGATAGGTTGATTGGCAACACTAAATTGGCCCTAGTATGTGAATGTGAGTGTGAATGTTGTCTGTCTATCTGTGTTGGCCCTGTGATGAGGTGGCGACTTGTCCAGGGTGTACGGTGCCTTCTGCCCAAATGCAGCTGAGATAGGCTCCATCGAGTTGAGTTTATACCAAAAAGTTATATTTTGGTTTTATCTGAACACATGACATTTTCCCAATCCTCTGCTGTATCATCCATGTATCCATTTTGGTATAAACTCAACTCGACGTGTTTGGAGGAAGAAGAATACTGAGTTGCATCCCAAGAACACCACACCTACTGTGAAGCATTGGGGGTGGAAACATCATGCTTTGGGGCTGTTTTTCTGCTAAGGGGACAGGACGATTGATCCGTGTTAAGGAAAGAATGAATGGGGCCATGTATGGTGAGATTTTGAGCCAAAACCTCCTTCCATCAGTGAGAGCTTTGAATTCCTGGATTTTTTTTTCACATTCTGTCTCTCACTGTTGAAGTGTACCTATGATGAAAATTACAGACCTCTGTCATCATTTTAAGTGGGAGAACTTGCACAATCGGTGGCTGACTAAATACTTTTTTGGCCCACTGTATATACAGTGTATATATATATATATATATATATATATATATATATATATATATATATATATACATATATAGTCATTCTCATCACAAAAAAAGTGATGTGCAATGTGAACACAAACTACATCACATGACGTTGGACTTGTTGCAGTGTAGATATGAGTCGATATCAGTCCTGGCGCATTTTAAGCAATTTCAAAGATTTTGCGCAATCAAATTCTTCATTTTCCAAACAAATTATTGCGCATAGAAGATTCAGAATGAAAAGTCCAAGCATTTTGGCTCTTGCAGTTTGTGTGATATTTGTTCTGAAAAGTGTGTGAGCGAGCAGTTGTGAAGTGAATTATATTTGATATAGCGCTTTTCTCTAGTGACTCAAAGCGCTTTGCATAGTGAAACCCAATATCTAAGTTACATTTAAAGCAGTGTGGGTGGCACTGGGAGCAGGTCTTGCCCAAGGACAAAACGGCAGGGACTAGGATGGCTAAAGCGGGGAACGAACCTGGACCCCTCAAAGTTGCTGGTACGGCCACTCTACCAACCAAGCTATACTGTCCCTGCTGAACTCACGTCAATGTTCTACCAGTGTTGTCTCCAACAGGACTGGTGAGTTCCCAAAACATTATAGTTTCCCCAGTTTTGTGATCATTTGTCAACTATTTATTTTGCAACCGTCTCTTTTGGTGAAGAATAATGACACTTAGCACCTATTGATGATGTATTGATCAGAGGAACGCGACCTGATGGCTCATCCTACAGAAGCATTGGCTACATATCTGATTTATATCCGCATGCAAAAGAGGCCTCAATAAGAAAAATTCAGAATTAAATTGTTCACAATGACATAAGGTGCTGATTATTGCTGGAAGAGTGGATCGTGAGATTGACAGGCGAATTGGTGTGGTGTCTTCAGTAATGCGGACACTATATCGATCCGTTGTGGTGAAGAAGGAGTTGAGTCGGAAGGCAAAGCTCTCAATTTACCGGTCGATCTACGTTCCCATCCTCACCTATGGTCATGAGCTTTGGGTTATGACCGAAAGGATAAGATCACGGGTACAAGCGGCCGAAATGAGTTTCCTCTGCCGGGTTGCAAGGTTCTCCCTTAGAGATAGGGTGAGAAGCTCTGTCATCCGGGAGGCGCTTAAAGTAAAGCCGCTGCTCCTCCACATCGAGAGGAGCCAGATGAGGTTGTTCGGGCATCTGGTCAGGATGCCACCAGAACGCCTCCCTAGGGAGGTGTTTAGAGTCGGACCGGTAGGAGACCCAGGACACCTTGGGAAGACTATGTATCCCGGCTGGCCTGGGAACGCCTCTGGATCCCCCAGGAGGAGCTGGATGAAGTGGCTGGGGAGAGGGAAGTCTGGGCTTCCCTGCTTAGGCTGCTGCCCCCGCGACCCAACCTCGGATAAGCGGAAGAAATGGATGGATGGACAATGACATGAACAAGTCTGATACAGGTCACATACACCTGCAGTATGTAAACAAAGTCTTATTGTTGTCTTGTTCATGTTGTCCTCCAAAATGCAACCTGTAGAAACATTAGTAGAGCACAAACATTTCAAGTTGAAAAAAAAGTCTGTGCCTTAGCAGGCATGAACCTCACGGCACAGCACTGGTTAATAGAGGCACGCCATAAAAATAGAGTGTTGGAGTTTGACAGATATGTGAGAAACGCACCTAAAATAAAATGCGCTCACACCTGCTGTGGGGGATCCTATCGACTCCTGTGAATGAAAAAAAAATAAAAAGAACTTGTGCCACCACACTGCAGTCACATGTTCTTTCCACAGAGAGCTGACATGAATGATGCAGGTGCTGACATTAAATCCCAGAGAAACAATGTTAAAATATATAGGTTTGGGGTGTGTCTACTGTGAATTGAACATCTTTCCACAGCTGTAGTCATTGCAGCCAACCTTACAAGCATATTCTTACTGCGTTGCAATAGTTAGTTTTAGTTTTAACTAACTGTAGTCAAAGCTGGCTGCACACTGAAGTGTATTTCTGGTCTTGTCACCCTCGTCCGGACAGAAGGATGTCACAGCAGTGCGGCTGGATCAAAGGAAACGTTGGAGACGCTTTACAGAACCCAAAGTTGCTTTATTACAAGCGAGTGTCATTATGCAGGTCTGCAGCTCCCTGGAGGAGCCTAGGTCAAAACATGAAGGTCTAAACTGGAGAAGCCAAACCATCAGTAAGATGAAATATCTCAAATAAGGGTGATATTTGCTTATTTTCTGTCCGATAAGATAATTCTTCTCTCTAAGTAGATTTTATGTTCGAGTGTTTTACTTGTTTTTAGTGTTTGGGTCCCAAAGGATCTCAGTAAGACATTACACCTTGTTGCTGAGATTTTATGACCTATATTGAGTAAAACATGCTTGAAACTAGAATATCAAGTGTTGCAAAGCTGTGTCATTAACACTCACAAGTATAAAACTACTTTTTCAAAGTAATAATTTCTTTCTTCAAGCATGAAATAAAAAAAATCCTGACTTTGACACAGTTGTGTCTCATATTAAAACAGATGACAGCCAAATGGACTTTGCTGTTTTATTTTCAATGAAAAAATAAATGATACATACTCATTTAGTAGTACAGTTAGCACAGTTAATATTTAAACATTTTACATGTGACATTTGTAACTATTTTGAAAAGAAATACTTCATGCTGATTCAGATACATTTTTCAAAATTATATATACATATATATATATATATATATATATATATATATATATATATATATATATTCTTGCGCTTTAAAGACTGAAAGAGCACACAATATAATTCACTTCACTTCACTTCACTTCACTTGGCACGATGATGTCATGTTATCGATGGGAAAATTCCTTTTTCGACCATATGATTTGCCTGAGCGGCTAGTAGACCCCGAGAGTAACAAGGGGTTGCCTTGTTGCCTTCCATTAGGAAAAATAAACTAGTTTTTAGAATAGGTTCGCTGGTTTCAAGAAATGTAATGTTGAGTGCATATCATTATGTCAAGACAATGGCACTAGCATTTACTTAATTTAAGAACATTTTTAAACATATTGAGGAAAAAAAGTCTTATATTTGTTTTTTCCATCAATAAAAGTGCACTTGTTATTTGTGAGAATATACTTATTTTAAGGTGTTTTGGGTCCATTGAGGTTAGCTAATTTTATTTGTTTTGGGAAGCCTTGACAAGCCAAATTTTCTTGTTCTATTGGCAGATAATTTTGCTTAGTTCAAGTAAAATACCCCAAATTTATGACTTTTTAAAACGCCGCTGTACGTAGTGGTGCACGGTTGTAGGCTGAAGTACAGAGCGCCAATAAACCTTAAAGGTACTGCCTTTGCGTGCCGGCCCAGTCACATAATATTTACGGCTTTTCACACACACAAGTGAATGCAAAGCATAACTGATCAACAGCCATACAGGTCACACCGAGGGTGGCCGTATGAACAACTTTAACACTGTTACAAAAATGTGCCACACTGTGAACCCACACCAAACAAGAATGACAATCACATTTTGGGATAATATCCGCACCTTAACACAACATAAGCACAACAGAACAAATACCCAGAAACCCTTGCAGCACTAATTCTTCCGGGACGCTACAATATACACCCCCGCTACCCTTTCTCCCCCACACCTCAACCCCACCCCCCCAACCCCGCCCACCTCAACCTCCTCATGCTCTCTCAGGGAGAGCATGTCCCAAATTCCAAGCTGCTGTTTTGAGGCATGTTAAATAAAATAATGTACTTTGTGACTTCAATAATAAATATGGCAGTGCCATGTTGGCATTTTTTCCATAACTTGAGTTGATTCATTTTGGAAAACTTTGTTACATTGTTTAATGCAGGGGTCACCAACGCGGTGCCCGCAGGCACCAGGTAGCCGTAAGGACCAGATGAGTAGCCCGCTGGCCTGTTCTAAAAATAGCTCAAATAGCAGCACTTACCAGTGAGCTGCCTCTGTTTTTTAAATTTATTTATTTACTAGCAAGCTGGTCTCGCTTTGCTCGACATTTTTTATTCTAAGAGAGACAAAACTCAAATAGAATTTGAAAATCCCAGAAAATATTTTAAAGACTTGTTCTTCACTTGTTTAAATTAATTCATTAATTGTTTTTTTTTGCTTCTTATAACTTTCAGAAAGACAATTTTAGAGAAAAAATACAACCTTAAAAATGATTTTAGGATTTTTAAACACACATACCTTTTTACCTTTTAAATTCCTTCATCTTCTTTCCTGACAATTTAAATCAATGTTCAAGTAAATTTATTTTTTTTATGGTAAAGAATAATAAATACACTTTAATTTAATTTTTCATTTTAGCTTCCGTTTTTTCAACAAAGAATATTTGTGAAATATGTTTTCAAACTTATTATGATTAAAGTTCAAAAAAATTATTCTGGCAAATCTAGAACATCCGTAGAATCAAATTTAAATCTTATTTCAAAGTATTTTGTTCTGGAAAATCTAGAAGAAATAATAATTTGTCTTTGTTAGAAATATAGCTTGGTCGAATTTGTTATATATTCTAACAAAGTGCAGTTTGGAATTTAACCTATTTAAAACATGTCATCAAAATTCTAAAATTAATCTTAATCAGGAAAAATTACTAATGATGTTCCATAAATTATTTTTTTTAATTTTTCAAAAAGATACAAATTAGTTAGTTTTTAACTTCATATTTTTTGGTTGATTTTTTTATTTATTTTAAAGAGTCGAAATTGTAGATAAACTGTGTTTCAAAATGTAATTTTCTTTTTTTTTCGTGTTTTCTCCTCTTTTAAACCATTCAATTAAGTGTTTTTTTCATCATTTATTCTCTACAAAAAACCTTCCATAAAAGGAAAAAAAATCTACGACGGAATGACAGAAAGAAATACCCCTTTTTTATGTATATAGATGTATTTATTAAAGGTAAACTGAGCTAAATTGGCTATTTCTGGCAATTTATTTAAGTGTGTATCAAACTGGTAGCCCTTTGCATTAATCAGTACCCAAGAAGTAGCTCTTGGTTTCAAAAAGGTTGGTGATCCCTGGTTTAATGCATCTAGCGGGGCATCACAAAAAAATTAGGCATAATAATGTGTTAATTCCACGACTGTATATATCAGTATCAGTTGATATCAGAATCGGTAATTAAGAGTTGGACAATATCGGAATATCGGCGAAAAAGCCATTATCGGACATCTCTGGCCCAAAACTGATATACCAACTAATTACTTAAAGCTGGTGGTTTGCTTTCTCCCAGATGAATATAAACATTCACCACATGCAAAACATAGTGCGAGTTAATTCATTCACTTCAACACCTAAGATTATTCTTCAACTATTAATTATCTTTTACGCGGTAACTTAAGGTGAGTTGAAAAGCTCATTTCTGTGTGGTAAGGACATGTTTGTATGAGAAAAGCTGCTTATTTTAGTCTTCACTGTAAACAAAAATGAATGGTTTAAGTCTAATAGACACCACTTCTCACACCGGGAAAGCAATGTTTGGATCACAAGCAGCCCTCGCGCTATAAATAATTGTGGTTGTTTATAGACGAGGAACATGATACGTTACCTGTTGTACGCTAACAGATATACAGTCGGCACCCTGCTGTGCATTTCGCCATCTTTTAGCAACCCTAACAACACATACAGGTAGGTGCTTTGATGCAATGTGGTTACCGCACCTACAGGACTTGTGCTATTGCCAGTGATAGGTATGCCTCTCTGTCTCAAAGCAAAATATTGGCTGCTAAAATATTATTGTTATCTGACGTACACTATATTGCCAAAAGTATTTGGCCACCAAACCAAATGATCAGAATCAGGTGTCCTAATCACAGGTGTATAAAATCAAGCACTTAGGCATGGAGACTGTTTCTACAAACATTTGTGAAAAAAATGGGCCGCTCTCAGTGATTTCCAGCGTGAAACTGTCATAGGATGCCACCTCTGCAACAAATCCAGTCGTGAAATTTCCTCGTTCCTAAATATTCCAAAGTAATAAGAAAATGGAAGAGTTTGGGAACAAAAGCAACTCAGCCAAGAAGTGGTTAACCATGTAAACTGACAGAAAGGGTCAGCAAAGAGGTGGCCGACTTTCTACACAGGCTGTTGCTAAAGACCTCCAAATGTCATGTGACCTTCATGCTCCAGGATACCAAAACATTTTGGACCTTGTTGGAGCAGTTTGGAACGGACCCTGTTTTCTTCCAACATAACTGTGCACCAGTGCATAAGTGAAGTGTGAAGTGAATTATATTTATATAGCGCTTTTCTCTAGTGACTCAAAGCACTTTACATAGTGAAACCCTATATCTAAGTTACGTTTAAACCAGTGTGGGTGACACTGGGAGCAGGTGGGTAAAGTGTCTTGCCCAAGGACACAACGGCAGTGACTAGGATGGTGGAAGCGGGAATCGAACCTCCAACCCTCAAGTTGCTGGCACGGCCGCTCTACCAACCGAGCTATACCGCCCCCAATTAATTATAATTGCAGAGCATCTCAAAAACTGAATTCACAACAACACCTGCTCTCCATCAATAATATTTCAATAATAACATTTCACACACACACTACTATGGACAGCACGGTGTAAGGGGGATTTGAGCGTGTGCCCCACAATACAAAGGTCCTGAGTTCAATCCCGGGCTCAAGATCTTTCTGTGTGGAGTTTGCATGTTCTCCCCGTGACTGTGCAGGTTCCCACCGGGTACGGAACAAACAGTAGTAATGGATGGATGGATGGTTAGCTTCGGAATAACAATGTTATTAAGAAGAATAAGAGACTTATTATACTCTAAAAATGTTGGTGTTACTTAAAAATTCATCCATCCATTTTCTACTGCTACTTCGTTAATGCACGCATCTAGTTGTATTCAGTGTTAAAAAATATGATATGGCTCTCACGGAAATATATTTTTAAATATGTGGCTTTCATGGCTCTCTCAGCCAAAAAGGTTCCCGGCCCCTGACATAAAGGGATAGATATATTGCTGAAAGTGTTGACAGAAGCCACCTTTGGTCGTTTCAGCGTTAAAGCAAGGTCCATATAGACATTGATGACAGAGTCGGGTGTGGATGAACTTGACTGGCCTGCACAGAGTCCTGACCTGAACCCGATAGAACACCTTTGGGATGAATTAGAACGGAGACTGAGAGCCAGGCCTTCTCGACCAACATCAGTGTGTGACCTCACCAATGCGCTTTTGGAAGAATGGTCGAAAATTTCTATAAACACACTCCGCAACCTTGTGGACAGCCTTCCCAGAAGAGTTGAAGCTGCAATAGATGCGAAAGGTGGACCAACATCACATTGAACCCTATGGGGTAGGAATGGGATGGCACTTTAAGTTCATATGTGAGGTCAAGGCAAGTGGCCAAATATTTTTGGTAATATAGTGTATCTTGAGTGTGATCACGTGTATAAGCAGAAATAACCTTACAGATTAGTTTTTCTGTACATAAATGCTACTGCACTTTATTTGGCCCATTCCACCCAATTGCTGCCATTTAATTGTTATAATTTCCTCAAAACAAGCTTAATTGTCTGTCTTTTTTCAACATAAAAATCGAATAATACACACATTGAACTACTCAAAGTGTGTATTGGCCCATCTCAGGCCATTTTATTTCATTATTGTTCAGAATTTTTGATTCATGTGTTTGAAAATAAAAGGAGTTTCTAGTAAATGATTAGTAAATAAATGAAATATGTTAAAAGTTAAAGTACCACTGATAGTCACACACACACTCGGTGTGGTGAAATTACCCTCTGCATTTGACCCATCCCCCTTGTTCCACCCCCTGGGAGGTGAGGGGAGCAGTGAGCAGGAGCGGTGGCCGCGCTCGGGAAGAATTTTGGTGATTTAACCACCAATTCCAACCCTTGATGCTGAGTAGTAGGTAATGAGTAATGAGGAGGAGGTAACTGGTCCCATTTTTATAGTCATTGGTATGACTCGGCCAGGGGTTTGAACTCCCGACCTACCAATCTCAGACCCTCTAACCACAAGGCCACTGAGCAAGGCATTTAAGCCAACAGCAAGTTGAAACGAAGCACACGACAGTGATTTGACCAAAAATATGATTAAAATACAAACAATAAACATCAAATTAGGTCTGAGTTTAAAACTGCTGAATTGCGATTAATCAGAATTTATTAATAGTTGATTTTAAATTAATCGTGACATCACAGATAAATATCATTTTTTGTCATCAATAAGTGTACTCTGGTGTTATGTTCCACGTAGCGGTGGTTTGTTGGTGTTTCTTCCCCAATTGTTTCGACAGGTCACACTCAATCATGACCTCTGCTGTCAATCAACCGGTTCCTGTTCCCAGCTGCTCATCATTTCACCTGTTAATCAGCCAGCCAATCCCTGTCCACCATTCATCCTCCCATCCTGCTTAAAAACACCTGCTCACCACAGGGTCAGGTTTTTTTGTTTTTTCTTTCTGCCATGCTGTTGTAGCCTTGATAGACTCTACTTGATTTTGCTGTTGTCAGATATACTTTGTTTTTGTACCCATTTTTGTTAAACTATTTGGTTAACTTGTCCCACCTGTTTTTTGGTCTGTTTCTTTTTTTTACCTTTCAACTAGAGATGTCCGATAATGGCTTTTTTGCCGATGTTCTGATATTGTCCAACTCATAATTACCGATTCCGATATCAACCGATACCGATATATACGGTAATGGGATTAACACATTATTATGCCTAATTTTGTTGTGATGCCCCGCTGGATGCATTAAACTATGAAACTTTACCATGAATTGATTAACGTGGAGCCCGACTTAAACAAGCTGAAAAACTTATTCAAGTGTTACCATTGAGTGGTCAATTGTAAGGAATATGTACTGTACTGCGCAATCTACTAATACAAGTTTCAATCAATCAATCAAAAACAAGGTTTTACAAAATAAGAGAACAACTTCAAATCCATTTATGGAAAAATAAGTGCCAAAATGGCACTGCCATATTTATTATTGAAGTCACAAAGGGCAATTTCTTTTAACATGCTTCAAAAAAGCTTGGAATTTGGGACATGCTCTCCCTGAGATAATCCTGATACTCATTACAACTATGGGAAATACTACACTTTGACTTTTACAAAGTGCATTATTATTATTATTATTATTTTTAAACAACAGCTACAAAAACAATGAAGGCACACAGCTTCAGTCCGGAGTATACTAGAGCAGTGGTCACCAACCACCGGGCTGTGGCCCGATTGGTACCGGGCCGCAGAAGAATTTTTTATTCATTTTTATTTAAAAAAAAAAAAAAAGTTTTTTTTATTAAATCAACATAAAAAACACAATATACACTTACAATTAGTGCACCAACCACAAAAACCTCCCTTTTTCATGACAAAAACTTCCCTTTTTCATGACAAAGAAAAAAAAAAAAAAAGGATTCCCCCCCGGGCCGCGGGACAAATTATTAAGCGTTGACCGGTCCGCGGATACAAAAAGGTTGGGGACCACTGTACTAGAGCATACTTGCCAACCTTGAGACCTGCGAATTTGGGAGATGGGGTGGGGTTGGGGGGGTGGGAGTGTATATTGTAGCGTCCAGGAACAGTTAGTGCTGCAAGGGGTCCGGGTATTTGTTCTGTTGCGTTAATGTTGTGTTACGGTGCGGATGTTCTTCCGAAATGTTTTGGTCTTTCTTGTTTGGTGTCGGTTCACAGTGTGGCGCATATTTGTAACAGTGTTAAATTTGTTTATATGGGCACCCTCAGTGTGACCTGTATGGCTGTTGACCAAGAATGCCTTGCATTCACTTTGTGTGTTTAAAAGCCGTAGATATTATGTGACTGGGCTGGCACGCATAGGCAGTGCCTTTAAGGTTTAGTGGCGCTCTGTACTTTTTTTTATGTCCGTGTACACAGCGGCGTTATAAAAAGTAATGAATTTGACATTTTGAAACCGATACCGATAATTTTGAAACCGATACCGATCATTTCCGATGTTACATTTTAAAGAATTTATCGGCCGATAATTTTTAGACATCTTTACTTTCAACTGTCCATGTTTTTTAAGTATCTGTATTGTGTGCAGCCGAGTTTTGGGTAAGGCCTTAATACAAAACACCCTTGCTTGTGTATAGAGACACCAGGCTTAGAGGTGGCTGTCGCCCTTGTGGGTTTTGGACTCTCTCTTTGGCTAGAGTAGTTAGGTAGGTTTTTGGTTTATGCTAATAAAAAAGCTTTAGTTAGAAAGCTTACCTTTCTTTGTCAGAGGTGTCTTCTGGTATGTTTTGTCCATTCCTTGGACATCACCTGTCTTCCTGAGCTAGGCTAGTGTTGTGTCTTGTCATGGTTACCTTTTAATAGCACTCGTTTTGTTTTCGATTCTTTGCTTTGATGTCTTTAATATACACCTCATTTAGTTTATAACACTAAATTGACCCTAGTGTGTGAATGTGAGTGTGAATGTTGTGCGTCTATCTGTGTTGGCTTTGCGATGGGATCGTGACCTTTCCTGGGTGTACCTCGCCTTCCGCCCGAATGTAGCTGAGATAGGCTCCAGCGACCCCCCGCCACCCCAAAAGGGACAAGCGGTAGAAAATGGATGGATGGACTTTTATGTTGCGTTCTCCCACAATCCCTTAATCCAGAGCCGTCTAGAAACGAAGTTAATATTACCCTGACTGGACAATTACCATGCAGCTCATCACAAAAACGTCACAAACACTCTTTTAAAACCAAAATTAAAAAAAAAAAGACCTGCAGTGTGTCGGGTGTCTTTCCAGATTTTTGGTTTTGTAGAAATACATACGAAATCTTTATTCCTGCTGTAAAAAGCACTTGCGTTCAGAGGAGAGGAGCTACTCCATATTTAGATACCAGTTTGACGCTTCAGTAACACAAAATGTGGATTGTTACGAGCATGCTTTGACTGTTAAATATGTTTGATTATGTAAACAGTGATATTTCTGCCTGAATAAATGCTTCTGATATTCTGTATAGTACATAGTGAAGTGAATTATATTTATGTAGCGCTTTTCTCTAGTGACTCAAGGCAGTTTTACACAGTGAAACCCAATATTTAAATTACATTTAAACCAGTGTGGGTAGCATTGGGAGCAGGTGCGTAAAGTGTCTTGCCCAAGGACACAACGGAAGTGACTAGGATGACAGAAGCGGGGATCGAACCTGGAACACTCAAGTTGCCTGCACGGCCACTCTACCAACCGAGCTATACCGCCCCGTAAATGGTGTAAACCTAATGGATACATATCGCTGCATCATTATTTTTTACCTTCTCTTTTTATTAATAAAATGTAATATTCAGCCTGCTGAACATTCTGTAAATATTGGCTATCAATCAGAAATCCTTAGGCGAGCGCTCAGAAAGTATGGGGTATCGGACAGCCTCAGTGTGGTGGTCCCCTCCTTGTATGATCAGTGTCAGAGCTTGGTCCGCATGGCCGGCAGTAAGTCGGACCCATTTCCAGTGAGGGTTTCCCTTTGTCATCAAATCTGTTTACAACTTTTATCGACAGAATTTCTAGGCACAGTCAGATCGTTGCAGGGATCCGGTTTGGTGGCTGCAGGAATAGGTCTTAACTTTTTGCGGATGACGTGGTCCTGCTGGCCTCATCTGATCAGCTCTCACTGGATCGGTTCGTGGCTGAGTGTGAAACGACCGAGATGAAAATCAGCACCTCCAAATTTGAATCCAAGGTTTTTGCTCGGAAAAGAGTGGAGGGCAATCTACGGGTTGGGGAGGAGATCCTGAGTTCAAGTACCTCGGGGTCTTGTTGAGGGAGGAGTTGATCGTGAGATCGACAGGCGGACCAGTGCAGCGCATGCAGTGATACGAACTCTGCAAGAGTCTGTCTTGGTGAAGAAAGATGGATGGATATGTATATTCATATAGAGTGTGGAATATTTTTAAGATTAGATTTGTGTCGATTCCAATGTTGACCACAGCGTCAGTGGCTATGCAGTGGTGTTTTCCATCATTTTCAGGAGACTGCATTGCAAAATGTTTATATGTGTGTATTGATGCTCCATATTATGTGTCCGAGTGAACTATTTTCTGAGTTTAAATACAATGGTAGCAAACCTCTGGCTACGTAGGGCAACAATGAATATATTATAGGGACAATTTTGAGCAATCACAATTTTATATACAGTGCTTCAGACAAATAACAGGAACACCAAAATCACTGTGAATAACATTTCCCAGTTCATAATCTTTGTTGATTACATTGTCTAATGTGTTACAAATTTTAGCAAGACTAGCGAATAAATTAAATTGGGTCTACAGGGAAACAAACATGTGCTCATCGTGACTGCCAGCAGTTTTGGCCGGATGATTGTTCTGCTTATGCAAATGTGTAGGTGTAGGAAAGCATCTTAATTTTGATAAACTCCCACACACTGTTGCTGTGTACTGTTTATATCCCATCAGCAGTACAACAGATCATTAGGGTATTAAGTTACCCATATTAAATTGTTTTTAAAATGCCCGAAACATGTATGCAATAACAGGATAAGCAAGCACAAACACTAATCTTCAATTACGTACACTAATCGTACCATGGGGTCTTCACAGTGCCCGCTGGACAAGTTACTTGTTTATCAATTAAAATTAATTTGTTAAAACTTTCTTTGTGTCTATTTTGTGCACTCTGTGATCTGATTACAGTCTGACCTGGTCTCATCAGCAGCAATGTCTTCTTGTGTCCGTTTAGTCCACATGTGTTAAAATTGGTTTAAATTAAAAGGCAAACTCAGGACACAATGCCTCCCAACTTGAAAACAGGGAGTTTCTTCTGGCCCTGAAACAGAAGGGGCCCCTTGAGAACTGACAAAAGCACAAAATATAGCCAGGAACTTGTAGTTTATGATAACCATAGTCTCTGGTATTAAATGGTCACTGGGATTATTGTGTTAGCAAACCGTAACGATAATGATGAATAACTTATTGTTGACTCTGTAAGGGCTGTGTAACACTGTAACACTAAAAATGCAGAGGTGGCAACTATAAACAATTGAGTTTGATTCCATCGAGGGAAGAACTGGAGGCTGGAGACTATAGATGATAGGGAATGGTGACTGGCCAGTGCCGGAGCTAATGAGGGATTTGTGAGCCTATTCGATCCAATGAAAGTTGAAAGCTGCTGATGACACACGCATCAGCTGGCCGCCTCCAAGACCTGGTTGGTCCGCTCCGTCTGCCCATTGCACTGGGGGTTGTAACCACAGAACAGGCTAGGGGAGGCGCCCAGGCTCTTGCAAAAAGCCTTCTATCCGGCAGAGAAAACTGTACCTCTGTTAGACACCACTTGGGTTAAAATGCCCTGGAGGATGAAAACACATCACTTGTATTTAGGGGGTCTCCGGCGCTGAGGGCAGCCTTGGAAGGGCTACGAAGGGATCCATCTTCGAAATCAGAACCACAATAGTTAAATGGTGTCAAGTACCCTCTGAGGGTGTTAAGTCCTGCCGTGGCCTGGTGGAAGGCCTTGTTCCAAGCACAGACCCGACATGCTGTCTTAAAATCTTTTGTTTCCGCTCAAAGAGTAGCCCACCTCAAGTGGCAGTTAATGCCCGGGTAACAGGCAATCTTCGATCCATGCACCCAGTCTAGAACGTTGGTGCGAAGACATGGAACCGCCCACAGCACTTATGAGATGGGTCGGACTTGAGAGCCTCTGTGACCTGCTTTTCAATGTCTTACCCCAAATGATCAGGGCAATGGGAAAAATCGGCTTCAGGGAAGTCTTCTCCACGGCGTGGTGAGTAAAAGGCCGGACAAGGCATCAGGCTTGCCATTTTGTGACCCAGGACGGAAGGTAATAAAAAAAGTTCAACCATGTCAGGAAAAGTGCCCAAATGGCCTGGCCGGCTTTCAGTCTCTGAGCGGCGCGTAGGTATGCTAAGTTCTTATGTTCTGCATAAATCACAAAACGTGAACTAATGCCTCCATTCCTGAAGGGTCAGAACAATGGCCAAGAGGTCTCTGTTGCCACTGTTTTAATTCCATTACGCAGGGGTCAAGCAATGCGAGGCGAAAGCAGAAGAGTGCGGCTTTCGGTCAGTGGACGAGTCCTGGGAAAGTAAGGACCCCACACCTGTGTCAGAGGCGTCTATCTCAACGTAAATCTGGAGAGTGACAGAAGTAAACAATTTCTTGTGATTCAAAAAACCGCAACTAGCCTCAGAATTCCAGACCAACGGGACTTTAATAGAAGTCAGCTTTGTCAGCATTTCCACAAGACTACAATTACGAATTACAGGACCGTAGAAAGTGGAAAATCCCAGAAACCTCTGAAGCTTTCTCCTGAATTGGGAGTAGGCCAGTCTACCACCATCTGGACCTTACCAGGATCAGGTCACAATAAATCCCAAAACACTTGTCTGCTTCAATGCATAACTTACTTTCTAGTCGTCGTTGAAGGACTAACCGCACCTGCTGGACATGTTTGTTGAGAGTCAAGTAATAAATCAAGATGGGAGGATCTGACCAGTCATGTCGCGAAAAATGTCGTTGACAAGACCCTGAAAAATGTCAGGCGCTTTAGTAAAACCAAAAGGAATAACCCGAATGAGGGGAAGTGGACACTTGTTCTTGACTGTTATTTGATTAAGTCCACAATAATCAATGCAAGTAACTTGTCCTTCTTTAAAAACAAATTAGGCTCAGGTGGGGTCAAAGGGTGAATGAGACCTGCACCTAATGATGTGACAATGCAGTATATTCCTCCTACGCCTTGAGTTCAGTGTTCAACACACAATTGAGGCAAACTAATAATGACTGTCATGAGCGACCATGACAATAATATTTATATCATTGGGCATATTTTCACCAGTGGTGTGCCGTCAAGGCCAGCAAGGCCTTCTCTGTTGGCCTAACATAATCAGAAATCATGATCCTAATTAAAGATTAAAGTATTTTTTTATTTACTTTCCCTACATATCTAAAAGTATTCATAGTATCTTCATGTCTTCAAGCATTCAAGTCCCATTTAAAAACTCATTTATATACAGTACTCTAGCCTTTAAATAGACCCCTCTTTTAGACCAGTTGATCTGCCGTTTCTTTTCTGCTCTGGTTTGGTGGCCATGGATGTCCAAAGTCGGGACCCGGGGTGGACTGCTTGTCTGTGCATCGGTTGGAGACGTCGCTGCGCTGCTGACCTGTCTCCACTCGGGGTGGTCTCCTGCTAGCCCACCTATGGACTGAACTCCCAGTATTGTGTTAGTTCCACTACGGACCGGACTCTCACAATATTATGCAATCTTGCCGATTGTATTGTACCGTATGTCCCGGCAAGAAATCTGCATTAAAAAGACTCCGGCTTATTAGTGATTCCTAGAACCCAAAAAAAGTCTGCGGGCTATAGAGCGTTTTCTGTTCGGGCTCCAGTACTCTGGAATGCCCTCCCGGTAACAGTTCGAGATGCTACCTCAGTAGAAGCATTTAAGTCTCACCTTAAAACTCATCTGTATACTCTAGCCTTTAAATAGACCTCCTTTTTAGACCAGTTGATCTGCCGCTTCTTTTCTTTCTCCAATGTCCCCCCCTCCCTTGTGGAGGGGGTCCGGTCCGATGACCATGGATGAAGTACTGGCTGTCCAGAGTCGAGACCCAGGATGGACCGCTCGTCGGGACCCAGGATGGACCGCTCGCCTGTATCGGTTGGGGACATCTCTACGCTGCTGATCCGCCTCCGCTTGAGATGGTTTCCTGTGGACGGGACTCTCGCTGCTGTCTTGGATCCGCTTGAACTGAACTCTCCCGGCTGTGTTGGAGCCACTATGGATTGAACTTTCACAGTATCATGTTAGACCCGCTCGACATCCATTGCTTTCGGTCCCCTAGAGGGGGGGGGGTTGCCCACATCTGAGGTCCTCTCCAAGGTTTTGTCATAGTCAGCATTGTCACTGGCGTCCCACTGGATGTGAATTCTCCCTGCCCACTGGGTGTGAGTTTTCCTTGCCCTTTTGTGGGTTCTTCCGAGGATGTTGTAGTCGTAATGATTTGTGCAGTCCTTTGAGACATTTGTGATTTGGGGCTATATAAATAAACATTGATTGATTGATTGAAGATCCACTCGACGTCCATTGCACTGGTCCTCTCCAAGGTTTCTCATTGTCACATTGGGTTGATGTGGGATTTGAACCAAATATGTCGTTGTGGTTTGTGCAGCCCTTTGAGACACTTGTTATTTAGAGCTATAAGAATTAACATTGATTGATTGATTATTGATTGATGTCATATTACGCTCCTTCCACTGCTGTTGTTTTTAGGTTAGAGTTTTTATCCAATCAGAATCCAGATAGCTTATGTTGCCATGCTGTACCAAATCTGCCGGGGCCTTTAGAATTAACAATGTAGGCGTCTGTGCACAGTAAATGAACGGACACTTAGAGTTGATGGACAATTGCGATAGTCAATCACAAGTTGCAAAAATACAAAGTGGGACTAGAACTATGTGAGCCATAGAAAACCACAGAAAACTCACCGGTACAATAACCACGGAGATAAAGTGTTTGTCTCACACTTAGTAATCCACTGTGGACAGACGAAGCCAAGCAATGCAAGTTTAGCGAGCAGTGCGCGCTCCCGCGGAGGAAATTCATTTTTGGCGGGCAATCACCTTTTGGCACACCACATGCGGTGAAATGGGGAAATGCCCGCCACTTTTACTCGAATCAACAGACTACGATGGTACTACTGGCTTATACGGCGTTGGGTGGGTGCTACAAATTGTATGTTTATATATTTTCTTTGTTACTTTTTGTCATGTTTTATTTGTTTTATACAATTATTTTAATTTTGACAGCACCACGTAAGATATGTTTTTAATAGAAAGCATTTAGGTTGTCAGCACCGAAGGCTTGGAATAACCTACAGTCAAATCTTCAACTTCAAACCCTTGTTACATTAAATGAGTTTAAAGTTTCTGTGAAAGGATTGCAGTCTACCTTGTCTGTATGCACATATGTCATATGGGCAAGTTTTAATTTTGTAAATGTGATGTTTTATGTGTTGTTTACTGTTTTTAAAGGCCTACTGAAATGAGATTTTCTTTTTTAAACGGGATAGCAGGTAAATTCTATGTGTCATACTTGATCATTTCGCGATATTGTCATATTTTCGCTGAAAAGATTTAGTAGAGAACATCCACGATAAAGTTCGCAACTTTCGGTCGCTAACAGAAAAGCCCTGCCTTTACCGGAAGTCGCAGACGATGACGTCACATGTTGATGGCTCCTCACATCCTCACATTGTTTTTAATGGGAGCCTCCGACAAAAACAGCTATTCGGACGGAGAAAACGATTCATGTTTGAGGCTATTGATAGCGACGGACTAGAAAAAAAAAAAAAAGTAAAAAAAAAAACGCGATTCCATTGAGACGGATTCAGATGTTTTTAGACATATTTACTAGGATAATTCTGTTACTAGTGTTTTAGTGAGTTTAACAGTACCTGATAGTCGTAGGTGTGTGTCCACGGGTGTCTTGACGCCAATGTCTCAGGGAAGTCGACGGCAGCTTTATGGACAGGGCAAGCTCAGCTGATCTCCGGTAAGAAGCGACTTTTTACCACAATTTTCTCACCGAAACCTGCTGGTTGACATTCGGTCAGGATCCATGTTCGCTTGACCGCTCTTATCCATATTAAAGTTTCACCTCCGGGAATTTTAAACAAGGAATCACCGTGTGTTTGTGTGGCTAAAGGCCAAAGCTTCCCAACTCCATCTTTCTACTGTGACTTCTCCAATATTAATTGAACAAATTGCAAAAGATTCCGCAACACAGATGTCCTAAATACTGTGTAATCATGCGGTTAAAGCAGACGACTTTTAGCTGTGTGTGTGTGCAGCGCTCATGTTTCCTAACAGTCCGTGACGTCACGCGTACACGTCATCATTACGCGACGTTTCCAAGAAGAAACTCCCGGGATATTTAAAATTGCAATTTAGTAAACTAAATAGGCCGTATTGGCATGTGTTGCAATGTTAATATTTCATCATTGATATATAAACTATCAGACTGCGTGGTCGGTAGTTGTGGGTTTCAGTAGGCCTTTAATGTAACCTTGCTGCTGCCCTCTTGGCCAGGTCTCCCTTGGAAAAGAGATCTTTGATTGCAATGGGATTTTACCTGGTTAAATAAAGGTTAAATTAAAAAAAATATGTAAAAAAATTGCTGAAGCGGGTTTATTGAATGTTAAATGCGCTGAAAAATAGACCCTTTTATACACTGTTGAGGGGGGGAATTAATACCCTGAAGCGTGCAAGTGTGTTACTGTATAGTCTAGGGGTCAGCAACCCGCGGCTCTAGAACCACATGCGGCTCTTTAGCGGCTTCCTGCTGGCTCCATGGAGCTTTTCCAAAAATGTATGGAAATTTTTAAAAAAAATGGGGTGAAAAAAATGTTTTTTGTTGTAATATGGTTTCTGTAGAAGGACAAACATGACACAAACATTCCTAATTGTTAGAAAGCCCCATGTTTAATGTTTGTTTATGCTTTACTGATGAGAGTATTTGGTGAAATGGTTTTGTCCTACTAATTTCAGCGGTTCTTGAACTCATCATACTGTGGACTGTGACACAACAGTTTGTTTACATGTTCAAGTTTTTTTGACACTGCCACAGAAATACGGGTTTTATGCCACTCCTTATTTGTCTCAATTTGTCCACCAAACGTTTTACACTGTGCGTGAATGCACAAAAGAGAGCTTTGTTGATTTTATTGACTTGTTGGAGTGCTAATCAGGCATATTTGGTCACTGCATGACTGCAAGCTAATTGATGCTAACATGCTATTTAGGCTAGCTGTATGTGCATATTGCATCATTATGCCTCATTTGTTGGTATATTTATGCTCTTTTAGTTTCCTTTTTTTATGTCCTCTATGTATTCAGTTTATTTTTCCATGCCTCCTAACATATATTGTATGTAATATTGGCTGCAATTTTGATAGTTGTTTGTGTGCCATGTTGTTCCAGACCACAGCAAACGTTACCCAGTTTGCAAAGATTGTAATAAATCCATTAGAACAGGGGTGTCTAACTCAAATACAGAGTGGGCCAAAATTTAAAACCAAACAAAGCCGCGGGCCGAGGTTGAACAAATGAACCTTTTAATAGGGACCCAAACAAGTTTTGCATTGAATATTGAACAAGCAAGGTTTATATAACTTTATAGTGACATGCAAAATCGAGTTCCAAATAATAATAATAATTAAAAAATATCAATGGCATATCAAATAATATTTAAATAAAAAATGAATGCCTCTATTGGGCGGTGGGTTTGAGATGGAGGGGGTTTGGTGATAGCGAGGGGTGTATAGTGTATATTGTAGCGTCCCGGAAGAGTTAGTGCTGCAAGGCGTTCTGGGTATTTGTTCTGTTGTGTTTATGTTGTGTTACGGAGCGGATGTTCTCCCGAAATCTGTCATTTTTGTTTGGTGTGGGTTCACATTGTGGCGCATATTTGCAAGAGTGTTAAAGTTGTTTATACGGCCCCCCCTCAGTGTGACCTGTATGGCTGTTGACCAAGTATGCTTGCATACACTTGTGTGTGTGTATAAGCCACATATATTATGTGACTGGGCCGGCACGCTGTTTGTATGAAGGAAAAGCGGACGTGGAGACAGGTTGTAGAGAACGCCAAAGGCAGTGCCTTTAAAGCCCACCCCAAATATTGTTTTCCCGGATGAAATTCGGGAGGGGCACTGAACTTCGGGAGTCTCCTGGGAAAATCGGGAGGGTTGGCAAGTAAGAGTATTAACGGTGAATACGGTGTTACAGCGGCGGGCCAGCTCTATTGTTAATTTGATATTGCCTCAAGGGCCAAGTGAAATTAATTTGGCCCGCAGGCCGGAGTTTGACACCCATGCATTAGAAGAAGACAGCCTGCCATTTCCTTTAACTTGGGTACACACATATAGACCTTAGGCCAGTGGTCCCCAACCTTTTTCTATCCGCGGGCCAGTCAACGCTTAAAAATTTGTCCCGCGGCCCGGATGGGGGGGAACCCTTTTTTTTTTTTTGTTTGTCATGAAAAAGGGACGTTTTTGTCATGAAAAGGGGAGGTTTTTGTGGTTGGTGCACTAATGGTAAGTGTATATTGTGTGTTTTATGTTGATTTAAGAAAAAAAATTAAATAAAAAAAAAAAAAAAAAAAAAAAAAAATATATATATATATATATATATATATATATATATATTTTTTTTTTTTTTTTAATTTATTTTATTTTATTTCATTTTTTTAAATAAAAATGAATAAAAAATTCTTCTGCGGCCCGGTACTAATCGGGCCGCGACCCGGTTGTTGGGGACCACTGCCTTAGGCCATTCTAAGACAGTCATTTCCAGGAGTTATCTCACCTTCTGAGAATGTGTAGAATAAATATTACATTTTAACATTTCGGTCAACAAAGATTTGCATCAGCCTACGACACATAGTCATTTTGATAGTAGGCTAATGTAGCTAATTAGCCACTTACATCATGTTTTGCCATGATTATAACACTTATATTGTATGAGTTTTCCTTGCCCTTTTGTGGGTTCTTCCGAGGATGTTGTAGTCGTAATGATTTGTGCAGTCCTTTGAGACATTTGTGATTTGGGGTTATGTAAATAAACATTGATTGATATAAGGCTTTTGCTTTTTTGCGGCTCCAGACCGATTACTTTTTTGTATTTGTGGTCTAATATGGCTCTTCCAACATTTTGGGTTGCCGACCCCTGGTATAGTATATCCAGCCGTCTCCATGTGGTGACATAAATTATGGTATTTTGAGAGGTGACATCGGACTAAGTATGAAGGCCTAGGTGAGAAACACACGGCCCGTTGTCGTGAATTTATATCTCAACTTTACTATATTTTTGTATTGAAAACATACTAATGTACACTACTGAAATAAAAATATACATTATTTTTGTTTGTAGTTTATCATATATAGGTGGTGAAGACTGTTTGAAGGGGCCTCCTCTAAATTATTGCCTTGGGCCCCAAGGGACTATAGAATTGCCTCTGGCCATAGTGCCTTGAAAGCAACATCTCGTTTGATCTCTGATGCTAAGCTGGAAAGACTTGTTGATGTAACCTTTTGCGCTGTAAAGAAATGTTATTTCTTGCATCTTTGAAGAATTACGGTCATGTCAAAGCACACAAAAGGCAAATATACATATTTTGATAATGGCCTGGGAGTATTAGTCGTTGAAAATATATTTTACAGGAAAAATGTGCATTCATTTTTGATACCACAGACTCGGCAAGTACTGCATTTAATGTTCTTTACTCGCTTCGTGCTTTATAAATGCAGCTGGATATCACCAGTGGGAATAAATGTGACGTCCAATGACAGGTTGGGACATGTTAGGAACCTCCAAATAGACCAGGATGTTCATTAATCCCCTGCAAAGAGTCTATGATCATTTAAAACATGCATGTCCAGACTGTGCAGAGGGGGCCACTTTCAAATGTTTTAATTTTATAAAAAGGCTGTAATTGTATTATACATAATGTATATGGATAAATTACAGTTTAAGGTTCTACAATCGTCTTAAGTATTTAAACGTTGCAAACCAACATGACAGTTTGGAATAAGACATTTTGTTGGCTATTATCTTAAGAACTTAAAAGCCTACTGAAATGAGATTTTCTTATTCAAACGGGGATAGCAGGTTCATTCTATGTGTCATACTTGATCATTTGGCGATATTGCCATATTTTTGCTGAAAGGATTTAGTAGAGAACATCCACCATAAAGTTCGCAACTGGAGAAAAGTCCTGCCTCTATCATAAGTCGCAGACGATTACGTCACATGTTGATGGCTTCACATTGTTTTTAATGGGAGCCTCCAACAAAAAGAGCTATTTGGACCGAGAAAACGACAATTTCCCCATTAATTTGAGCGAGGATGAAAGATTTGTGTTTGAGGATATTGATAGCGACGGACTAGAAAACAAAAATAAACGCAATTGCATTGGGACGGATTCAGATGTTTTTAGACACATTTACTAGGATAATTCTGGGAAATCCCTTATCTATCTATTGTGTTGCTAGTGTTTTAGTGAGATTAACAGTACCTGATAGTCGGAAGGGTGTGTCCACAGGTGTGTTGACGTGCAGTGTCTCAGGGAAGTCGACGGCAGCTTTATGGGCGGCACAAGCTCAGCTGATATCCGGTAAGAAGCAACTTTTTACCACAATTTTCTCACCGAAACCTGCTGGTTGACATTGGGTTGGGATCCATGTTCGCTGTGATCCATAGTAAAGTTCCACCTCCGGGAATTTTAAACAAGGAATCACCGTGTGTTTGTGTGGCTAAAAGCCAAAGCTTCCCACTCCATCTTTCTACTTTGACTTCTCCAATATTAATTGCAAAAGATTCAGCAACATAGATGTCCAAAATACTGTGTAATTATGCCGTAAAGCAGACGACTTTTAGCTGTGTGTGTGCGCAGCGCTCATATTTCCTAACAGCCCGTGATGTCAAGCGTACACATCATCATTACGCGACGTTTTCAAGAAAAAACGCCCGGGAAATTTAAATTGCAATTTAGTAAACTAAAAAGTCCGTATTGGCATGTGTTGCAATGTTAATATTTCATCATTGATATATAAACTATCACACTGCGTGGTGGGTAGTAGTGGGTTTCAGTAGGCCTTTAATGTTGATTTGATACAGAGGCCAACGTTATACAACCCCAGTTTTGAATCTAATAAGCCTGCTGAAGCTGTCGCCTTATTCGATTTAGCCCTGCTGCCTCTGAGCCCTCACTTTGTTTGAATTGTGGCACACATTGACACTGAATGCAATCAGTCCAACTATCTTGTGCAGACGCTGTACATCCATATTAAAAGCTCAGAAGAGCAGATATTTGAATGCAATGAGACACTCAGCAATCCTACACACTGTTAGAATGATTATGATGTTCAATTGCATGTCATAATCACATTTCTATTTTAAATAACAGCTTAGGTTGTATTGTGATGATAAACAGGGTTGTTACCATGGCAACCCAGTATCACCTACTTTGGTAATCACTTATGATGCCTTTCATTGTGACATCACTTGGGTTTGTCGCCCTCTGGTGGATTTCAACGTAATTACAATGTGTCGCACCTAGGTCGGAAGTTGATTGGATAG
Source organism: Nerophis ophidion (assembly GCF_033978795.1). Lineage (NCBI taxonomy): Eukaryota > Metazoa > Chordata > Actinopteri > Syngnathiformes > Syngnathidae > Nerophis > Nerophis ophidion. Next base: position 32,381,280 of record NC_084622.1, read on the forward strand.
CATTTGAGTTCACACATCAAGAAACAGCATTCTGTGCACAAAGTGCTCCATCTAAATAAAATTAACATTTTTTTCTGAGCCACACGTTATATATATTTGTTTTTGTTTTTGTGAAATATTTGTTTTACTTTTTTAATCAATCAATCAAAGTTTATTTATATAGCTCTTAATCACAAGTGTCTCAAAGGGCTGCACAAGCCACAACACATCATCGGCTCGGATGCCACATCAGGGCAAGAAAAAACTCAACCCAATGGGATACAATGAGAAACCTTGGAGGGGACCGCAGATGTGAGGGACCCCCACATCTGCGGTGAGAGACCAGTCCATAGTGGATTTAGTTTATGGTGTGAGAGTCCAGTCCATAGTGGATTTAGTTTATGGTGTGAGAGTCCAGTCCATAGTGGATCTTAGTTTATAGTGTGAGATTCCAGTCCATGGTTAGGCCAGCAGGGGATCATCTGGAGAGGTCAGCAGCGCAGAGACGTCCCCAACTGATGCACAGATGAGTGGTCCACACCGTGTCCCGACTTTGAACTGCTAGCGAATTATCTTGTGTTCACATAATAACCTCTCCATGCAGTAGAGGGGGGCAGAGGCAGAAAAAGAGGGCAGATCAATTGGTCTAAAAGGGGGTCTATTTAAAGACTAGAGTATACAAATGAGTTTTAAGATGGGACTTAAATGCTTCTACCGAGGTAGTATTTTTAACTGTTATCGGGAGGGCATTCCAGAGTACTGGAGCCCGATAGAAACGCTCTATAGCCCCGCAGGACTGTTTTTGGGCTCTGGGAATCACTAATAAGCCAGAGGTCTTAGAAAGCAGATTTCTTGCCGGGAGATATGGTACATCACAATCAGCAAGATAAGATGGAATCAGTCTTAAATGTGGTTTGATTCATATTTTGTATTAAAATGAATTCATGGGCAATATGTTTTTCATTTATCATTTTTTTTACTGCAAAAAAAATATTCGACATAATCGAAACAGTCAATATGTCCCCAGCACATCTCTGTCTCTTTAACTGCCCAGCACTAACACTGCCACCCACATAGGACGATGTGAACAACATTGGGTTTTGCCATTATATATTTACCAATGACGGAGCAGGAAGTGGCTAAGAAAATACAATGTTATATAACTCCCACTGGCATTCATGTATTGACATTTTACATGCGCTCCATGGATTAGGGCCGTAGACGCACAATGTGTGATCTGTGTTTAAGGCCCTGAGTACATACACTTTGTACAAAAATAAACACAACCATTTTTTGTAGACTGCAAAGCTGTAAGGGGCAGCATCAGCTTCTTTTGCCAGTTCTAAAAAAACATCTTTCATTAAAAATGCAAGCAGTTTTCATGCCGACTTACTTATTTGCACATTTAATTAATAATGCAGGTGAAAGAAAATTTGCTAAAAATGCACAAAATAGCTTAGAACTGCTTACAACTCACTTTTTTTTATGAAAACGTCTATTCTGGTATGACCATCTTGTGGGGTTAGTATGTATGTAAATATACAATTAGCTTAATGTGATGCTCAAGCGTGTGTGCTAAGCATGAGCAATGCTGGTATTTTTACCAAGGATTCTATTCATCCATTTTCTAATCCGCTTATCCTTGCTAGAGTCGCAGGTAAACTGGAGCCTATCCTGATTGAGGGTGAGAAGCAGGGTACCCCACGACTGGTCCCCAGCCAACCACATACAGATGTATTATTTTTGCAGAGGTTAGTCCAGGGATTAGCAGCCCGCAGCTCTAGAGCCACATGCGGCTCTTTAGCGGCACCCTGCTGGCTCCATGGAGCTTTTTCAAAAATGTATGGAAATAAAAAAAATGGGGTGAAAAATATGTTTTTTGTTGTAATCTGGTTTCCGTAGAAGGACAAACACGACAAAAACCTTCCTAATCGTTAGAAAGCCCAATTTTTAATGTTTGTATTTATGCTTAATTGATGAGAGTATTTGATGAACATGGTTTTGTCCTACTAATTTCAGCGGTTCTTGAACTCATCATAGTGTTGACATGTACAACTTTCTCCAACGCTGCCACAGAAATACATGTTTTATGCCACTCCTTATTTGTCTCAATTTGTTCACCAAACATTTTATACTGTGCGTGAATGTACAAAGGAGAGCTTTGTTGATTTTATTGACTTGTTGGAGTGCTAATCGGGAATATTTGGTCAATGCATGACTGCAAGCTAATTGATGCTAAAATGATATTTAGGCTAGCTGTATGAATATGTTGCATCATTATGCCTCATTTGTAGGTATATTTGAGCTCATTTAATTTCCTTTACTTATGTCCTCTATGTATTTAGTTTATTTTTCAATGTCTCATGACAAATTATCTGTATGTAATATTGGTGGTCCTCTCCAAGGTTTCTCATAGTCATTCACATTGACATCCCACTGGGTTGTGAGTTTTTCCTTGCCCTTGCGGTATAGCTCGGTTGGTAGAGTGGCCGTGCCAGCAACTTGAGAGTTGCAGGTTCGATTCCCGTTTCCGCCATCCTAGACACTGCCGTTGTGTCCTTGGGCAAGACACTTTACCCACCTGCTCCCAGTGCCACCCATACTGGTTTAAATGTAACGTAGATATTGGGTTTCACTATGTAAAGCGCTTTGAGTCACTAGAGAAAAGCGCTATATAAATATAATTCACTTCACTTATGTGGGGTCTGAACCGAAAATGTCATTGTGGCTTGTACAGCCCTTTGAGACACTTGTGATGTATAAATAAACATTGATTGATTGATTGAAAAAAAGATGGAAACAATATTTTGACATTCACTTTTTTATTGCAAATGTGGTTTCTTACAAAACGGCTTGAAGCTTAAACTGACAAATCCCCTTAATCGCACGGTAAAAAAAACAACAAAAAAACTGGTCAGCAGTCATGAGAGCTTTGATAGTCATGTTTGTCAAAACAGGAAGAAGTGTCAAAATAATGTCCTGCACTCTCAATGAAAAGTAGCATACAGAGCGACGTCAAAACCACAGGTTAGCGTTCAGAACACAACGTGTATGGTTTTGAGGCACAGACTGACAAAGTGTGTGAGGCAGACTTTGGATGATTAAGGACTGAGCAGGCACATGCTAAATAAAGCCAGATATTGTATATTGCAGTTGTAATGCTACACCCATTGATATGGCAGATAAACAGCAGTGAAGTAAATATAAAGACACAACTTAACAATAAAAACATAGCTATTGTAAATCTAATGGAACCATTTAGTCATTACTCATAAATGTTGGTTGGTTTCCAGAACAAAAAAGACAATGTGGTATGTTTATTGTGCTTTAAAGAATATGTCATGGTTGTCTTCACAGTTTAAAATGATGGCGACCATTGTTTTTTTAACATTTTGGGTAATCTGACAAATGACAGTGAATGATTTGATCACCGGCGGATTTGACCAGGCCAGTGGTTCTCAAATGGGGGTACTTGAAGGTATGCCAAGGGGTACGTGAGATTTTTTTAAAAATATTCCAAAAATAGCAAAAATTCAAAAATCCTTTATAAAAATATTTATTGAATAATACTTCAACAAAATATGACATAAGTTCATAAACTGTGAAAAGAATTTCAACAATGCAATATTCAGTGTTGACAGCTGGATTTTTTGTGGACATGTTCCATAAATATTGATGTTGAAGATTTTCTTTTTTTGTGAATAAATGTTTAGAATTAAGTTCATAAATCCAGATGGATCTCTATTACAATCCCCAAAGAGGGCCCTTTATGTTGATGATTACTTCCATGTGTAGAAATATTTATTTAGAATTGAATCACTTGTTTATTTTTCAACAAGTTTTTAGTTATTTTTATATATTTTTTCCAAATAGTTCAAGAAAGACCACTACAAATGAGCAATATTTTGCACTGTTATACAATTTAATAAATCAGAAACTGATGACATAGTGCTGTATTTAACTTCTTTGTCTCTTTTTTTCCAACCAAAAATGTTTTGCTCTGATTAGGGGGTACTTGAATTAAAAAATGTTCACAGGGAGTACATCACTGAAAAAAGGTTGAGAACCACTGGACTAGGCCATGATTTGTATGTTCTATGTAACAGAGAGAGACACCATGGACACTAAACAAGTATCTGATCCCCAAGCAGGCAGCAGAAAATCTGCCGACAAATTTAGTCACGTACTTTCTGATATCTTGTTGACACTGCTGGCACCGTCATTTGAATATGGAGGAAACTGATTTCGAGAAAGTTAGAGAGAATGGGGTTTGGTCACATGAAACCAATATTTCTTGGGGAGCCCTTAGCATAATTGTATTTTATTTTGAGGCCCCTCAATAACAAAATACTTTCACACTCTTTTAAAAATGTGTAACGATGTTTACACTTTTGTAATCAGACTTGAATTTTGCATGTTCTCCCCGTGACTGCGTGGGTTCCCTCCGGGTATTTCGGCTTCCTCCCACCTCTAAAGACATGCACCTGGGGATAGGTTGATTGGCAAAACTAAATTGGCCCTAGTGTGTGTGAGTGTGAATGTTGTCTGTCTATCTGTGTTGGCCCTGTGATGAGGTGGCGACTTGTCCAGGGTGTACCCCGCGACCCCGAACGGGACAAGCGGTAAAATATGGATGGATGGATGAATTTAATTCATTTAGTTTAGATAATATAGAGTCATATATTGGAATATGGGATCTATTATTTAAATTGATTTTAACTATTAAATTAACCTAAAATACTCTATGACTTCTTTTATATGTGTGGAAAATATTGGTCAATGCGTTGTTTGTTTTTTTAAATGGTTTTATTTTATTTTTTGGCTGTGATGATAATGTAAATGAGGGATTTTTTATCACTGCTATGTTGGAATTCTTCTTATTATTGACACTGTTGTTATGTTGATATTAATCATTTTTGTTTGGATACTTTTGGATTGTTTTATGTCATATTTGTGTGTCTCAATCGTTCTGTTGATTGCTATTCTGAAAATTGCTGGGTTTGGTTTTGGTATTGGATTATTATGGTATTATTGTGTATTATTTTGTTGGACGATTAATAAAAAAAAAACAGTTTTTTTTTTAAATTTGATGCATTATTTGTACTAAAACAAATTCAAGGGATTTTTTGGGGTCAAAATACATTTCCATCCATCCATTTGTCTACCGCTTATTCCCTTTGGGGTCGCGGGGGGCGCTGGCGCCTATCTCAGCTACAATCGGGCGGAAGGTGGTGTACACCCTGGACAAGTCGCCATCTCATCGCAGGGCCAAAATACATTTCATAGATTTAAATTGCAAATGTGCATATCTTCCTGACATTTCGGTCTGGAATTTAATCCAAATACCATTTTATAAAAGCCCAGAACTAACAAGGCACAATGAAAATATTCGTAGAAATTTGCCGTTATATTTTTAAAGGTGACAGGAACAAGCTAAGAAAATGTTCGCAGTAAAATGTCATATGATATGCTTCTTTTTTCATTAATTGACATTTCCACAGATACCCACAGATTGTGGGGCACGACACACAGTGTGCAATCGGCGGTTAAGATTCGGCAAATGGCTGAGTGTGATACCAAGAACAACATCGCCACATCAAACCTGCAAGTGGAGACCGCATTGAGGGGCGCGTTCCGTCAAATCTCGGATTAGAAGCTTCGAGCCTCACACTAAAGACTCGTTGTAAAGATGAACCAAAACTTGCGGCCAAGACAAAGTGACACAACAATAAGATAATTAAAAAGTCTCTGGACTTTGATCGCTTATCAAGTGAAAGTGAACCTTTCAGGGTTTAGACCAGGGGTGTCAAACTCATTTTAGATTGAGGGGGACCACATGGAGAAAAATCTACTCCCAAGTGGGCCGGACTGGTAAAATCTCGGCATGATAATTTAAAAATAAAGACTTCAGATAGTTTTCTTTGTTTAGAAATAGAACAAGCACATGTACAAATCATAATGTAAATTACCTGTTGGGGTTAACAGTATACATATTTTATTCGTCGTTATTTATATTTTCTGAATAAATTATGTAATAATCTTCATTTGTCAACACAATGGTGTTAATTATCAATCTATCAAGATAAAAAAATGTCAAAATACATTTACAGGATGTTATTTATGTAGTTTGATCATTTTCCTCAACTGATGTACTAACATCATGTGGTTTATTTTGTACATACGTAGCAACATCTACAAAGATACAAAGAATTGCTCTTGCGACACCTAGTGGACACATTTAGAACAGCTGTTTCTTTCAATCAAACTTTTCAGGTTAATTTTTATACTTAGCAAACTCATCCCTCGGCCAGATAAAACCTGTTCGTGGGCCGTACGTTTGAAACCCCTGGTTTAGACAATATCTATCATGGACTAAAACCCTCCTGAGATTTGATAACCCCGGTGAACAACTACAAAAAACATCTGGCCTCTCTGCTTCCGGAGTACTTTTGTCACTTCTATGCTTGGGGATTGAATACTTATTCCACTACATCACATACAAATTACACATAACCTTTATTTCATGTTTTTTTTTCTGGATTTAAGTGTTGTCGGTCTCTGTTTGAATATACTTAGCCAATATATGTCCTTACAAGAGGTTACAACATCCAACACTTTACATGGTGATTTAGTATTGGCTACTGCAGGTGGCAAACATGAGACAAAAAGTATAAATGTTCCTTTCTGTCGCCGCTACATACAAAACAAGTGGATCATTATTAGAGAGCTGCAAAACTATATTTTCCATTTATAATTGTTACTGCCGTTGCTACTTTTTGATACCTACGTAGTTTTCAAGTGCATATTGCGTACACTAGCTTCTCCATTCATGGGGGCTACAATATTTAAGTGACCAAAATAGATGAAAGCTACAGTGCTATCACTCATTATGTAGTGCTCTTAAGTAACAAGAAATAACAACTCTCACAACCTCACCTATTTTGTCTCTCTTCGGTCCTTTGATTCGTCGCACTAAGTCATATTAACCAAGCATACGTCGCTCACGAAAACAAAATTTTTCTTATCCTTTTGTATGAAATACACCCATAGGTACATCTTACTTGACCGCCTGTGTAACTTAACAGCGCCCTCTAGCAGGGATTAACATTACAGGCACGTATTTCCTTCCGGTCCTTGCAGTTGGCCGACACTGTGCCTTTAGCTCTTTTCTTCTTCAACATGAAACGCTCCTGGATGCCTCCTCCGCATGCTTTGGTGCAGTCTGTCCAGCCGGTCCATGGCTGCATCCCACAACCTTTAGGAGCAGTCACCTCACTTAAAATATCGCACATGAAAGACTTCTCACGGTCTCCACACTTACCTGGCTGTTCTTCCAAGACTGCGTCCCTTCCCTGTTTGCCTCTTCTTCTCCTCTTGCCTTCACTCCTCTCATCCTTGGGTTTGGATCGACACTTCCTGATCTTGCACTTCTTCCTCTGGATGGTCTCGGGACAAGCGCTGCCTCCGAACTGCGGCTCCAGTTTTATCATGCGGGTTCGGATGGTGTGGCCTTTACCGCAGGACTTGTTGCATTCGGACCACTCAGACCACTCTGAGACCATGCAGTCGATGGCTGGAAGAAAAGCATACAGAGAGAGAGGGAAGAGTTTTGTTGTTAGAAAAATTCAAGATTAACATTTGCAGTGCAGTTCTATTGAAGGGACTGAAATTATCAGGTAATTTGTTATCCATCCATCCATCCATCCATCTTCCACTTATCCGAGGCCGGGTCGCGGGGGCAGCAGCTTAAGCAGGGAAGCCCAGGCTTCCCTCTCCCCAGCCACTTTGTCTAGCTCTTTCCGGGGGATCCTGAGGCGTTCCCAGGCCAGCCGGGACACACAGTCTTCCCAACGTGTCCTGGGTCTTCCCTGTGGCCTCCTACTGGTTGGATGTGCCCTAAACACCTCCCTAGGGAGGCGCTCGGGTGGCATCCTGACCAGATGCCCGAACCACCTCATCTGGTTCCTCTCGATGTGAAGGAGCAGCGGCTTTACTTTGAGTTCCTCCCGGATGGCAGAGCTTCTCACCCTATCTCTAAGGGAGAGCCCCCCCACACGGCGGAGGAAACTCATTTTTTGCCGCTTTTACCCGTGATCTTATCCTTTCGGTCATGACCCAAAGCTCATGACCATAAGTGAGGATGGTAACGTAGAGCGACCAGTAAATTGAGAGCTTTGCCTTCCGGCTCAGCTCCTTCTTCACCACAACGGATCGGTACAACGTCCGCATTACTGAAGACACCGCACCAACCCGCCTGTCGATCTCCCGATCCACTCTTCCCTCACTCGTGAACAAGACTCCCTGGTACTTGAACTCCTCCACTTGGGGCAGGGTCTCCTCCCCAACCCGGAGATGGCATTCCACCCTTTTCCGGGCGAGAACCATAGACTCGGACTTGGAGGTGGTGATTCTCATTTCGGTCGCTTCACACTCGGCTGCGAACCGATCCAGTGAGAGCTGAAGATCCCGGCCAGATGAAGCCATCAGGACCACATCATCTGCAAAAAGCAGACACCTAATACTGCGGCCACCAAACCGTAACCCCTCAACGCCTTGACTGCGCCTAGAAATTCTGTCCATAAAAGTTATGAACAGAATCGGTGACAAAGGACAGCCTTGGCGGAGTCCAACCCTCACTGGAAACGTGTCCGTCTTACTGCCAGCAATGCAGACCAAGCTCTGACACTGATCGGACAGGGAGCGAACCGCCACAATAAGACAGTCCGATACCCCATACTCTCTGAGCACTCCCCAAAGGATTTCCCGAGGGACACGGTCGAATGCCTTCTCCAAGTCCACAAAGCACGAGGTAATTTCCATCCATCCATCCATCCATTTTCTGCCGCTTATTCCCGTTCGGGGTCGCGGGGGGCGCTGGCGCCTATCTCAGCTACAATCGGGCGGAAGGCGGGGTACACCCTGGACAAGTCGCCACCTCATCGCAGGGCCAACACAGATAGACAGACAACATTCACACTCACATTCACACACTAGGGCCAATTTAGTGTTGCCAATCAACCTATCCCCAGGTGCATGTCTTTGGAAGTGGGAGGAAGCCGGAGTACCCGGAGGGAACCCACGCATTCACGGGGAGAACATGCAAACTCCACACAGAAAGATCCCGGGCGTGGATTTGAACCCAGGACTGCAGGACCTTCGTATTGTGAGGCAGACGCACTAACCATATTTTATTTATTTTTCTAAATCTCCAATGTTATGTCTGTGTATACCTGAGTTGAGTCGCCCTCGTCTTGTGCTTGACTGAGAGCAACAACGCTAGCGCCATGCGGCACAAAGATCATGTAGTTACGACAAAAACGAGACTTGGCCGATGATCTAACTCAGGGGTGTCAAACTCATTTTAGCTCAGGGGCCGTATGGAGGAAAATAGATAGAATAGAATAAATAGAATAGAATAGAATAGAAAGTACTTTATTGATCCCTGGGGGTAATTCAGCACCACAGTTTGCTCACAATAAACAATAATAATAATAAATAATATACAACATATATTATATATGTAATATATATATATATATATATTCTACATTACATTTGTGCACACTCGGGCCGGATTTTTAAAATCATGGCATTAAAACTAAAGAATAAAAACAACTTCATATTGGTTTCTTTGTCTCACTTTGGCCAAAAACCGAACAAATAAATTCTGAAAATATTACAATTAAAAATATAGAAAAAAAAATTCCGGCAGCGGTAAAGTTTAGATCCATGAAGGAAAGAAGAAAGTGAATGAAGGTTTAAAACTGAATACATTTACATATGCATAAACATGTGTTTTCGTTTGTATTATTATTTTTTTATGAATTAAATGCCGTATTTTTCGGAGTATAAGTTGCTCCGAAGTATAGGTCGCACCTGCCGAAAATGCATAATAAAGAAGGAAAAAAACATATATAAATCGCACTGGAGTATAAATTGCATTTTTTGGGGAAATGTATTTGATAAAATCCGACACCAAGAATAGACATTTGAAAGGCAATTTAAAATAAATAAAGAATAGTGAACAACAGGCTGAATAAGTGTAGGTTATATGACGCATAAATAACCAACTGAGAAGGTGCCTGGTATGTTAACGTAACATATTATGGTAAGAGTCATTCAAATAACTATAACATATAGAACATGCTATACGTTTACCAAACAATCTGCCACTCCTAATCGATAAATCCGATGAAATCTTATACGTCTAGTCCAGGGGTCGGCAACCTTTACCACTCAAAGAGCCATTTCGTCCCGTTTCACAAAATGAGGAAGTCAATGCGAGCCGCAACTGTTCTCCCCAATATCTGCTGGTGGTCACCCAGATGACAAGAATAAGGGCTTGCTATGAAGCCATTGCCTTAAACACCTTCTACAACATGTACAAACTGCTTGCCAGTTCAGCAACATGTCAGAGGCTTCTGCAGATTCACGCACACGACTGCAAGGCATACTGGGTGACACAGAGTACACTGACGGTTGTGATATAAACAACTTTAACACTCCTACTAATATGCGCCACATTGTGAACCCACACAAAAGAAGAATGACAAACACATTTCGGGAGAAAATCCTAACAGTAACACAACATAAACGCAACACAACAAATACCCAGAATCCTTTGCATCCATGACTCCCCTGACTATGTTATACACCCCACGAGCACCAAACCCCGCCCATCTCAACCACGCAGGGAAGGGGGGGGGGGGGTGCTCGCGGGGTGTATAACATAGTCAGGAATTGTCATGGATGCAAAGGATTCTGGGCATTTGTTGTGTTGCGTTTATGTTGTGCTACTGTGAGGATTTTCTCCCAAAATGTGTTTGTCATTCTTCTTTTTTGTGGGTTCACAATGTGGCGCATATTAGTAGGAGTGTTAAAGTTGTTTATATCGCAACCGTCAGTGTACTCTGTGTCACCCAGTATGCCTTGCAATCTCATACATGTGCCGATAGAATCAGCGAAATGCATGTGTTCGGTCGGCACACAAATATCATTCCGTGAATGGCGGGCGCGATGACGTTCAAGAGGATGCAAATAGCATTCAGTGAATGGCGGGCGCAATGGCGTTCAAGAGGACATTAAGAGTAATATCATCACGACAGGTCCTTAATATTGTAGTCCGAGTGTAAATCGGAGAACATTGATGTCCGGGATAGGCATTGAATTTCGGAATCTCCCCGCAACAATCTGTGGGTTCGGCGATTGTGCAGCTGAGCCGCATCAGAGTTGCCAAAGAGCCGCATGCGGCTCCGGAGCCGCAGGTTGCCGACCCCTGGTCTAGTCCCTTACGTGAATGAGCTAAATAATATTATTGGATATTTTACGGTAATGTGTTAATAATTTCACACATAAGTCCCTCCTGAGTACAAGTCGCACCCCCGTCCAAACTATGAAAAAAACTGCGACTTTTAGTCAGAAAAATACGGTGGCATTTATGACAACCTTTTTCCACAACACAATATAGAATGTGAGATATTACAGGATAATGCATACGTTTATTTTTTGTTTTCAAAACGCTTACAAAAAAGTTGGACCCCATACATTTACTGTGGGACCCCATTTTTATGACTTGAAAATTCCTCGCACCGACACTGATGAGTATTGGTGCGTGCAAAACAGCAGCAGTCACCTGTGGCCTGCGGGCCGGTTGTAATACTAATCAAATATATTAGATAATTGACTTTGACACCCCTAAACTAATGTCATCATCCATCTTGACTGGTTTGGACTTTGGTGTTATTTTTCCTATGTTTAGTATTTTTTCCTGTTCAGTGCTCTTATTTATGGTCTGTCTTTCTATGACTTTACTACAGCTTCTGAAGCCTGTCCTCTTCACCTGTTTCTGGTTGTCAATTAGAAGACTCACCTGTCCCTGATCACCAATCAGAAGGGTTTATCTGTTTTTCCATTCTTGCAATGCTCGTGCAATGTTCCAATGATCGTGTTGTGCCTCCTTGTGGCTTTGCCCCCTTTTTTCTACCGCTTACATTTTCAGCTGTGGTTGACCGCTCGTCCCACGCCAGTGCTCTTTGTTGTTTGATACTCGGCTTGGTACCTTACAGAGTTACCTTCAGCTTGCACATTGCCTGCATTCTCTGCATCGTTATGAAGCCAGAAGATTGCCAGTAAGATTTGTTATCGAAAAAAATCTCAGGGCATTCAATCAATCGTAACTGGACTGTTTGGTGTGTCTTGGAAGACAATTTGCAGCTCCTCCGACTGGACTTCATCAGTTCGTGCTTATAAACTTAGATTGGTCAGATCTAGTCTCGACCTAAATTGGTCAGATCTAGTCTCGACTTAGTTTGGTAGGTCCGACCAATCTAAGTTTATGAGCACGAACTGATGAAGTCAACTCGGATGGGCGCCGAAACCTCTTCTAAGACAAACCAAACAGTCCAGTTGCGAAAGATTTGAATGCCCTGAGATTACAATGTCATGGATGAATGAGAACATTCATAGACATCGAAAAAAAAAAAGATAACATTGGAGAAAACGTTGTATTGGCACGGAAACAAGTTTTGGCAACAAATAAATACAAACATTGAAAAAATAAAATATTTTTGGAGGATGTTTTTGATGCCAATAATCATATTTTTGTACATTTTTGTTTTTATGTTTCAAAGTTGGGCAGCACGGTGGAAGAGGGGTTAGTGCGTCTGCCTCACAATACGAAGTAGTCCTGGGTTCAATCCCGGGCTCGGGATCATTCTGTGTGGAGTTTGCATGTTCTCCCCGTGACTGCGTGGGTTTCCTCCGGGTACTCCGGTTTCCTTCCACCTCCAAAGACATGCACCTGGGGATAGGTTGATTGGCAACACTAAATTGGCCCTAGTGTGTGAATGTGAGTGTGAATGTTGTCTGTCTATCTATGTTGGCCCTGCGATGAGGTGGCGACTTGTCCAGTGTGTACCCCGCCTTCCGCCCGAATGCAGCTGAGATAGGCTCCAGCACCCCCCGCTACTCCGATGGGAATAAGCGGTAGAAGATGGATGGAAAGATGGATGATAAAAAATGTTTTTTGATCGGTTCTCTTTTTCACGATTTTGTTTATTTCGCTTATTTTACGGTATCAAAATACTGGCCGTCTTTTTTAGTGAGGGGTGGCCTGTGATCAGGTCACAAGTTAGTGTGATGATAGTCAGTGCGGTGTGCTAGGTTTCAAAACACATTCCGACAGAACTTTAGATATGACCAAGATAATTTGTTGGTATTGCAGCCGCAGACATTATCATTGCGCACATCTCATTTAAAATACCATCTTAAAGCTACATCGCAGAGGACGAGTTTACCAGCTTCGATGTTGTCACCAAAATTACCACAGATGAGTTAAACAATGCCTTTGCAAAATGGACCGCCACTGCATGTAGGCCACTTAACATCTGTGAAGACCAAGGGCTGCAAGATGTCGTTCGGTCGCTACAGGTGCTCAGTCTTACAAACTACCTTCAACGGTCACAATCACAACAAGGCTTTCGCTTACCTGAGACCATTAGACATTGATACGTAATCACAACTACATGTGGTCTGATTTTACCAAAAAATAGATCAACACTGTCCTTAAATAAGATTTAAAACATGAGATAATGCATGTAAACGAGACAGCTGTGATTGACAGTCCGGAAGACCAATTCAAACCAATGTTTCCGTTTTACAAATTTTAAATTAACATGTATCTGTTCTCTTAAACAATTATTGTTCACGTGCAAGCACTGTTGGCTCTGTTTTTCTTTATTTCATATCATCTGAAGCAGAGGAAAAGCAAAGAAAGTTTAATATTCAATACTTAATTCTCTTTAGAATATTATTGTTTTCTTCAGAACTTTATATGGACCTGATGTTTAATTTAGTAAATAAAATAGACTTCATCTGTTCAAGTCTGTTAAAAACAATACATTACTTTTTTGGTTATATATCCATCCAATAACGCAGTGGTTCTCAAATGGGGGTACGCGTACCCCTGGGGGTACTTGAAGGTATGCCAAGGGGTACGTGAGATTTTTTAAAAGATTCTAAAAATAGCAAAAATTGAAAGATCCTTTATAAATATATTTATTGAATTATACTTTAACAAAATATCAATGTTAGTACATAAAATGTGAAAAAAAAATACAACAATGCAATATTCATTGTTGACAGATAGATTTTTTGTGGACATGTTCCATATTTTTTGTGTTTAGAATGAAGTTCATGAATCCAGATGGATCTCTATTACAATCACCAAAGAAGGCACTTTAAGTTGATGATTATGTCTATGTGTAAAAATCTTTTTTTTATAATTGAATCACTTGTTTATTTTTAAACACGTTTTTAGTTATTTTTCTATCTTTTTTTTTTTCTAAATAGTTCAACAAAAGACCTCTACAAATGAGCAATATTTTGCACTGTTATACAATTTAAAAAATCAGAAACTGATGACATAGTGCTGTATTTTACTTCTGTATCTCTTTTTTTTCAACCAAAAATACTTTGCATTGATCACTGAAAAAAGGTTGAGAACCACTGCAATAATGTAATGCGACCAATGGTCCGGGGACTGGTACCGGTCGGTGTTGCATTTGCTACACTAAAAAAAGTGACTTTTTGGTGCTGTAAACTCTGTTAGAGTAACTGTCATAATTTATACCTAATATTTTTAACATTCAGTAAGAACTAGAGTTTCTAAAGTAAAATTAAACATTTTATTAACATAATACATGAATTATGGGGGAAGAGTAAGTTTTACTTATGTTTCCTCATAATATTTAAATGTTTAATAGTTGTACGTACATAAACTTAAAAATATTACATAAACTTTACTCTGAAAATCTAGTGTTTTGAAACACATGCACGACAACGCATGCGCACAGCATAACGGGCTCTGGCCGACTGGCTTTGCTCCGGTCGTTAGGATCACTTCACAGAGCACTGCAAGGTGGCATTATGGGTAATTCTTATCTTGCGTTTATAATGTGTTACAGAGTTGATGTTCTCCAGAAATGTATTTGGTGTGGGTTCACAGAGTGTGGCGCATATTAGTAAGAATGTTAAAGTTGTTGATATCACAACCGTCAGTGTAAAAGGTGTGGCTGTTGACCAAGTAAGTATGCATTGCAATCTCGAATAACAAAATCGCGAAACGCATGCGTCCTTCCGACACGTAGACAGCATGGTGTAAAAGTGGGCGAGACGACATGCTGAAGAGCAGTGGTCCCCAACCACCGGGCCACGGCTGCAGAATAATTTTTTATTAAAGTCTTTTTTATCACACTCAATTTTATACTGCACGCCATTGATAAGCGCAGGAGTGAGAAGAGGTTTTAAAATAATTAGCGCTCCGACGACCATTCAAGGAAATACGGAATATAAAATGTACTTAAAATTTTGAGTTAAATGATGTTCCTGCCGATGAAAAACAAGTAGACTTTACTTAATTTGTTTAAATAAATATAACTTAAAACTTGGATGTAATTAAGTAACTGTTACTTAATATATTCACAACTGTTATGTTAGTAGAATTTACTTGATACTGGCAAGTGAGTGTTACTTGATATTGCAGCATTAAATTTTACTTAAATCATTTGCGTGCAACTACTTACAATAATTTTTTCAAATAAATCTTATGAGTTAATTTTTTCAGAGTATAAGGCCGCAGAGAAACATAAAATAATTTATAAACGACTGCATTTTCTCCGACTTAACTTTCGTCTGTCCCACTAAAAACACCAATGAGCTTGTATATAGACGTACAATAAAACTCCTCACAGGAAGTTGCCATTTGTTATAACTTTGTGACATGATAAAATGCACATTAATGAACATATAAAATACATATGTGACAGATTGTAGCCAAAACTGATTTCCATCTGCATCTCATTGCAAAGAAACAAGCCCAGGGCTCCCACTAATTCAGCGTTACCGTGAGTTATATTTTTCATGCACGTATTTTTGCTGTATTTATCCGGCAAAAGTGGAAAGCCGGTCCCTGAAAAAGCTTACATTAAACTGGTCCGTGGCGCAAAAAAGGTTGGGGACAAGCTTAAAAGAGAATACCTAAAGTTAAGGGATTTTCTTAGCATTTTAGGTGTGATTGAACATGTTATTAAATAGGTAGATTAATAACAGATCATGATTATTGAAGCTTAGGCTGCTGCACCCGCGACCTGACCTCGGATAAGCAGAAGAAGATGGATGGAATTTTGTATTCGTTTCACAGCACAAGAGTTACTACTACAGGGGAAAAAATGAACAAAAAAGGTAAATTAATGTAATACTACAACATCCTATTTGTAGACAAGGAGAGACAAAGTCACCAAAATACATTTAACCGCTTTACTAACACGCGGTGGCACAATCTTGTGAACAGATTCAAAAAGAGGTACTGTCAGTCATCCTGACTGCTAATGCTGCTCTGATCACGCCCTCGCTGATGTCATACATCACTTGGCTTTTCAAAGGAAAAGTCTTTTAATGAAGCAATCAATCACCACAATTTATGAGACAAATCGGTTGAATTGTTGTGCCATGAATGGTTACTGTTTGCCCCAAAAGGATTTGGGCTGTCATTCATTTTCGAAATAAACTCTGAATGACGATGAATACACTCGTAAAAAACTGCAAGAGCAAGTCACTTACGGCACTCGGGCAACATGCACTTCTCGGTCTGCTCCAACTCTTCATTGCACTGCACAGGATCCGACTTAAGCATCCTCTGGCGGGTCCTTAGGCCGCGTCCACACGTGACGCTACATTCACTCCAGTCCGACCATGGCGACAACATGCACGGGATGGTATCTGTAAACACGCATACACCAGTGGAATCAAGAAATCTGCAAAGTCAGCATCACTGTGAAAACCGTAAATGGGTTTTTAACTCACGGCATTCTGGCATCATGCATTTGTCCACTTCAGCCACTTCCGTTTTGCACATTGATCCATCTATAGGAGGCATTTTAACCATGCGCTCACGTCTTGTCATGCCCATCCCACAAGAGACGCTGCAGGCATCCCACTCACCCCATTCAGTCACCACACAGCTGCTGGCTGCTGTGGGATGGGAAAAACAACAACAATTTGAACAATCTCAACAACACCGGGTGTCATTAAGTTTCTGCCTCTTCAATGCAATGACTAAGTCAGGCGGACACTTATGCAGAAAATGATTGGAAAAACTGACCATTACACAATCAAAGAAGAATGTTTTTGGACTTTCTACAGGAGTTTAATAAAAAGTAGTAGTAGTTTGTGGTACAGATGTACTAACCAGAATTTTTGGCCTACGAACTAGAGATGATTTTTTGGTCCCGGGTCCCATTCCGAGTTACAATCCGATACGCTAACATTGTTATTATAAATTATTGAACTAAATATGTTTTTAGCAAGTAACTGAAGTCAACAATATCATAAATGGTAAATGGGTTTATTTGCTTTTCAACCTTCAAGGTATTTAAAGTGCTTTGACACTATTTCCACATTCACCCATTCACACACACATTCACACACTGATGGCCGGAGCTGCCATGCAAGACCCTAACCACGACCCATCAGGAGCAAGGGTGAAGTGTCTTGCTCAAAGACAGAGCAGACGTAACAAGGTTGGTAGAAGTTGGGGATCGAACCAGGAACCCTCAGGTTGCTGGCACGGCCACTCTACCAACTGCACCATGCCGTCCTCAAGTGGTGGGACAAAACAAAAGTAAGTAGTGGAACAAAACAAAAGGAAGTAGTGGAGTGGAACAAAACAAAAGGAAGTAGTGTGACAAAACAAAAGGAAGTAGTGGAACAAAACAAAAGGAACTATTGTGACAAAACGAAAGAAAGTAGTCTAACAAAACAAAAGGAAGTAGTGGGATAAAAAAAAAGGAAGTAGTGGAACAAAACAAAGGAAAGTAGTGGAACGAAACAAACGGAAGCAGTGGAACAAAACAAAATGAAGTAGTGGGACAAAACAAGAGGAAGTACTGGAGTGGAACAAAACAAACGGAAGTAGTGTGACAAAACAAAAGGAAGTAGTGGAACAAAACAAAAGGAAGTAGTGGAACAAAACAAAAGAAAGTAGTGGGACAAAACAAGAGGAAGTAGTGGGACAAAACAAGAGGAAGTAGTGGGACAAAACAAGAGAAAGTAGTGGGACAAAATAAAAGGAAGTAGTGGGACAAAACAAGCAAGAGGAAGTAGTGGAACAAAACAAAATGAAGTAGTGGAACAAAACATAAGGAAGTAGGGGAACAAAAATAAATATTGTGTTTCTTATAAAGTTTATTCATTATAGGCATCCTGCAGTAGGTAATGCTGAATGTTTTTCTCATCCTACACTTAAAGTAGGAGTGAAGAATACACTACCGACCTAATAACTCTGAAAGTGAATTGAATTAAATTGAATAGCTTTATTTGATTAGGACAATGCATATTGATCAAGGTATGAGCAAAGCATTACAGTAAATAGGCCAGAATTAGCTACAATAGCTAAATTTCATCTGTTGTTTTAAGGCAGGCACCATAAAAACACACCAATGAATGTTACACCTGCACAACCGTCGATAGATCAGACGAGCTGCATAAAATAGCGTCTTTTAGCAGAATTTACACCACTGCCTGTTGCGTGTCACTGTTATGTGCAAGCCAAGATTATATGAAAATAATATTTTGTCTTCTTTTTTGTGTTTCCTCATTGTGTTGGGATGTCGCATGGCTGCAGTTGTGTGACCTCAAGTATGCAAAAATCCAGGAGAGCAGAAAGCAGGTAAGATGATTTTAATTTCATCAAAGTAAAAGATATAAACAGAAAGCAGTCTTGCATGGAGATGTTCCCAACATAGTTTTAACTTCGAGCACTGAGGAGTGCTCGAGTGAAACATAAATAGACCTGTTGATTGACCGCAGCTGAGGACCGCTGCCAATCAACGGCGAGTGTGACAAAAACAGTGCTCAGCGGAGTAAACAGGAAGTATGACAAAATAAGAGCACTGAACAGGAAACAAAGTACAAAACACGAAAAACTATCAGAAAGTAAGTGACAGATCGTTACAGGACCTCCCCCTCAAGGAACAGATACCAGATGTTCCCTGGAAAAGAAAAATGGAAAAAAAATGTCCACAAAGTAAGGGAGGATGGAAGGAGGATTTGGTGGAAGGTCGCCAAACCTCGTGTCCCCGCAGCCAGCGAGGGAAAGTCAGGTGGCGACGGCGCGTAGAGCGCCGCTGGAACTGGCGGGGCGGGCGGCCACGGAACAGCCACATCATTGGCCGAAAAAGAGACGAGTGCATCC
Organism: Nerophis ophidion; assembly: GCF_033978795.1. NCBI lineage: Eukaryota > Metazoa > Chordata > Actinopteri > Syngnathiformes > Syngnathidae > Nerophis > Nerophis ophidion. The sequence goes on from NC_084622.1 coordinate 32,400,508, forward strand.
CGCGAGGAGGACGCCCAGGGCACGGCCACATCCGCGGCTGACGTGGAGGCGGGCGCGCTGAAGCAGGCCCGGAGACAGCAGACAAAGCGGCGGGGGCTGCAGCCAAAACAGATACCTCTGCAGGAGGCGGCTGAGGAGCCGATGTTGGTGCCGGCGTGGAAGCGGCAGACGTCATCGGCGGCGTGGAAGCGGCAGACGTCATCGGCGGCGTGGAAGCGGCAGACGTCATCGGCGGCGTGGAAGCGGCAGACGTCATCGGCGGCGTGGAAGCGGCAGACGTCATCGGCGGCGTGAAAGCGGCAGACGTCATCGGCGGCGTGAAAGCGGCAGACGTCATCGGCGGCGTGAAAGCGGCAGACGTCATCGGCGGCGTGAAAGCGGCAGACGTCATCGGCGGCGTGAAAGCGGCAGACGTCATCGGCGGCGTGAAAGCGGCAGACGTCATCGGCGGCGTGAAAGCGGCAGACGTCATCGGCGGCGTGAAAGCGGCAGACGTCATCGGCGGCGTGAAAGCGGCAGACGTCATCGGCGGCGTGAAAGCGGCAGACGTCATCAACGGCGTGGAAGCAACAGACGTCATCGGCGGTGTTGAAGCGGCAGGCGTCATCGGAGGCGTGATTGTTGCAGATGTCATCGGCGGCGTGAAAGCGGCAGATGACGCCGGGCGAGGAGCAGCAAATGCTGGCCGAGGAATAGCGGATGCCGGCGGTGACGAAGCCCGGCGTGGTGCTGCTCTTGGCGGCGTTGGGGCTCGGCGTGGAGCCGGCGTTGGGGCTCGGCGTGGAGCCGGCGTTGGGGCTCGGCGTGGAGCCGGCGTTGGGGCTCGGCGTGGAGCCGGCGTTGGGGCTCGGCGTGGAGCCGGCGTTGGGGCTCGGCGTGGAGCCGGCGTTGGGGCTAGGCGAAAGCCCGCCAGGGACGTAGATGTCTCCGTGGAAGGAGACGCTGGCGGGGATGACAGCGGTGTGTGCCTGGCTGCACCGCAGTGTATAGTGGGCCCCCCTCCACTAGGTGGCTGCCAGACACCGTTCACACATGCGGGAAAACGTGCCTGCTCGTCGGAGTCCCCCGGTGCGAAAACCAGGGACGGGCGGGAGGGGACCAGGAGGAGGGACGAAGACACGTCCCGTGCCAAGTCCCAGCAGGAGGACAAAAGCGACCTCACTGTGGGCTCCACTGGAGCTCTCGGCGAACCAAAAAAGAGAGCGGGAGCTGGCAAAAAGAGCAGCCGGGGAGCAGCCGCTGGAAGCTGCGTAGGAGCAGGGAGAAGCAGCTCAGCAGACGACGGGAAGGATGGCGGCGGCGGACGTGCCGGTCGGAGAGCCGCAGTCGGCGACGGAGCCGCAGGAGCCGCGAGACGTGAAGGAGGAGGCGGGCGCGCCGGTCGGTGAGCCGTAGCCGGCAGCGTTGCCGAGAGGAAGGATGGCGGCGGAGGACGCGCCGGTCGGAGAGCCGTAGCCGGTAGCGTTGCCGCGGGAGCCGCGAGGCATGCAGGAAGTGGCGGACGCGCCGGTCGGAGAGCCGAAGCCGGTGGCGTTGCCGCGGGGAGAGGGTCCGCGTCTGTAGGCTGGGACCGCACAAACCTGGCCTTCAAGTCCTCCAGGAATTGTGCGGTCCAGAACGTCGGCTGAGGATTGCCGACAGGGATTCTCGCGAGGTCACAATTTTCTGGCTCGAAGTTACTGTTGGGATGTCGCATGGCTGCAGTTGTGTGACCTCAAGTATGCAAAAATCCAGGAGAGCAGAAAGCAGGTAAGATGATTTTAATTTCATCAAAGTAAAAGATATAAACAGAAAGCAGTCTTGCATGGAGATGTTCCCAACATAGTTTTAACTTCGAGCACTGAGGAGTGCTCGAGTGAAACATAAATAGACCTGTTGATTGACCGCAGCTGAGGACCGCTGCCAATCAACGGCGAGTGTGACAAAAACAGTGCTCAGCGGAGTAAACAGGAAGTATGACAAAATAAGAGCACTGAACAGGAAACAAAGTACAAAACACGAAAAACTATCAGAAAGTAAGTGACAGATCGTTACACATTGCCTGAAGCAAAGGGACGGATCTCCCCTCTCCCTGGTTGAGAGCGAGACTTAATGTTCAAATAAGGACATGCAGCTCGCCTTGATGTCATCTTTTCGCCACTGCAAAACCCAGTGAAAAGAGGCATCCGAAACTGTATGCAAGCTCACGTCTAAATGCCTTGAACTTAATGATATGATACTTTGACAGTGTTTAACATTAGCACCCAACTTTGTAACAACATGCATACGTCAGAAAATAAACATTTTATCATAGGTTTCTTTTAAATTTACAATTTGCTGGTTTTAAATCAGATGGCATACCACATTTGTGGCATTTTAATGCTACATACATTTATTTAAAAACTCAAGTGGCTAACGCGTAAAAAAGAAAAGAAAAAAAATGTAAATCTATTTAAATCAGCTGGGTTTTGCCCTAAAAAAAACTTTCCTGTATCCAAACTTATTCCCTGAAGTTGTAAACAAAAACAAAAACATACAAACAAAAAAACCCTTTAAGACTTTTTATTGTCTGGTTTGGTAATAATAAGTGCAGCTGGGATAGGCTCCAGCCTCCACGCGATGCAGAGAGGGGCGGCAGGTAGAAAATGAAGGGATGGAACAATGAGAAAAAGTTATCTTGTTTTGTCCTGCTTGGTGTGTGTGTGTGTGTGTGTGTGTGTGTGTGTTTGTTTGTGTGTAGCATGCTTTGCCATACCTGTTCCTCTAGTCCTGCAGTGATGATAATATTTGGGAAAAACCTGGTTATTTGCCGCCAGGAAGGCAAATATTAGTAATAAAAACTGCTCCACAATATAGGTGGACATTAGACGACACATTTGTTGCAGCGAGCTGGAAAGTTCTAGCCGGTGTTCTGGCAAGAACGCACACCCCTAGAACTTGAAAATGCGTATAATCAGAATCCTAAAATGTAATTGTGTCTTCCTGAGTGTTCATCCTTTTTGAAGTTATCTTCCACGTTAGTACAATCTTTAGTCATGTAAATATTGGGACACATTAACTCAGCAGCCAATCTCCAATCCAGCGCTGTAGTTTCTGTCCATTCTGTAACTCAACATTTGGCAAAGATGACCAAACTAACGTTCTAATGTTTTGGGATCATGGTTCGACATAGGTCAGTCAAGTTCTTCATTACTAGACTCTTCCAACTATAGTTCATGCGTTTTAATGTGTGACATATTCATGTTAGAATAAACACGAGACTTTCTCAAACTACATAGCATTGTCCAAATGTCTGGGACTCAGGCATAGCCAAGGGGTCTTGCCTATAATGAACACAAAAGACAATATACATGATAATAAGATATTTGACTCACAGCATTCTTCGTTGACGACACACTTCTCGATCTCTTCTGTGTTGAGCTGGCAGAGCGAGCCATCCTCAGGATACTGTTTGACATAACGCTCCCTGGACCTCATTCCCATCCCACAGGACACGCTGCAGGCAGACCAGCTTATCCACTCTGACATCATGCATGTCGATGGCTCTGCACATCAGAAAAGTAGTGTGAGGTCCTATTATTACTTTCATTTCACTCGATGGGTTTTTAGAAATCTAGTGAGTCTAAAGGTTTTACAATCTCTCAGTCTGAACTTGCCCTACAGACAAAAGTGTTGCTGCTCACTTGTGTGCCATTGGTGCATGTCATAGCGACTTAAAATGTATGTGACCTGTAAAGTATTGTTAAAATAACGAAATAGCTCAAAGGGGTTTTTTTTGTTTCAGCCGAGAAGTTGACAAAATTATAAAAATCGACATTTGCGTCCTTAGGAAATAAAATGCATAATTACACAATGCAATAAGAAAAGTACTATTTAGCAAAGAGTCCTGCACATTTATCTGATTGCATATTTCAAAGAGAAAAAGACAATTGTGCATTTGTCGATCCCAACTTCATAAAACTTAACTTTACCATGAAATATAATCATTTAAATTCTTTAGAAATGTTTTTTATGTAAATGTTTAAGTCCTGACTTAAACGTGTGCACATTGCTGAATAAACAAGTCCATGTCCGAAAACCAGCAAATTTAGCTGAAGTGCACCAATTTTGTCAAGAGGAGTGGTCAAAAATTCAACCAGAAGCTTGTGGATTGCTACCAAAAGCGCCTTATTGCAGTGAAACTTGCCAAGGGACATGTAACCAAATATTAACATTGCTGTATGTATACTTTTGATCCATGAGATTTGGTCACATTTTCAGTAGACTCATAATAAATTCATAAAAGAACCAAACTTGATGAATGTTTTTTGCGACCAACAAGTATGTGCTCCAATCATTCTATCACAAAACAATAAGAGTTGTAGAAATTATTGGAAACTCAAGACAGTCAAGATATTATGCTCGCTTTGAGACATCACAAAAAGTTACAGCCACACCACCCCAGCACTCCCAAACCACCCAGCCCCCCGACACTTACTCTTGGCATAGGCACTCATGCCACCCTGCCTTGAATCTGCCACAATTATCCCGGTACCCAAGAAAGCCCCCACAAACAACATCAATGACTATCGCCCAGTAGCACTCACACCTGTCATCATGAAGTGCTTCGAGAGGCAGGTCCTCCACCACATTCAAGCCTGCCTCCCCCCCACCCTAGACCCACATCAGTTTGCCAACCGGGCAAACAGATTCACGGATGACGCCATAACCATGGCTCTCTACTCTACACTGAGCAACCTGGAACACCGGGGGAGCTATGTCAGGATGCTTTTCATTGACTATAGCTCCGCCTTCAAAACCGTCATTCCAGGCATCCTGGTCACCAAATTGCTGAACTTAGGCCTCCCCACACCCACCTGTCTTTGGATTAAGGACTTCCTGACCAACCGACCTCAGACAGTAAAACCTGGCCCCCATCTCTCCTCCCCCCTCACACTCAGCATCGGCTCTCCACAGGGCTGTGTGCCGAGCCCCTTGCTGTATTCCCTCTACACCCATGACTGTAGTCCAGCCCACTCGGAGAACACCATAATCAAGTTCGCCGATGACACAACGGTGATGGGTCCCATTACAGGGGGGCATGAGTCTGCATACAGAGATAAGGTCCTGAAACTATCAGCGTGGTGTTCAGTGAATAATCTGGCACTGAACAACACAAAAACCAAGGAACTCATCTTTGACTTCAGGAAAAACCCAGCAGACCCCGCCCCCCTCTACATCAACGGCGAGGAAGTGGAGGGAGTCAGCTCCTTCAAGTTCCTCGGCACCCTCATATCTGCTGACCTGTCCTGGACCCAAAATACAACTGCGGTCATCCGGAAGGCCCAGCGGAGACTCCACTTCCTGAGGGTGCTGAGGAAGAACGAACTGGAGAGACATCTGATGGTTACCTTCTATCACTCGGCTGTCGAGAGCCTGCTGACGTACTGCATAACAGTGTGGTACGCCAGCTGCACGGAAGCAGACAAACAGGCGAATCAGAGGGTCATAAAGTCCGCACAAAAAATCATCGGCTGTCCCCTGCCCTCCCTGAAGGATTTACACAACTCCCGTTGCCTCAAGAAAGCAAAAAACATCACCAAAGACAGGACACACCCTGGATTCCACCTGTTCGACCAGCTACTATCAGGCAGGCGCTACAGGTGCATCAGAGACAGAACAAACGGGCTCAGAGACAGCTTCTTTCCCAAAGCTGTCACCATGTTGAACTCTAACTTGTAATAATAATAATTCACCCCTATACAATATCCTGCACTAATACCCTACTGTGCAATACTACCCTTCGAGTGCAATACGTCCGACATTGATTGTTATTTATTACTTCGGTACTCTTGTCTTGTTCTGTATATTGTACAGTATTTTGTATTTCTATAGTGTTTTCTTTTTTTCTTTTTTTTTGTCCTGTCCAGCTTCTCAGGCAAATCATATAGTTGATGTAGATGCCCATATCGGCTGTTCAGATTTACTTTACAAAAGAGAAGTGTAGGATACTTCTCTTGTTGTCTTATTTGAATGTGACTTTATTAAATGTATTTATATTATCATTTGGTGCAGCCGGGCCGGAGCAGGAGGGGATAGAAAGAGAAACAAAGGAAGACAGAGGGGAAAATTGTGGGGGTAAGAGAGGGACAGAGAGACAAAAACATAAACAACAGAAAATACAACAATGACAAGAACAACAATAGAACAACACCAGCACATACATAATATGTACAAATATGATCGTAAAAATGATAGCAAATAAGCAGTTAGTGAAATAAATAATATAGTAATGACAATGAGCATTTTTACACTAAAACTGGAGCAATACAAATACCAATAGAAAAAGCGCTATTGATTATGAACAAAACCAATAGTTTACCTCTATTATCAACAATTTAGTGTTTTCTATATTGTAAAGGATTGCTTATTATTTTTATTGGATAGTAGTCTGTTTATTTCAATTGTTAGTTTTTTTCCTTTATTATCTCTTGTGTTATTTATTTTACCTCATATTTGTTCCCACTACCGCACCTTAAGTTGGAGTCTTTAATCTCGTTATATGCAAATATAATGACAATAAAGTCCATTCTATTCTATTCTTTACAAGTGTATGTAAAGTTTTGATCGAGACTGTATATATATATATATATATATATATATATATATATATATATATATATATATATATATATATATATATATATATATATATATATATATTAGGTAATCATTGGGGTTAACGATTCAACTCAGAATCGATTCAAAGTCAATACTTTTTTAATAACATTGGATGACAGTTTTAGGATTAACTACATTTCTCTATTAAAATCGGTAACTGTTCTGATAAATTCTTATATCATTTAAAGGAAAACTGACTTTGTTTAATAAAGTTCTACACAAACATCAAGTTAAGTAAAATACAAATTAGGCAAAAAGAGAAGTATCCCAAACTTCTGTTTTCTCAAGTAAATCTGTACAGCAAATATGGGCATTTACATCAACAATATGATTTGCTTTAGTGTCTACACAGCACAAATACAAATAAATAGAAATGTTTTTTTTTAATAAAAATATATATATTTTTTAAATCAATTAAAAATCGTGATTAATAGTGATTATCAGGATTAATTCGAATATATATATATATATATATATATATATATATATATATATATATATATATATATATATATATATATATATATATATATATACATATATATATATATATATATATACATATATATATATATATATATATATATATATATATATATATATATATATATATATATATATATATATATCGTACCTGGGTTTTCACTTACTCTTGTTATCCTGGTACATTACCCCCTCAAATTTGGTCCACAAGAAGTTTCATCATTCAGGTCAGGTCCTCTGCAGGTCACAGCGAGGCCAAACGTAAATTTGCTAATTATAATTTCGATGAGATTTCAAAAATGACCATATGTGGTAGAAATTTTAGCACAGTCCTGCGACTAAATTATTTTTTTAGGGTTGTTTTTTTTTTTAAATATGTTTTTTGTTGAATCATTGTGATGTGCTTTTTGTAAACATGCTATTTGCACATATGCTTTGTTGTTTTAATGTATGCATTTGCTAACTATTTCAAGGACTCCTGTTACTTTTAATCATCTTACTCAAATGAGTAAGTTTTGCCATAGGAACCTTGTGCAACAAAAATGGTGCCAGAAATTATTTTTTCGCGTAAATTACAGTATTTTTCGAACTGTAAGCTGAATTAAAATCGTTGAATATTGTCAAAAATCAACAGTGCGCCTTATAAAGTAAATCGAAGTACCACTGATAGTCACACACACACTAGGTGTGATGAAATTACCCTCTGCATTTGAGCTATCCCCTTGTTCCACCCTCTGGGAGGTGAGGAGAGCAGTGAGTAGCAGCGGTGGCTGCGCTCGGGAATCATTTTGGTGATTTAACGCCCAATTCCAACCCTTGATGCTGAGTGCCAAGCAGGGTGGTAATAGGTCCCATTTTTACAATCTTTGGTATGACCCGGCCAGGGTTTGAACTCACAACCTACCGATCTCAGGGCGGAAACACTAATCACACGGCCGCTGAGCAGGTACGCCCCATTTATGTATAGATTCAGCTTTTTTTTATTCTGGTTTTGGTACATTGTGTAATGATAAGTGACCAGTAGAAGGCAGTCACACATAAGATATACTCCCGAGGCTCCACGACAGGTGCTGCTGAGCAATTAAAATCTGTAGTCAAGATTTCCCTGCGAGCCCTTGTTGCCCATTTCCTTGGAAACCCACAAAGCTCCATCATAGCATGTTACAGCCTGACTTATGTTGCTGATGAATCATTTGTAGACCAATTATATGAAGACCTAAAAGTTACCACAGAGAACATTCCAGCCCACAACCTTGTGATTGTCGCCGGAGACTTCAACGCGCAAATAGGCCCTGAAGATGCACCGTTCACCTTCAACACCAAAGGGACAAACCGCATCAGAGAAAAGCTGGTTGACTATGCCACGAGGAGTTTCAGCTCACGGTTAAGAACACCAAATTTATGAAGTCAATCAACAAACTGTGGACATTCCAACTCCCTATGGCAGTGGTCACCTACCTTTTGGAGCCCAAAAACCCTAGTCTCAGCCTCAAATCAAGGCTAGATCTACCCCTGAGTTAACTATTTTTATGTTGATATACTATATATATATATATACATATATATATATATATATATATATATATATATATATATATATATATATATATATATATATATATATATATATATATATATATATATATATGTATATATGTATATATATATATATGTATATATGTATATATATATATATGTGTGTAGACAGGCTTGGGATCTTTCTGTGTGGAGTTTGCATGTCCTCCCCGTGAATGCGTGGGTTCCCTCCGGGTACTCCGGCTTCTTCCCACTTCCAAAGACATGCACCTGGGGATAGGTTGATTGGCAACCCTAAAATTGGCCCTAGTGTGTGAATGTGAGTGTGAATGTTGTCTGTCTATCTGTGTTGGCCCTGCGATGAGGTGGCGACTTGTCCAGGGTGTACCCCGCCTTCCGCCCGATTGTAGCTGAGATAGGCGCCAGCGCCCCCCGCGACCCCGAAAGGGAATAAGCGGTAGAAAATGGATGGATGTGTGTAGACGACGTCCCACGGGGGAGAGTTTTCCTTGCCCCTATGTGGGCTCTACCGAGGATGTCGTTGTGGTTTGTGCAGCCCTTTGAGGCACTGGTGATTTAGGGCTATATAAATAAACATTGATTGATTGATTGATGTTTTTTGTTTGTTTATTTATTTTTTAAAGACAAAGCTTTGTGGATTTATTATTGGCAGATGTCAACATTTTGTTTTTTTTCTCATTGTGTTTCTGGCTGTGTTCCCATTTTTTGCAGGACTAAAGACAAACAAGTCACGGGCTACAGACGGGCACCCCAGCTGTAGAAGCTAACTGTTTATGGCCACTATAGTCCTGGTACTGTAGTATATTTTTTCATCCTACGGTCACATATGGGACACAAGTCACCTTACGTCAGCACCGTAGTTGTATAATCAGCTGTTCACCTAGTGGGTTTTTACTTTTTGAAAAGAGAAGATAACGTGGAAGTCCTTCTTTAGCTGCCGCCTTGTTCTATCATATATTACTGCCTTTCCACACGTCAATGTTTACTTTTGTGTATCAATCAGCAGAAAATCTGTACTTTGGAGCAATGTTCACAGATTGGTTTTATTGGCTCATCTGCTTGTCGAGCGATGAGGATGAGGATGATGGTGGGCTCTGTGACAGACGGACGGGCCTCAGCTCGACGGCAGCGCATCCCGTTGGGCCACTTTCCTTTTTCAAAACCTTACAGTTTGGGGAAGACGTGGCAGAACTTCCAGCAAAGCAGTGCATTGTTGGCGATAACATCCCGAGTCTCATCTTGATGGAGCCCCTTGTTCACGACTTACTGCTCAAGTTCTGAAATCAGACCTTTTCTGTTTTTTCCCCACCATCTGCCTGGGCAAAGTTTGGTATTAAACCTGTTTACACCGCAGGAACTTTTATAGGAACTTTCCAATTTAATTGTAAATAAAGTTGCCCCTGTGTTTCCACCATAAACTACCCAGGTAGATTGAGTTCTTCAAGAACATTTTGGAGTTCCTGCCTGCGAGGTGTGTCTTCCGGGGTGGGCTGTGCTGTCGAAACACTGATTGGTTGAACAAAGTTGGGGTCGTTCCTAAAATTTATCTTATAAGCACATGACCAGTTTTGGAATATATGCAAAACTTGTTTATTTCTTATTTATTGTGTATTTATATTACAACAAACATGACAACAGAGAGAGAAAGAAGAACAAAACGATTTTTCGACATGCAGGAACTTTTCTGGGGCATCTTATCAGCGAAACTATCTTGGATTGTTTTTACTAAGCCATTGTCTTTGAACTATATGGAGTTTAATGTTGTTCATTATTTTTGGACAATCTTCATTTCGATAGGCGAAGCTACGACAAGTGGACAGACTGTTTTAAACGTATTTACAGAATAGTATAAACCTGGACTCGCAGCAAAGACCTGAGCTGCTAACAACTCTGAGACTTCCTTGGACAAATGTGAAATAAAGGAGACAATACATGAGTGGAACGAAGGCAAATAACATCAAATATTAACTATTTACTTTATTACATGTTGCAGAGTAGTAAGGGACACACTATTTGTGCAGTTAGTAGCCTCAACCCGAATGAACAGAATGGTAACAAGCTAAAGTGACGTGTTTGTGTTGTCTGTGTGAGATAAACACTGACATTTATTCATTTCATATTGGTATTTATGGCTGAAATGGAATCACCTGACCTTCATGAATTTATCATCTACATGGACATGGCAGACAAAAGCCTGACATTACAAATTAGTTTTGGTACGAATTAGTTTTTTTCAAGAATATATCGTTATGTGTATTATTGCCTTGTATTTCATTTACTTACATTTTAGTGAAATAATTGTGAACTAACAATGTCTGTTTAGGATAGGATAGGCTAGGTGATTTATTGTCATTGTATTTTCAAAACATCGAAACTGAGTTGAGCAATCCTCCTATACAGCAGCATTTTGGTTCAGGCGAGTTAGTAATCATAATAGTTCTATGACAATGAATATTATGTATGACCATGTTCTGGCAGTGAAGGATGAATAAACAGTTATATAGCAGTGCATATATAAAAAGTTAAGGGGCAGGCAATAGATCAACAGTTACTTTGCAGTGAATAAATACACAGTTAAATAACAGTGGATAACCAGGCATTTGAATTGCAGTAGGCATGTAGTTATAGTGAGTCATCCATCCATCCATCCATTTCCTACCGCTTATTCCCTTTTGGGGTCGCGGGGGGCGCTGGCGCCTATCTCAGCTACAATCAGTTAAGACTAAATAAGTAAACAGATAAAGTGCAGTTAATATATAAGCAGGCTTCAAGGTGGCAGAGGGGTTAGTGCGTCTGCCTCACAATACGAAGGTCCTGCAGTCCTGGGTTCAATCCCAGGCTCGGATATTTCTGTGTGGAGTTTGCATGTTCTCCCCGTGAATGCGTGGGTTCCCTCCGGGTACTCCGGCTTCCTCCCACCTCTAAAGACATGCACCTGGGGATAGGTTGATTGGCAACACTAAATTGGCCCTAGTGTGTAAATGTAAGTGTGAATGTTGTCTGTCTATCTGTGTTGGCCCTGCAATGAGGAGGCGACTTGTCCAGGGTGTACACTGCCTTCCGCCCGATTGTAGCTGAGATAGGCGCCAGCGCCCCCCGCGACCCCAAAAAGGGAATGGAGTAGCCTGTAAGCTCCAGTGCTGAGTCCGGAATTTTTTTTGTGCAGCCCGCTCTCGGTTATGACGATTGCAGACCTATTTGAATTGCCGTTGAAAATCCATAGTTTAATCCAAGGTTGTCAAACGTACGGCCCGCGGGCCGGATCAAGCCCGCGAACAGGTTTGATCCGGCCCGCGTGAGGAATTTGCCAAATATTAAAATGAGCTGCTTTTTTTTTAACGAAATAAACTGCTGTTCTAAATGTATCCACTGGATGTCACAATAGCAATTCTGTTAGGCAGGCACGGTTTATACCGGGGCCAAGCAAGAGGTATACAATAAAGGGTGACTGTGGTTCCTCCTCCTCGACCCACATGAAACCTAAAACCTGCCGTTTTATGTCTTCTGCTTCGAACACATCGTCATTTGGCACCCTGGTTGCCCCAAAATGTGTCTGTCAAACACGAGAAAAGTGAACTTAACCATTTTGAATAGTTTTTACTTTCAATCCCAGAACGGCTGTGACTTAAAGTTCAATCATGGCTTTGTAGATACACTGAGACAAAGTCTATGCTCATTTTGTTTCTCAAACTGCACCAATTGAATTTTTAACAAACTGGAAGTGTTTCGTCCATAGGATTATCCGTGATTCGTGCATTTTCAGAATGTGCTGGTTCTATTTTTGGCCAAAGTAAAACAAAGAAAACAACCTGGAGTTGTCTTTATTTTTAAGTTATCATGCCATAGTTTTTCCCTTCCGGCCCACTTGGGAATACATTTTCCTCCATGTGGCCCCTGAGCTAAAATGAGTTTGACACCCCTGGTTTAATCTCTTCCACTTTGTTGACAAGAGAGCAGGCGTTTGCAAAGAGAAGGCTCAATAGTGCAGGTTTGCGTGGAACCACTCATCTGCCTCGCATCTCCCTCCTCTCGAATCGCCTCCGGTGTTTACTCTCTTTTTTGTATTTGGCAGAGCGAATATTTTCTGCGGGAAAAACGTCCAATGCTGCCGTTGGAGAGCTCCGAGCCGCTGTGTCTAAGCGTGGCTCTATCTAACAATGGCATTTACATGGTATCAATATAGAATTATATTAATCCACTCTTCCATACGTCATCAGCTTGATTTGTATGAACTACCTTGAACTGTGAAATGCAGTGGAAAACACAAACCACACTACCAGAACCTTTAGTTCCCAGAACTAGAGGTTCCAGGAACCAAAAGTTCCTGAACTTTTGATGGAAAAAAGAGCGTATTCCCAAAAAAGGCGACCTGGCATTGGCCTTAAATTACTGTGGCACGTTCACAACCAAAATCTCAAAAAAGGTCCTGCTGAATCGGCAACAACCAGGATAGTTTTTGAAGGGCCAATCTACCATCTGACAAATTTTGCCCCATGTCGCATTATTGAAGAAATGAAAAGGCTCGGCAAGGACTTCACGATCTGCTTTGTGGACTTTCGGAAAGAATTAGACTCAAACTGGAAGTCACGTTCAACATCCTTCCACTGTACGGAGTTCCACAACCTATCATTGCCACAATTAAAGCGCTCTATGCCAACACTCAGGCTACAGCTATCACAGTTGATGGCAAAACTTCATTCGTCCAAATTGAGGAGGGAGTTTTACAAGGGGACATGCAAGCTCCATTTTTGTTTATCATTGTATTGGACTGTGTTCTGCACCTTTCGCTGGACACAATTAACCACAAAGGCCTGCAGCTCCAACGAAGACGCAGCAGAAGGCAACCTGCTCAACACCATAGAGACCTACATTTTGCCAGTGACATCGCTCTGGTCTCCGAAGTTGTCACAAATTCTGAATCCCTACTCCACTCAGTAGAAAGCGCTGCGTGCCTATTAGGACCCCATAGCAATGAAAGCAAGACTGAATCTCCCAAATTCCAAATTACTGACTTTTGTCATCTTCTGGCAACAGTATAAACCAAATAACCGATTGTAAGTATCTCAGGTCTTATATAATGAACGCTGCAAAGGATATGAAGTTCCACAAAGCCTAAGCCTGCAATAAGCTGCATAACATATGGCACTAGACCATCGGTAATGAGAGGAAACTTTACGTCTTCAGAACGATGATAGAGGCTATTCTGGACTCCCACCACACAACAGAAGCGCCTGGACGAGCTTACACCAAACCTGCTCAGACGTGTCCAAAATAACCTCTAGTCTGAGCATGCTACCTGAAGGGGTAAATACAGAGATATTTTCACTCTGTCAGAAGGTTACTAAGTGAAGGCTCTCGTTGGCTGGACACTGCTATCGGGCCACTGCGGGAATCATTCAGCCACTACTGTTGTGGAAACCCAGCGGCCTTGTCCACTACAGAATCCTCACCTTGCCAGAGGTACTATCAGCGAATGCGGGGCTCGAGAAGGAGGACCTACTCGTTGCCATGTCGGGCCGCGAAGTGTGGCGGTGTGTAATCGAGTGCGCCCCGGCCCCCAAGGTGACACCTGATGATGATGATTACTGTGTGGAAAGAGTCTTATCCCTACGCTTCCTGGGAGTTCACCTGAAGAAGGACTTGTCCTGGAGGACCAACACCACGGCCATCGTCAAGAAGGCACAGCAGAGGCTTTACTTCTTGAGAGTACTCAGGAATCACCACCTGACACAGGATCTACTGGTGTCCTTCTACCGCTGTTCTGTGGAGAGCATCCTCACATACTGCATCTGCGTATGGTTCTGCAGCTGCACAGCAGCAGAGAGGAAAGCTCTCCAGAGGGTCGTCAACTCGGCCCAAAAAATCATCGGGTGCCCCCTCCCCTCCCTGGAAGAACTGTACAACTCCCGCTGCCTGAAGAAGGCAGCCAACATACTCAAGGCTGTCTTCCGGCAGACGTTTCAGAACCATGCGAACCCGCACAAATAGACTCAAGAACAGTTTCTACCCCCGGGCCATGACTGCACTAAACGCAGCTGCAATGTAAAAAAATAATAAAATAAGATACAAATAAAAACTCCCTCATGTGCAACATGAGGAATCTACCGGTCAATCACGATCCGGGACCGTGCAATCAGTGGTTACATGCAAACTGGACAATATTTACCATATTTATTTACATATTTAATCCATAATAAAAAGTATAGGAGGTAGGAAATACTGACTCCCACCCTCTCAGCACACTGGGAATCAGCATTACTCCTCTCTAGTCAGTTTTACCAATCTCTTTATACTTTTTATTGTGTCGTTTTTTTGACATTGCCTCTTAGAGTGGTCTAAGGCCATATTGTATATTGCATATTGTGTATATTGTGTTGTTTCTGTGTATTGTGTGGTTTCTTCTTTTTTTAATGCAAATCACCTCAGGGAAGCAACCTAAATTTCGTTGGACCTGTACATGCACAATGACAATAAAGATCATTCATTCATGATGATTTTCTCTATCCTCTTGTTTTAGGGCATTCATCCTCCGCTGTTGCCATTTCTAATACAAAGTAGCATCCAGTTCAAACTTATACAGTATCCGTCAGTAGACTTGCTATGGAAGCACTAAAACTACAACAAAGATGATTGGAAAGAGATGCTGTCAAAGTTGAGGCACATTGATAAGACCACCCAAAAAACAGCGCAGTCTGAAAAGACCATCAGAAAGCGGCTTGAAAATGGTCTGTAAACATAATCTTTGCAGCATTTTGAACAAAAAAACAGAATTACATGTTATGGGAAGAGTATTAAGACTTAGACTTCCTTTTTATTGTCATTCAAATTTGAACTTTACAGTACGAGTAAGAACAACATTTTGTGATTAAACATATATAAAAAATCATGAGGTGTTGAGTTGTCCAGGGTGTACGCCGCCTTCCGCCCGATTGTATCTGAGATAGGCACCAGCGCCCCCTGCAACCCCAAAAGGGAATAAGCGGTAGAAAATGGATGGATGGATGGATGATCCCTTTAACGCACCTTGTAATCTTGTGTGCCTTTTGTATAAAAATAGGCCCGTTCATCGACAGTGTGCCTTACATTCTGGTGAGCCCTGTAGTCTGAAAAATATGATAATGAACTGGAGTTATTTTTTCAAACCAAATATTATTTTTTGCAAAGCCTTCTGATGTATAGTTAAAAGGGCATTTCATTACATCATGATAACAGTTCTCCTGATAAAGGTTTAAATACAGTCAACCGTTAGATTAATGCATGAATATTAGGGTTGTGTTGCAAATAGCTTGTGGAAGTGAAAATATAATCGTCAATCCAGATTTGATGATTAAATGGTGAGAGAGAAAGTTGTCATCTGTACGCTCATCCTGTCTTGTTAGCTGGCTGTCGACTGGACATCAAAACTGACAAACAGCAACACCTGTGAAGATTCTTCTTCGGCATTGTAATGCCGGTGTGGTTTTCCCGTGGATGCGTCGAAGCAGAACACAGCATAGGTAAGATAAAGGGTATTTAATAACAAAAGTCTATGAACAAAAATACTGGTGTAAAGAGAAAAAGTAAACAAAAGACGCTAGCGTGAAAGCTAGGCTAAAACAAGGAAAACTAGAACTTGGTACGAGGACACAAAAGAGTAAACAAAACATTTAGCATGAAAGCTAGACAATAAAGTGGCTTGGCGTGAGAGCTAGCGAGAAAATACATACGAATGATGAGAGTCGTCACTGATGCGCGTGGGCAAATTAGGATCCGAGAATGAGTAAACAGAAAAGGTGAGCTTAAATAGGAGGGTGAAAATTAGTAGCAGGTGTGCGGGGCGAGACTAACAGGTGGACTGATGTGTAACCATAGTGATGGACAAAAACAGGAAATAAACGGGTCAGACTGAGAATGAAAAAACAAACACGTGAAGATCTGAGCAGCAGATCGCAACAGTATTCCCCCCCAACAAAAGACAGATACCAGATGTCTTAAAAAACAAACAAAAACTTGAACCCCCTCCCCAAAACCAGAAAGTTCACAAACGAAGGGAGGGCGGAGGGAGTCCATGGTGGAGGGTCGCCAGATCGCATGTCCCCGAATCCACCGAGGACACATCATGTGGCGGCGGCGGGTGGAACGCTGCTGCCGAAAAAGTTTTGGCGGGCGACCTCGAAAAGGCCACATTAGTGGCCGCCTCGCAGGATGAGGTGCCCGGCGAGGCGGACGACCCGGGCACGGCCACATCCGTGGCCGACATGGAGGAGGGAGTATCTGGCGAGGAGGATGACCTCGCAGAGGCCACGCCCGTGGTCGACGTGGTGGACGATGCCTCAGCACCGAAATCCCAGCAGGCTTGGAAGCAGCAGACGAGGGTGCGGGGACTGCAGCCAAAGCAGGCCCGAGTGCAGCTGGCGAGGATGATGCGGGTGCTGCAGCCGCAGGAGTCGTCGGAGGCGGCCTGGGAGCCGCAGGAGTCGTCGGAGGCGGCCTGGGAGCCGCAGGAGTCGTCGGAGGCGGCCTGGGAGCCGCAGGAGTCGTCGGAGGCGGCCTGGGAGCCGCAGGAGTCGTCGGAGGCGGCCTGGGAGCCGCAGGAGTCGTCGGAGGCGGCCTGGGAGCCGCAGGAGTCGTCGGAGGCGGCCTGGGAGCCGCAGGAGTCGTCGGAGGCGGCCTGGGAGCCGCAGGAGTCGTCGGAGGCGGCCTGGGAGCCGCCGGAGTCGTCGTCGACGCTGGTGTGGGCTCCAGCCCCGTCGTCGACGCTGGTGTGGGCTCCAGCCCCGTCGTCGACGCTGGTGTGGGCTCCAGCCCCGTCGTCGACGCTGGTGTCGGCTCCAGCTCTGGAGCTGTTGCTGGAGTCGGCTCCAGCTTTGGAGCTGTTGCTGGAGTCGGCTCCAGCTTTGGAGCTGTTGCTGGAGTCGGCTCCAGCTTTGGAGCTGTTGCTGGAGTCGGCTCCAGCTTTGGAGCTGTTGCTGGAGTGAGATCCAGGTTAAAGTCTGTAATTGGTATGAGAACCAGTTCTGGGTCGGAGGCTGGTGTGAGAACCAGGCTAACGTCAGTTTCTGGTGCGAGAACCAGACTAGAGTTCAAAACTGGTGTGAGAACCAGGCCCGAAAAAGCTGCTGGTGTGTGAACCAGGCGAGAGTCGAATTCTGGCGTGAAAACCAGGTTAGTGTCATGTGCTGGTGTGAGAACCAGACTGGGAGCAGGTGTCGGCTTCAGCCGAGGAGCAGGTGTCGGCTTCAGCCGAGGAGCAGGTGTCGGCTTCAGCCGAGGAGCAGGTGTCGGCTTCAGCCGAGGAGCAGGTGTCGGCTTCAGCCGAGGAGCAGGTGTCGGCTTCAGCCGAGGAGCAGGTGTCGGCTTCAGCCGAGGAGCAGGAGTCGGCTTCAGCCGAGGAGCAGGAGTCGGCTTCAGCCGAGGAGCAGGAGTCGGCTTCAGCCGAGGAGCAGGAGTCGGCTTCAGCCGAGGAGCAGGCACAGGGGTCTGCCGAGGAGAACTAGGGGACTGGCTGTGAGCAGGACTAGGACTATGATGAGTGATAAGACAAACACTAGGACTCGGGCAAGGACTTGAGAGAGGACCAGGACTTACAATCACACTAGTGCTTTGAGAAGGGCTTGGGCAACGACCAGGACTTACAGTCATACCAGGGCTTGGGCAAGAACTAGGACAAACGGTCAAACTAGGGCTTGGGCAAGGACTGGGACTAACAATCAAACTGGTGCTCGGGCAAGGACTAGGACAAAGACTAGGACTTACAGTAACACTGGGGCTCGGACAAGAACTTGGGTAAGGACTAGGGTTCGGACTAAGACCACGAGGGGAATCAGTACTAATATTACAAAGGCAAGAAACAAGACTCGGGACCGGACTCGAAACAGGACTCGGACTACGGATCAGTCTACGAGTGGAACTAGGACGACTACGAGAAAGACTAGGACTACAACTAGAATCAGAACGGAAACTCGGACCAGGACTTGGACTACGACTCAGTCTACAAGTCTGTCTACGAGTAGGACTAGAGCATGGGCTACGAAGAAGGCTGGGACTCGAACTCTGAGAGGGACTGTGACTAAAACTAGAACTAGGGCACGGACGGAACACAGGTGGAGGAGGTCTAAGAGGGCGTGACTTGACCGGGGAGAACACCGGTGGAGGAGGTCTAGGAGGCCGTAGTGGTATAACAGGGGTAAACACCGGTGGTGGAGGTCTAGGAGGCTTAGTAGTTTTAAGAAGAGGTAGCGTCTGCCCTACCTCCGCAACACAGCTATAGGCCGTAGCCCCCCCCTCCAGACGGGAATCCCAGACCCGTTCCCTGTGGTCAGGGACTGACCATAAGGGAGGGTGGTGGGAGGTTTGGAGGCAGGCAGACCCCTCCCCTCTATATAGTCCAGAGTGTCCCTTTGAAAAGGGAGAAAAAACCTTGGACTTGGGCAGAGAATGAGGTTTAAACGGTGGGTTAGAAGAAAAACTAGGTGACTGAGGTTGACTATAATAATAAGAAAAAATATCCTGATACTTTTGTATCTTATTATTAATGTTATTGTCATTTGAAAATGGCTGAGAAAACGAATCTTCCCCAAAAAATTCCTTGTTGATGACGTCATCATCGGAAGACGGGTTTGCGTTACCGGGGGGCGTCGACGAAATGACGTCATCTGCGCGGGACACAAGTTGGGAATTTGCCCAGTCGGTAAAACTGTTAGCAAAGTGTGTTATTGGGTCCCCAAACAATGGTGTAGGGGTTTTGTGTGCTGACTGTAGGTTGCTGTGTTCGTGAGGAGGGAGACATGGAGTGGGCAAGTCTCTGTCGCCCGACGAAGCCATACTTCGCGGCTTCCGCCTACGCGGACGAGCGCGAGCGCTGCGGGAGGGAAACTCACCGCTCCCGGAAGCATCGATCGGAACCAGTTTTCCCTCCAGGTCCCACATCATGCTTTCGTCTGGATTGCATCGGAGAGTTTCAGCCTCCATCGCTCGGAATACCCTCCATGTGCCTTCGTCGAAGGTCTCCTCGTGGTTGCCAGACGCGGAAAAACTTTTTAATGCTCGGATCCTACTGTGAAGACTCTTCTTCGGCATTGTAATGCCGGTGTGGTTTTCCCGTGGATGCGTCGAAGCAGAACACAGCATAGGTAAGATAAAGGGTATTTAATAACAAAAGTCTATGAACAAAAATACTGGTGTAAAGAGAAAAAGTAAACAAAAGACGCTAGCGTGAAAGCTAGGCTAAAACAAGGAAAACTAGAACTTGGTACGAGGACACAAAAGAGTAAACAAAACATTTAGCATGAAAGCTAGACAATAAAGTGGCTTGGCGTGAGAGCTAGCGAGAAAATACATACGAATGATGAGAGTCGTCACTGATGCGCGTGGGCAAATTAGGATCCGAGAATGAGTAAACAGAAAAGGTGAGCTTAAATAGGAGGGTGAAAATTAGTAGCAGGTGTGCGGGGCGAGACTAACAGGTGGACTGATGTGTAACCATAGTGATGGACAAAAACAGGAAATAAACGGGTCAGACTGAGAATGAAAAAACAAACACGTGAAGATCTGAGCAGCAGATCGCAACAACACCTCTATCATTATCTCCATTTAGCATTGTATTGTTTCTGTTCAGAAGGAAGGAGACTAAGTATGTTTTCTTCGCTCTGATGTCAGAAAGTACCATGAAACACTGCTTATAGTTTTTGTTCAAAATATTAAATTGTATTTAATTAAAGATGGATGGATATATGCCATGGTCAATGTGAAAAATCACAATTAAACTTGAGGGTTTTGGATTACCGTATTTTTCGGATTATAAATCGCTCCGGAGTATACGTCGCACCAGCCGAAAATGCATAATAAAGAAGGAAAAAAACATATATACGTCGCACTGGAGAATAAGTTGCATTTGTGGGGGAAATTTCTTTGATAAAATTCAACACCAAGAATAGACATTTGAAAGGCAATTCAAAATAAATAAAGAATAGTGAACAACAGGCTGAATAAGTGTACGTTATATGAGGCATAAATAACCAACTGAGAAGGTGCCTGCTATGTTAACGTAACATATTATGGTAAGAATCATTCAAATAACTATAACATATAGAACGTGCTATACGTTTACCAAACAATCTGTCACTTCTAATCGATAAATTCGATAAAGTCGCATAACTCTGCAAACTCCAAAGGTATGCGCCGCTTCCTCTTGTCGTTTTCTGCTGCATATTTCACTACGTCCAGCTTGTAATCTGCAGTACATGATTTCCTTTTCGGTCCAATTTTTTTTTGTTCAGCCCTTCTCAGTTTTTTAAGTTACCGCCAACGATGAAATGATCCATTTTAATAGCTACGCCAGTAGCATATAGCATATAGCAGTTAGCATTCCATGACCCACAATGCACTTCTGCCATGACCCTCCCCCGCCAAATTCTTTTTGGTTGACGTGTGTGTGACGATTGCTGACGTGTGTGTGATGATTGCTGACATTTTCTACGTCTCTTCCGCGAATTACATAAATAATATTATTTGATATTGTGTAATCTGCAGTAAATGATTTCCTTTTCGGTGCCAATTTTGTTCAGCCCTTCTCAGTTTTTATAAGTTACCGCCAACGATGAAATGATCCATTTTAATAGCTACGGCAGTAGCATATAGCAGTTAGCATTCCATGACCCACAATGCACTTCTGCCATGACTCTACCACACTAAATTCTTATTGGTTGACGTTTGGGTGACGATTGCTGACGTTTTTGTGACGATTGCTGACATTTTCTTCGTCTCTTCTGCGAATGAGATAAATAATATTATTTGATATTTTACGGTAATGTGTTAATAATTTCACACATAAGTCGCTCCGGAGTATATAGTATGTCGCAAACTATGAAAAAAACTGCGACTTATAGACCGAAAAATACGGTAGTTTTTTTCTACACGCTTGGAATTCAGCACGTTCCTAACCCATCTAGACTACGGACACAAGCACATGTGGTTCGTTTAACACAGGAGGCTGTCTTTCCCTTGACACCTTTTTTAGCTGTGTGAAAATCCTGGAACATATAGTTTTTCTAACACTTGTGAATTTCATTGAAATCTATAGAAAAAAATACACTTTAAATTTGAAAAGGCTGTATCCATTGCAGGAGAACTTAGTTACAGGTTTGATTGGTATGTGCATTTCACCAATAAGAATAGTTGGTTATATTGTACTGTGTTGTGTATGTCTCCTGTACTTGTCGTCATGTGAATGTGTCGTCGTGGTGATATATTATAATCTGAGGATGAAACATTGTTTTACTTCGTATTTAGTGTAGCCACCCTAAAGTTGGAATTAGAAAAGCAAATCAGAAATTAAACGAGTACCTTAGATGTCCTTGTATGTAAGCTACCCAAGTGGATGGTGTGTCTTTTTTTCTATATAAAAAATGCCAAAGCTATGGTTTTGCTTGTTAGACAAAAAGTGACCCTCTGAGGTACAGAAGATAAGGGACCGCCCATCCATCCATCCATTTTCTACCGCTTATTCCCTTTTGGGGTCGCGGGGGGCGCTAGCGCCTATCTCAGCTACAATCGGGCGGAAGGCGGGGTACACCCTGGACAAGTCGCCACCTCATCGCAGGGCCAACACAGATAGACAGACAACATTCACACACTAGGGCCAATTTAGTGTTGCCAATCAACCTATCCCCAGGTGCATGTCTTTGGAAGTGGGAGGAAGCCGGCGTACCCGGAGGGAACCCACGCATTCACGGGGAGAACATGCAAACTCCACACAGAAAGATCCCGAGCCTGGATTTGAACCCAGGACTGCAGGACCTTCGTATTGTGAGGCAGACGCACTAACCCCTCTCCCACCGTGAAGCCGATAAGGGACCGCCAAAATTCCTAATTACAGACAAATACATAATGTGCAGTTCTCTTCATTCTCTTAAAAAAACATCCAGTCGCGAGTTAATCCAGTCAGCTCCTTGACACTGTTGCTGTTTTTAAAAATATTTTAAAATCCTTCAAAACAACTGTGGACCCAATTAATCTTCTTGATAAAACAATTATTTCATGTTGTAAAAAATAATAGACGGCCACTTTGTTTCATTGCGATAAGCCAAAATAAATTACCAAGCGTCACAGACTTTCTACCTGTCCAAGATAAATAACTAAGCTTTAGTTTCTACATCAATTTAGAACTTTTTAATGGACTAAAACAATAAATGGGTTGTACTTGTATAGCGCTTTTCTACCTTCAAGGTACTCAAAGAGCTTTGACACTACTTCCACATTTACACACACATTCACACACTGATGGAGGGAGCTGCCATGCAAGGCGCCAACCAGCACCCATCAGGAGCAAGGGTGAAGTGTCTTGCTCAGGACACAACGGACGTGACGAGGTTGGTTCTAGGTGGGATTTGAACCAGTGACCCTCGGGTTGCGCACGGCCACTCTCCCACTGCGCCACGCCGTCCCAATGACACAAGTCACCTCTAAAAGGGGAAAAACAGAATGAATTGACGTTTCTTTTAATAATGATGTGCTAAAATGAACTAGTGTGGATCATTAATTCATTGAAAGCTAAAAGTACGGGGGATAAAGTTAGTTATTTTATTGTGACAATGCTGTGGGTCAGCTGTTGGTGTAATCCTAGGATGCAGAAAAGGCAAGCGTCGTGCAGGCAGAAGGTACTTTAATTAGGAACAAGGCAGAAGAAAAACAACAAAGTCTAGACTGGGTAACTAGAAGACAACAGAACACTTTGGCATACAGTTGCAGTAGAGAATGAAACGGCACTAAAAGGGGTGGTAAAGGTGAAAATATCGGAACTATTTAACAATGGCGAACAGGTATGGTGGCAGGACAAGGAATACCGTATAAAGTGAGGGCTTAACAAACAGGAAATACTGACAAAACAAGAGTACCAGGACAGGAATTGATACTGATCACAGGAAAATACCAAACACAGTTCAAATTGTCTTGTGGGATAATGACATTTCTACTATTTTCATGTACTGTGTTCCCCTCGATTATCATGGGGGTTACGTACAAGACGCACCGCACCGTGCACGTTGTAAGTGAATTTCCACAAAGTAGGGTTGTATTCATTTGAATAATTTTGTAAATATTATATGCGTTTAACATTTTTATAAGCTCACCGCACACTTCCAATGCTCTTAAACACTTCATACACTCTAAAACTGAAATATTTTAACTTGAAAACTCAAATCTCAATGTATGCAATGGTACTTTAAAATATTCGATTCACTCTTGACTGCAGTAAGTAAACCGCAAAGTGGCAAGGTAACACGGTAGTACTTAATTCTGTCTATCGGAGATGGGGGGATTTTTTTCAACTTTACACAAGTAGGGTTTCGATCAAATTAAGGAAGACACAAAAAAGGTTTCTTATAACCTTAAAGTAGGGATGGGCAATATTGCTTTTTTAAATTCCACAATATTTTCAGGCCATATCGCTATATACAATATATTTCTCGATATTTTGACTTAGCCTTGAATGAACACTGGATATATATAATCACAGCAGTATGGTGATTCTATGTGTCTACATTAAAACATTTTTGTTCATAATGCACTAATATATGCAACTTTTAAACTTTCGTGCAGAGAAGGAAATCCCAACTAAGTCAATTTACCAAAACTGTATTTATTAAAGTTATAAGCAGATGACTTTTCAAATGATGCTACATATTAGCAGTAATGCTACTTTTGGTAGCAACGCTTGTGCCTCACACATGACAAATTAAAGTTGTCTATTCGACATATTCCCGCTTGAAGCCGAAACACCGCCAGACGATGGACCCCTTGCTGTTTTTCTTGGGAATTAATTCTTCCTTCATTTGTTACGAGATTCGCACCTTCTTTCTTTCGCAACAACCCGCTAGCATCACAGCTAACGTTAGCCACGCCGCTACCTCTCTGCTGGGCGAGTGCGTGTACGTATGTGATGTATGACGTGACAGTATGTGACGTATGTAAGAATGTGCGCCTGCTTGTCTGTGAGAAGGAGAAACAGGAAAGAGTGAGAAGAGCCTGTAGTGTAATGCCCACAGCTAAAAACAACTGCGTGAGAACGTCTACTCAAATATTACGATATCGCTTAGAGACAAACCTGCGATTTATATTGTATATCGATATACCTTACCTTAAAGGCAATTTTTAAAAAAGAACAAATGAAGTTTCATGTGTTTGAGTGCTCACCTTGCATACTGCATCCAGGTCCCATGCAGGACTGAAAATCTTGAGTGTGGGGGCACGGAACACTGAGGTCTAGCTGTGCCTTAAGCATCCTCTGTCTCATCCGTCTGCCTTTCTCACATGAGGCACTGCTGCAGGCCGACCAGGGCGACCAGCCGGAGTAAATACACGTCTCGGGGGTGTCATCTAGGACAGAAAATTTGAATGCTAATTTCAGGGATGTCAAAAAAACATGCACTCTTTACAAATCATGTTTAATCCTTTACATGAATGGTTAAATGTCTCGATGTGTTTTTTTTCTTTGTCTGGTTTGACAAGGATACACACGGGTGAGTTGTAAAAACTGGTTAAATATCCCAGGAGCCATCATGTTACATGTTAGTTCATGTACCGCTTTCATGCAAATAGACACATTTTTCTATTTTAGCAGTGAAGTTTTGTAATGAGTCAAACAGTGAGACAGACCAGGCGATATAGCTCGGTTGGTAGAGTGGCAGCAACTTGAGGGTTCCAGGTTCGATCCCCGCCTCCGCCATCCTAGTCACTGCCGTTGTGTCCTTGGGCAAGACACTTTACCCACCTGCTCCCAGTGCCACCCAAACTGGTTTAAATGTAACTTAGATATTGGGTTTCACTATCTAACACGCTATGAGTCACTAGAGAAAAAGCACTTTATAAATATTAGGGCTGCAAATCTTTGGGTGTCCCACGATTCGATTCCATATCGATTCTTGGGGTCACGATTCGATAATATATCGATTTTTCCGATTCGATTCGATTTTCGATTCAAAAACTATATTTTTCCGATTCAAAACGATTCTGTATTCATTCAATACATAGGATTTCAGCAGGATCCACCCCGGTCTACTGACATGCAAGTAGAGAAGTATATATATTTTTAAAAAGCTTTTATAATTGTAAAGGACAATGTTTTATCAACTGATTGCAATAATGACTATCAATAAAAAATAAGACTTATTTTATCTTTGTGAAAACATTGGACACAGTGTGTTGTCAAGCTTATGAGATGCGATGCAAATGTAAGCCACTGGGACACCATTGTTCTTTTTTTTTTATTTTTATAAATGTCTAATGATTATGTAAATGAGGGATTTTTAATCACTGCTATGCTGAAATTACAACTAATATTTATACTGTTGTTGATAATATTAATTTTTGTTTCACTACTTTTGGTTTGTTCTGTGTCATGTTTGTGTCTCCTCAATTGCTCTGTTTATTGCAGTTCTTAGTGTTGCTGGGTCAGGTTTGGTTTTGGAATTGGATTGCAATGTTATGGTATTGCTGTGTAGTGGTTTGTTGGATTGATAAAAAAAAAATAATTAAAAAAAAAAAAAAATTTAAAATGAGAATCGATTCGTATTTGAATCGATTTTTTCCCACACCCCTAATAAATATAATTCACTTCACACTGATTTTGAATGTAATAAAAGCACATTAGACCAGGGGTGTCAAAATCATTTGACATCGGGGGCCACGTGGAGAAAAATCTACTCCCAAGTGGGCCCGACTGGTAAAATGACTGCACAATAACTTAAAGATAAAGACAACTTGGGATTGTTACTTTTGTTTAAAAATAGAACGAGCACATTCTGAAGTTGTACAAATCATAATGTTGTTGTGTTTTTTTTCTACATTTTCTTTATTTCTCGTTTTTTCCTGAATAAATTATGTGGTAATGTTCATTAGTCAATTCATTGGTGTTAATTTTCAATCTATCAAGATAAAACAATTAACGTATTTTTTTAACTATAAGTCGCAGTTTTTTTCTAAAGTGCTTGGGTGCGACTTATACTCAGGAGCGACATTACCGTTAATTATCAAATAATATTATTTAGCTCATTCACGTAAGAGACTAGACGTATAAGATTTTATCGGATTTAGCAATTAAGAGTGATAGATTGTTTGGTAAACGTATACGTTAACGCATGTTCTATATGTTATAGTTATTTGAATGGCTTTTACCATAATACGTCACATTAACATAGCAGGCACCTTCTCAGTTGGTTATTTATGTGTCATATAACGTACACTTATTCAGCCTGTTGTTCACTGTTCTTTATTTATTTTAAATTGCCTTTCAAATGTCTATTTTTGGTGTTGGGTTTTATCAAATAAATTAACCCCAAAAATGCGACTTATACTCCAGTGCGACTTATATATGTTTTTTTTTCTTCTTTATTATGCATTTTCGGCAGGTGCGACTTATACTCTGAAAAATACGGTATATCAAAATCAACTTACAGTTAGTTATTTATGTAGTTTGATCATTTTCCCCGACTGATGTACAAACATCTTATGTTTTGTTTTGTACATAAGTAGCATCATCTACAGAGATACAAAGAATTGCTATTGCGACATCTAGTGGACACATTTAAAACAGCAGTTTCTTTCATTCAAAAATTTCCGGTTCATTTTTATACTCAGCAAACCCATCCCACGGGCCGGATAAAACTTGTTCACGGGTCTGATCCGCCCATTGGGCCGTACGTTTGACACCCCTGCATTAGAATGAAAGAAAACAAATTCTTGTTTGTGGTATGTAGCCTGCCTACTGCAAGTGATTTGTCCCCAGTCACAAAACTTATGCTTGGTAGTTCAACCACTGGTGTAACAATGAAACGTACATATAAGACAAGTTTAATTTATTTTCTCTAGTGATGCAGTGATTGCGAATAATGTACCTTTCTCCGTTTCCTCTTGACCAATGTCTGCTACAATGTCATCAATGCTGTCTGGGACCACATTGCACTGCTCTCCCTGCATGCAAACAATGACAAGTGTTATAACACAGCAATGATGCAATTGAAAAATCATGACCGTATTGAAAACAGCGGAGAATACATTTTACCTTCCTAGCGATGCGTTCCACCACGAGTCTGGCCACAGGTGTAATTGCCCCGCCCTCAGGGTCATAGAAGGGGCTCTGAGGATGATCCAAACTAGTCAAAGGTCGGATCTTATCTTGAGGAGTGGTGGGCTTGTTTGGTGACTAAAAAACACAAAACAAAAA
Organism: Nerophis ophidion; assembly: GCF_033978795.1. NCBI lineage: Eukaryota > Metazoa > Chordata > Actinopteri > Syngnathiformes > Syngnathidae > Nerophis > Nerophis ophidion. The sequence continues at coordinate 32,428,385 of NC_084622.1, forward strand.
GCACACAAAACCTCTGAAGTAATTATACAAAATAACACACAAGAAAAGTTATTTGAGATTCCAATCAAGTTATGTTAAAAATGGGAGCAGCTGCACTCCATGTAACAACAACACTTTCTGCGCCTGAATTCCAAGTGTGGCAAGTGGCCCATGCATCGCTACAAGAAATAATCTTCATCATTAACACCATGTATGATTAATATCTGACCATGTGGGGCAGATTTATTAAAAATTGTTTACATTATTGTGCCAAATCACAGACTGACCATCAAAGTTTTTCGTTATGTCCCGCCTAAATCTTATGGAATTGGCTAAAGTGCTTGGTATCTAAGTAAGTACATTTTATTTATAAAGCGTTTTTTTTTATATAGATACAAATTTCAAAGTGCTGTGTGAAACAGGTGAATTTAAACAGCCATTAAATAAAACAGCAATATAGTAACAATTATTTTGAAAAATTATAAAAAATAAAGTGATTTTGTCCATTAACTAAATGCTTTTCTAAAAAGCAAAGTTTTCAGATGTGTTTTAAAAGAGTCGACACAGTCAAGCTCACAGAGGGACTGGTGCAAGTCATTCCAGAGTCTGGGGGCTACAGCCTGGAATGCCAGGTATCGCTGGGTTTTAAAATGAGCTTTTGGGATCCTGAAGGCCGAGGGCTGCGCCAAGAAGTGTAGGGGCACAATAAATCAGCGATATACTTAGGGGCCCCGCTATGCAACGCACGGAAAGTCAGGACTAAACTCTATACTAAATTTGACTGGATGGGGGTAATGTTGGAAGCCACATTCTGTACAGTCTGTTCTTTTTAGAGTTGACTTGTTGAAACAAGTGAAAACAGAATTAAAATAGTCAATGCAAGACAAGATGAGTGGGTGAATGATCATTTCGAGTTCCGTTTTTTACAATAATTTGTTCCACTTTAGAGCTATTTCTCAGGTGATAAAAAGAGTTTCAGTCAGTTGAGCATGGTGACCCTCCACAGACATTGACCAATCAAACACAACCTCAAGGTTTTATGAGGCTGCTTTTAACAGATGCACCCAAAACACCAAGGGAGTTCTTAATCAGGAAATATTTTTATCGGGAGCAATGATCAGCGATTCCGTTTTGTTCGAATTTATCTGAAAGAAATTCAAAGACAACCAAACAATAAATGACAAATCATAAAAAACATTTTAAAAATTACCAAAACGATCAAACGACAAAAAGCATCAGTAGTAACAAAAATAAAACAGGCCCCAGCACAAAAACTTGACACTGTTAGACATGACATCTTTAAAAGCAACAATAAAGATTATTTCATTTATATAAGTAAACCACACGAGAATATCATCAGAAAACCCCATCTCAGATTTGAGTCGATTGATCCACATCATCAAAGACAGATGTCAAATCGAGTAAAAGCAAAAACCATGTAGCAAACCAGAGTCAGCGGTCATCATCATGTCACTGGAAACTTTCAAAAGAGCCGTTTGGGTAGAGTGGATTGACCTGAAGCCAGATTGATATTTTTCATAAACATCATGCTGTTCCAAAAATAGAGTTAGCTGCTAAGCTACCATTTTTCCCCATGATTTTTAGACATAAGGGAAGTTTAGATATCCATCAATTTTCTACCTCTTGGCCCTTTCAGGGTTGTGGGGGTTGCTGGAGCCTATCTCAGCTGCATACGGGCAGAAGGCGGGGCGCATCCTGGACAAGTCGCCACCTCATTGCAGAAGTTTAGGGTCATCATTGTCACCGACGTCCCACTGGGTGTGAGTTTTCCTTGCCCTTATGTGGGCCTACCGAGGATGTCGTAGTGGTTTGTGTTGTGGTTTGTGCAGCCCTTTGAGACACTAGTGATTTAGGGCTATATAAGTAAACATTGATTAATTGATGATTGATTTATAGGCTCCACTGGATCAAGATTAGGCTTTTTAAGAATGGGATTCACCACAGTATGCTTAAAAAAGCTAGGGATCAAGCCAGACTGAAGTGAAAGGTTTATCATTTTACGGCAATCATAGTACGGCAATTACGCTTGTGCCCGCTGTCTTTGTTACCGTGATTTAAAATTTAATACTAATTTTTAATTAAAGGCCTACTGAAACCCACTACTACCGACCACGCAGTCTGATAGTTTATATATCAATGATGAAATATTAACATTGCAACAGATGCTAATACGGCCTTTTTAGTTTACTAAATTGCAATTTTAAATTTCGCGCGAAGTATCCTGTTGAAAACGTCGCGGTATGATGACGCGTGCACGTGATGTCACGGATTGTAGCGGACATTTTGTTCCAGCCCAATCCCAGCTATAAATCGTCTGTTTCAATCGCATATTTACACAGTATTCTGGACTTCTGTGTTGCTGAATTTTTTGCAATTTGTTCAATTAATAATGGAGATGTCAAAGACGAAAGATGTAGGTGGGAAGCGGTGTATTGCGGCTGCCTTTAGCAACACAAATACAGCCGGTGTTTCCTTGTTTACATTCCAGAAGGTGAAGCTTTACTATGGAACGGAGTGGTCAAGCGAACATGGTTCTCTACCACATGTCCACCGGCAGGTTTCAGTGAGAAAATTGTGGTAATAAGTTGGCTCTTACCGTAGATATGAGCGGAGCCTGCGTCGTTCCTCGTGCACCTGTCAAAGAGGCAGCTGCGGACTCTCTTACCTCCTTCGACCGGCCTCCTCCTACCGGCTGCCCCCGAACGTGGGATGCTTCCACCGTCCCGACCGGCTGCCTTCGATTAGCCTCGTCGAGAAACGTGGCTTCCCTCAGAGACACTGGCGGTCACCACACCCGTGGCCACACCCCTCTGACTTTCAGGTACAACCATATAATCTCACTGATAAGGGATTTTCCAAAATTATCCTAGTAAATGTGTCTAATAACATCTGAATCGCTCCCACTGCCCTGTCTTTTTTTTCTTTTTCTAGTCCTTCACACTCACTATCCTCATCCACGAATCTTTCATCCTCACTCAAATTAATGGGGAAATTGTCGCTTTCTCAGTCCGAATCGCTCTCGCTGCTGGTGGCTATGATTGTAAACAATGTGAAGATGTGAGGAGCTCCACCACCCGTGACGTCACGCGCACATCGTCTGCTACTTCCGGTACAGGCTAGGCTTTTTTATGGGCGACTAAAAGATGCAAACTTTATCGTCAATGTTCTCTACTAAATCCTTTCAGCAAAAATATGGCAATATCGCGAAATTATCAAGTATGACACATAGAAAGGACCTACTATCCCCGTTTGAATAAGAAAATCTCATTTCAGTAGGCCTTTAAACTTTGGAATAAGGCTTTGAGATAACAAAATGTAGAAAAAGTGAAGCACTACGATTACTTTCCGAATGCACTGTGTTACTGTATATGTGTGTGCTGCATGTCAACAACATGACAATACGCCACAGAGACCACACAAGGCCATAAATGAGGCGAGAAATGAGTTACTCCATGGTGACAGCCAAAATCCTAAATCAAAACAGACGGGTCTTATCCACTTTTGCACAATTTTACCCGCAGTCTTAGTAGATGACCAGAAATCTCATTTCAGTAGGCCTTTAAATAACGATGTAATATAAAACACAACATCCATCCATCCATCCATTTTCTACCGCTTATTCCCTTTCGGGGTCGCGGGGGGCGCTGGCGCCTATCTCAGCTACAATCGGGCGGAAGGCAGGGTACACCCTGGACAACATACTGTACAAAATAGTCCTTCGAAACCACTGTCACCGCGGCGACACGTGACTGTCACATGCACTGTACAGAAACCCACACGTTCTGCTTGGAAGTCTTAAATTTAACAAAAAATAAACTAATCTATTTTCGTTCCTACTCTATTTGCATCAATTCACAATACTGTCAATTACAAGATGTACTGTTTGTGTTAGCCTGCAGTCAAGTGCCCAGTTTAAAAAAATAACATTTATTAAAAATATACCCGTTGGAATTGAGTTGCGCCCACTTGAGGCATTCAATGCAATGACAGTAGAGTGAAAGTGACTGAAATTGATAATTGCTATTATTTTAATCCATCTCTTGTTTTTTTCATATTATTATTCACTTTTGCTATTTTGTATGTTTTTTTTTCCATCCATCCATCCATTTTCTACCGCTTATTCCCTTTCGGGGTCGCGGGGGGCGCTGGCGCCTATCTCAGCTACAATCGGGCGGAAGGCGGGGTACACCCTGGACAAGTCGCCACCTCATCGCAGGGCCAACACGGATAGACAGACAACATTCACACTCACATTCACACACTAGGTCCAATTTAGTGTTGCCTATCAACCTATCCCCAGGTGCATGTCTTTGGAAGTGGGAGGAAGCCGGAGTACCCGGAGGGAACCCACGCATTCACGGGGAGAACATGCAAACTCCACACAGAAAGATCCCGAGCCTGGATTTGAACCCAGGACTGCAGGAACTTCGTATTGTGAGGCAGACGCACTAACCCCTCTGCCACCGTGAAGCCCGTATGTTTTTTTTTTAATACGAAATATTAAACCATTTAATTAGCACAACACGTGACGTTGCAGAAACGTGCTGTCGTAAAAATTGCAAGTGAAGGAAGTGACGTAGTATTTGCACATGTAGAACCAAACATGTAGTAGGGACATAAAATAGGTTCTTGAGACTTTTTTGTGTGTCGTGTCAGATCACACGTGTCCACCAAATTTCATAAGGAGCCATTAAATTGGCAAGATCTATTTCTTTTCTTCTTCATTTTTATGTAAAGGCAGCAATACTGAATGAGTTCCAAGAAGGCCCTTCACACTGCTATTACTTTGTGATCAGGGCCAAATGAGTACTGTTTATAGAAGGGAGATTATTGGAGGTCTAAAATAACATTGAAAAGCAATCAAATAACTATCTCACTTATGTAGATTCCTATTTGGTAGGGCAGTT